>NW_027176340.1:4260333-4722485 GCF_023349555.1 Cebidichthys violaceus | reverse complement strand
GAGAGAAACTACGAGTGCGCCAAATCACACTAAGTGCCTCGCTCCTCCGAATGAAGAATGGTGCAGCCCTGAGAGAACCATATGAAGTGTAAAACCCTGGATTAATATTCAGAGAAGTGGCCCTATCTGTGCGAACACAGACTAAATAGCCCATTCATGGGTGGTATTATTCATTGCAGATGCCTTGATAGGAGAAGGCCATTATGCAGAAGAGAGAGCCAGTGCTGTGTCATCATCTCAAGGAGCCCATGATATACCGAGATGAAGCTATGCTGATTGCCTTTTAAAGGGCCCAGATGGAAATTGATATTAGAATGAGTTTTCCAATCAGTCGACGTTTATTGGAAATAGAATCTTAGGCTCTGCTTTATTGCAGTCAGACAAGATGTATGAAGCCCATTTCCTGGGGCGACAAGATCTGGCGTGTGTAAAGGCTGCATGGAGGTGTGTGTGTGTGTGTGTGTGTGTGTGTGTGTGTGTGTGTGTGTGTGTGTGAGGAGAAAGCATGTGTTATTATAAACGGATGGATTTTAGTTTTTGTGGCAAGGCCTTTTGAGAGGAAATGAATTGTTTCACTTTGCATCCTTTGTTTCCTCTTTTACCTTCATCATCCCTATTTAGTGAGCAGCAGCAGCAGCAGCACGTTTGCTGTCGGTCGCCGTGGATTCTTGAGTACCAGACATTTATACTGGGCTCTTTATTTTGTATACCGCCCACCTTCTTTTAGCGTTAAGTTTAACTGTTCATTGTACAGCAAACGCTTTTCTCTAGACATTGGCACAAGGTTGCAGCAGTGTTTACCGCTGTTAACAAATCCGGTTGCAGAGCATGTAATACTCATTGTCTGTATCTGTTAAAGTAGGCAGCTCTTGAGTAAATCATCATTTATGTGGGTTGAAGTGGACATCCACAGACTTTGTTGCTCTGAAATAGGAGGGTGCAACTGACCAGCTCGACTAAAATAACTGTAGATAAGACACAACATGTATTTGACTCAATGCGTACACTTCTTATATGTTTTAGAGTGGGTGTTCCTCAATCGGACTGGTGCTGCTGGCAGGGTTGGAGATGTTCTCACCCAGCTCCAGTCCCACTGTAGTTAGAGCAGGAAGGACTACAAGGCATTAATTCATCAACGCTTGACTAATATGCGCGGCTCTTCATATGCCTTCGGTTATTTTGTTGTTAAGTGTAGCTTTATCACACAATCAGGTGCTGATTTCATGATTCGCATGCTCAGAAAAACACTTAGGGATATTGGACATGCATTTGAAACCTTGTTTTGAATGCCTACAAATAGTAAAATGGCATTCAAGATTTGGAAATGTCATGCAATCCTAATTGATTACAGGTTTAGAAAATAAAAGAGTTGTTTTTAAAAAATGTGACATTTGTGGCGTGGCTAAAATGCAGCAGCTACAACTGTATCTTCTTCTTTTATCCATGCGTCAAACTTACTTGGCAGCTACCCAGCGAGTTTCAACCCTCTTGGGGATTAACTGACCAGGGCACTTTTTTTTTTTTTTTTTTTTTTTTTAATTGGAAGTAAGCATGCAGTTTCTAGCAGTGTTAGATCATGTAAAATGTTCACTTTTAAAGCTACAGTTGGTAACTTCAATAAGAATAACTATTGTCGTATTTGCTCAGAGTGTCACTATATCCGGGCAGCAGTAAACGAGACGGGTAATCTGTGACGACATCAGGTTCCTCTGCCTCCCTCGGCTCCCAACGGCAAGATTCCATCGCGATCCTATATCGGAACCGAGGATTCTCCATCTCATAATCGCCGCTCATGAATCAAGATTAGGTTGCTGCGTTGCCTGTTTCTAGTCTCGCATGTTTTCAGAAAGACATTGACAGTTTTGTAATATATGACAAAAATGTGTTTTCATTAAAGTTGCCAACTGTAGCTTTAAACTCACAACATAACTTCATAAATCAAAACAGATTTTTATGTAGGGATTTATGTTCTAGCTTACATTGGTAAAGGTTGCATCATAGTAGTAAAACAGTAGTACAGATAAGAAAAATGTGGAAAATTAAAAAAATGCACATAACAAATAACCCTGTACAGTAAGTACAGGGTTATTTGCATTAAATTCACTACTTTATTTTAGTATAGGAAAATCCACTCTGTATAGATGCTGCTTTCTAGTGAGTCCTGAAAACATGTTTAACCCTTAAACTTAAAAAGCTTCAGCAGAAGTATTGATCTTTAGTGTTTTTTGTAGACCAATGGGCCTTGAATCAAGGAACAATCGATTTTGATTTGACGGGATTTCTTCTTTACATTGTCTCATTTTTAACCACAGAAGTGAAACTTAACATAGTTCTATACAGTGACGACAGTAAGCATTTCTTTTCAGTGTTCAGTGTGTAATAGAGGTCTGACGTAACTGGAACAATGCCACGGGTGTAAGAGCAAGTTACAGAATTAGTCAGCGTTGGTTGAGACTGACGCTCTTCAGGTACTTTCTGGTTTAGGGCAGGTTTGCATAGATCAACACAGTCTGACCGTAATGTGGGCTGCAACTGTAGAAATATCCCCCATTTTTAAAAAGTGACAGAAACCACATCACTCGAACCAGGATGCTGTACAACACAGGAAACGATGAGAAGGCGGTTTGAAGATGCGCTCGTATGCTAGAGCCTGCGTCACAATTCTGTCTCAGTTCTTGTTAATGGGGGGGGGGGTTTCCTGCCATAGTTTTATTCTCAGAATGTAAATAACTGAAATAATGCGTATAGAGTGTTTATAAAAATCGTTTCAATGCATAAGACATTTGAATGAAATCCAATATGCTGTTTCCGTGCCCGGGGCATTTGAGCAAGCTCCAGTTTGCCTTCGGTTTATTCCTAATGTTTTTTTTGCGCTCGGGAGTATTTTCACAACCCATCACACAAATTATATTTTCATCTGAGCCTGTGCAAAAAGCCAAAGTAAAGTTCTCTCCCAAACATCAGGAGGTCACTAGGAGCTTGTACAGTCATGAGTTGTTTTCGGCTTTAAAACCCTCAGAGAAGCGTCTCGCATGCACAACCTAATGAAATACTTTCATTCTGTAATATGCACACAGCAGTAACGTTTCCCCCCGCGCTGTAACCGCTTCTATGCTGTGACTCTACCTATAGTGTGACTTGAGTGTATGCGTGTTTCGTTGTGTGTAAGTAGTTGGAAGCGAGCGTGCCTGGGTGGGGTGAATGTAGGTCGGATGTAGTCATCGCTCCTCTGTTCCCCCGGAGATGTCAGTCGCAGGAATTTGGGACTCGGAGCACGCATGCGTCTGCTCCGTATGATAATGCGAGCTGTGCCGGCGAGATGAGACCGGGGCTAATCCGGGCACCGGCAGCTCATTTAATAATCTCAATAGAACCCCATTAGCCTGCGCTTTTAAGAAATATCAATAAGTGCTGTCATAAAAAAAAACAAAAAAAAAAAACCGGATAATTCATCAAGGTCAGAGAATGTGAGCGCTGCCTTCCAGAGTGCAGAATATGCGTTCGGCATCTATGAGCGAGCAATTAGACGTTGCTTTTCTTCACGCTCTCTGCAGCTCTCTGAGGTGCTTTTGATTCATGCTGTGCAGGTCAGTCCAAGCAGCCTTTAGTACGATTCTGCTTGTATACTGTGGCGTCTCTGTCCCTCTGTCCCTGGTTATGTTATCTGATACTTGCTTTGCTTGCAGCGCGTGTCTACAGTCAAATTCAGTGTCCTGTTTCTATGTGTTCCTGATTATAATTCATATCTGTCGCCCGGTCCGTTCCATTTCACCGCCATAACGGGGAAATGTTCTGAGATTAAAAGGAGAGTAGTGTTCTCCCACTTTAAGGTCAGAAGACCGGCTCTTTTTTTTTTTCACCACCATCTCACAAAGATGAGACCTTTAATACTTTGAGTCCCTTTCAGTATTTAATGTACCATAAGAGCAGACGTGTTTTTAATGTGGTTTGATATTTATAAACTGTGGATTCTTTTCACTATTAGTAATTAAATGAATAGATAAAGAGCTGAATTTTAGTTCAGACTAAAACTTCTCGGATCTGCTCTGTCGCTTCACGGATGCCGCCTTGCATGTTATTAGCGATGAATCGGCGTTCTCTCACTTTCGATCCAACTGTTTGTGGGGCAACAGCCGTAGAAATGATATGCAGGCGCGTGGCATCGAGACACTTGAAAAAGGTGCAGGGGAGGGGATATTCCCCTCGTCAACCTCTGTGTGCATGCGTCATGACCACAGCGGTTAGGAGTTTATTGAAGTTAGTGCAAGTGTTGCTTTGCCAATTGGTACTCGTCAATTTTGTTTTAGACGCTAAAGTCTCTGATGCCAAAGTGAACCAATGACCGTCTTAAATATTTAAGTACTTCTCCTTAAGACGAGGATTGAGTGGCATTTATTTTCAGAGTTTTAATCAAGATGATACTCTACTATGTAAAAAGTTCTGTAATTTATTAAATACCTCTTAAGATCGGTCATGCAGTCACTGTTAAGGTATTACAAGAAATACATTTGAGCATATATTTTACAACAAGTTCTCTTTCGTACATTTAACTATTGGCTTTATTGGTATCTGCAAATACATTCGCTGCATTCAAATAGTCAAAGCTCTCCGGTGTTTCTACACTCGTGCCTTCACACTGGATGGGCTAATTCAAGCAAGCGGACCTCCCTAAACATTCTGAACTGTATGCAGTCCTTCTCCCAGCTCCACCTCAGAAAATACGAGACTCTGCTGCTCACCTCTGTCAGAGGAGGAGGGACACTGTGTGCAGTTTCTTTTCTGGTATATTTTTTCCTTTTTTAAAAAGTGGTCAGGAACAGTATTGAGTAGAGACTCCACATACACTCTCAAACGTTGACCTCCACGCTGATCTCAAACCATCTCCCGGCTCCTTCCGGGCTCACTTCGGGCGCTGTGTAAATTCCCCTCTGCATTTCTTCCAGGTGAAGAATGCCAAAGAAAATCTGGAGCAATTCTCAACCAGTTTAAAAATGCCTGAAATGTTTGCTCTTGAACTTTAACTGTTGGGGAGATTGTTGCTACTGGCATGATTTTCTTTTTCTTTTTCTCTTCCACACCTGTGTACAGGAAAGAAAATTAGCTTGAAGAGAATGTAGGCTGTACTGTTGATTGCCTAACAAACACTGAATCTCCCATTGCAGCTTCACTGAGGCCCGTAGCTCTCACATGATCTTGTTAACGGGGAAATGTAGCTTTGGTCTGTAAGCGGTCCAGTGTGCGGGGATGGGGTGGGGGGATGGGGGGGGGGGCCTTCTGCAGGGGCCCTGGACCTCACTTTGATCTCATTATAAAATGCAAATACACAGTACCCTAAACAGATCAAAGGTTCAACTTCCCATTGGATCTGAGGCTTAATAATAGCGGCCTGGAGCGGTTTTCTATTTTTTAAGAAGCGATTTGGGTAGCTACTGGTCCTCCAGGACATTATTTACTCTGGAGATAATGTTCCTGCTTCTGACTAGTGACTAGCCACAGCTCAGAAAATCCCTGCCCCTGTTGCTTATTTAAATAAGATTGGTCAGGTGTGAGAATGTGTGCCTCCTGCCCCTATCTCCCACCTCAAGCTTGGGTTTGCAGGGCCTGAAATCTGAAAGTGTAAAATTGCTTCGGTGCTTGACTCCCTGATACCTTCATCTACTTTTCTTAGCTTGTATCATCATTACACCGTAAAGCAAGCATTTAAATTTTAAGCACTTTGCTGATACTGAATTTTTCAGTAGCGCTGATGCATATTTAGAGCTGCTCTGTAACTCACACACACACACACACACACACTAAAGCAAAGTCCAAAATTATCCCTTTTTTTTTTTTTTTTTTTTGGTGAAGTTCACAAATGTCTCTTCTACAGTCCGGTGTCATCTACACCTCTTTAGCTTAGTGAGATGCAGTCCATAGAGTGGTCATGTGATGCAGCAGCACTTTTTTTTAACTGTACAGACGGTATTAGCGGCAGCGCACTGGCCCGGCACTGAATTTGTCAGGTAGTGGGAGCGGTAGTGATTCACTCGGCAGCCAGTTTGATCCTGCTGTGAGGCGGGTTCCCGTGTCAGGAAGCTCCAGCCTGGCCGCCCGCCCACCAGCCTCACCTTGCACCCGCCTACCGGCGCCCCACCGCTCACGCTCTGGCCCTTTAGAGTGGGCGGGGAGAGCAGGCTGGCAGGCCTTGGCACGGATACGTTTTGGCACGGAGCTCGCTGTCCCCACACTCCGCCGAGTGAAGTGCTGACTGCAGTGCAGAACATAAAAGGCCCGAGGCTTCTATTGCTTCCTCCCGTGGCCTGCAGGCCTTGTGTAGAGAAGTCGGCTTCACTTTTACTTGAAACTGTAGCTGTCTTTTTTTTTTTTTTTTTTTTTGACAGTCACGGCTATGGCCATATAAGCTGTTTTGGGGTTAATGAGTGTTTGCTATATACGTCTAAGAATATATGGTGTAGCTTTTGTTGTCCTTTTAAACACTCATTAACCCATAACAGCTCGTACACGCTGTTGACCATTGTTATCATTCGATTCAGTGAACTTCCTCCTCTGTCACAATGACGTCTGTTGAAGTCGATACCTCATTTACAGGTACAGATGCATCGAGTTTTGGATATGAGAACTATGGAGTAGACTTAGTGAGACCCATGAGACTGTTTGATAACTACGGAAGGGGTCAAGATCTGTGGTTCTATGTCTTTTCCAGAGCTGTCCGTTCATGTGGCGACTGAGATCATCACCTCCCAGAAGGCCGAGCCCTTTCTTTGTCACAGATATGTAGCCTGAAGCGCAGCTGGGCGGGAAAATCAACCCCCGGTGTCGCAGTCAAAGTTGTGAACTGCAAGGAATTTGAGGCACATTTCAAAACAACTCGTAGCTGGAAAAATCATTAGCTAGTTCTTAGAAGATGAAGGGCGACGGGGAGCTGCTCAGAAACTCTTTAGTCATCGTTCCGTGGCCAGAAAGATTTCAGACAGAAATAGTGCTTTGCTGCTTTCCCTGTATTTTAACTTTCCCAGCGAGTGGCCTTTTGCCCTCCATCATTTTTCTACTTGGTTTGCTGTCGCCTCTGCGTAATGCAGCGTGTGTACAGTCGGAGCTTAATATTGCTGAGAGTGTGTGTGTGTGTGTGTGTGTGTGTGTGTGTGTGTGTGTGTGTGTGTGTGTGTGTGTGTGTGTGTGTGTGTGTGTGTGTGTGTGTGTGTGTGTGTGTGTGTGTGAGAGTGAGAGTACTGCCACTCTCTCTAAAGAAGTCAGGGAAGTTTTCATCCTTTAAAACAATCCTTTCCATGCCGAGTGTTTGTTCCGAGGAAGACGAAAAGCCTGAACGGTCATTTTGACCCAAAAAAAAAGTGTATTGACATGCAGGAAAAGTTTGACTTTTTTATGACATTTCTGTTTTACATATTTCTTCCTCAACCGATGATCTAACTGTAAAATCAAAGCTGTTTTTTCTTTGAATTTAATATTAAACTGTAAGGTACTGCGCTGTGAATACACAGCGAACATAGTTCTAAGTTGGCTAACTAGTTTCCTCTAGCTGCAGTACACACAATCTAAGTTGAGCAAGCACAGCCTTTCATAAATCTTAACTGCCTCTTCTATTTGTCTTAAGATAATGAAGACTATGTTTCTTTGACATCTGTCCATTTTATAACGGTGACAATACCCCTCTTTGCTCTAAAACAAGAGAACAATGCGCTCAGTGATCTCTTATTTAGTGGAAATATTCACTGCTACATTGTCTTATCACTGTCCTGTACCTGGATACAAAAAAAGTTGTATCTCAATACCAACTACTGTTCTCTGTAAGTATGAATATTAACTCGCACTATCTGTACGCAGCCTCCAGAAGCATTAGTTCAGTGATTGGTTAGGGTAAAATCAAATCCTCTCCTCCAGGAAGCCGCTAATAAGCCGACGTCAGACTGAATAATGGAGTTGCACCATAATGTTTGCACCATTCTGAACATCGGGCTACCTTTTTGTTGACATTGGGATCACAGATGGTGCCTTTTAACATAGCCTCTTGTGTGTGTGTGTGTGTGTGTGCACACACTGATTTCTGCCTTAACAAAGAGGCAGAGAAAAGCGAGGGGAACGCTGATGAATTCTGCGCGCTATAAATAGATCGCAGTCCTCGGAATCTGCCCTGTTAAATGAATCTAAGGTGGGTTAGACTGGCTACTGCTGCCAGCTCCGTCCGTATATCACATTCATTCTAGAAAAGTAAACAACGTGTGATTAAATTTTAATAAATATCTTCTGCATGAGTCTTTTTGATAACAATTTTTTTTTTTTTTTTTACTTCTCCTGGTCTTTTTTAAAAATGTAATTAATAATATTCATAATTAAGGTAGCCGGCTCTCCCTAAAGAACGGTTGCCTCCTGTGATGCATGCAGCTCATTTATCTGCCAGCACTGCAGCGTGCGCACAGCCTTTCCTTTTTGGAAATGAAAGGAAACGAGGCTGCAGGACTAATTAGCAGAGTCTGGAGAAGGATCTTTGAAAAAAAAAAAAAAAAAAAAGTATACAGCAACCTGAGAGCGCTGATAGGGTCAAAGGTCTGTAGCTTGACTGAGGTAAACCCTCCACTGAACATCCGCTTAGAGCCACGCTGCCTTACAGCCACACTGCAGCTCCTTTAGCCCCGACGATCGCCATGTCGATGACGTCTGCATGGCGAATAATCGTCTTGGAAACGCATCTTGCCGGTGTTGTTCCATTTCATCTTTTGTTTTAATCCACCTTCTCTCTTCTCTGGCAATTACTTAACCCGCGTCACCTTGTGTGTCAGACTCCCGCAGCTAATGGCTTCACTCTGCTCTTCACAAGCTACAGCCGAGGCCCGGACGCATTATGTTTTAGCGTTGTCCGTCCTTCTATCCATCGCTCTGGTCCGTTCCTGCAGGGAATTGCTTAAAACTGACTCAAGGATGAACTGAGAAGATTTCGGTGGTCAAAGGTAAAGGGGTCAAGTGTGTGAATCTCCTCAAATTTGACACAAATATCCATTTGCGCTCAAAGTTGAACTGATCTCCCACACGTTTTTGGCCACAACTCAAGAATTCTCATGCAAATTATGACAATTTCACACAAATGCCCACAGAGATAAAACCATGAAGTGGTAACATTTCGGACAGACATGGATGTAAACTGCAGCAGACGCCATAATTTGAGTTTGGAACAAAAGGCGAGCAGCCATGTGTCTCCACACGACTCTGCTGCTGCCGCCGCCATTAAAAAGCTGCTTATTGATAAAGATGTCACCATGGCAGAGGATGTGTAGGAAAAGGAGGTTTTGTCCTCTGCCTTGTCAGTGAAGCAGGATGGCTGTCTCTTATCCCGGCGAGATATTTGATCATGCTGCTGGTGCGTCCTCAGTGGGGTCAGCAGTCTGTGAGGGGGGGGGGGGGGGACAGTGACACAGCTGTGGCAGTCGAGTGGAACCGGTGATGGATGACATGCCAGAGCGGGCTCCGCTGCCTTCCCAGGCGCCTGTGTTGACAGGCTCGGCTCTAGCGTCTCACATTCAGCATCAGGAGGGCTAATCGCGGGTCACGCCGGCCACAGATGTGGTGCGTGAATTCGCTCCTGTAATTGCTCATTTGTCAACGTCACATTCTCAAAAGAGCAGATTTCTGCAGCCACATTATTGAATAAAAGTTGCTGTAATGGACAAACGTAAAAAAAGAAACTGATGACATTAAATGTAGATGTATGTAGATTTGCGTAAGGAAGGACGTCACAAGACGGACGCAAGGGGTTTCTCTGAAATCTCTCCGATCACCCGACTCCTTCGGCTCGGATGCAGACACAGCTGCTAACTAACTGGTGAACAAAGCAGCCAGACGTTTTTCTCAGGAGTTGATGGAAACCGAAACTGAGCTTAAAGAAAATGTTGGACTTGCATTCTTTGGGCGATCACAAACACGACTCCACATGAAAGCTAATGTTACTTAGCATCTGCTGGATGTGTATGCAGGTGACTGTTTGCCAACATGTTTTGCCATATCAACTTTAAAATTCAGTGTAAATGCATTCATACATTTTCTTTTTGCTTCTGGTATCAAATAGCGAAAGCTAAACGCTGTAGCACTGAATGTATTTGCTCCTTTCTTGTAGTATGTAAAATGTTTATGTGTGTGTGCGTGTGCGTGTGTGTGTGTGTGTGTGTGTGCGCGCTCACACAGTGATTACAATTCAAGCCCTGGCTGTAAGCCCTTCAGCCTGTGTTCCACGAGCCTCAAGGCCACAGCCTCTCCCCACCAGTTAATTGCATCTGAATTAGTCCATTAATGTGGCCGTGTAGAGGGATGAAGGGGTGCACCGAGGTGTCTGGCCTCTTTTGACCACTGCAATGTATTATTAATGGGTCAGCAAGTCTGGCAGCTCTGCATTAACTTGTCTAATGGACTGTGGGTCCGGTCCGTGATTTCCTTTCAGAAGGACGTTGAATGTAATACATGTTGGAGAAAAAGCTTCTCTTTTCCAGTGTTTGTTAGCGAGAGCTGAGCAGAGCAGTGATTCAAAAATGCGACGTCCCTTCTTGCCGGCGCTCCCTGCTGACAGGTTACCGCGGGAATCCAAGGTTGCGCTGAGTCATCGCCCTGTGCCTGCCGTGTGCTGCGATGTACTCCGCTAATGAAAAGCTAAGCATTGGATCGCGTTAATGCAGATGGTGGTAAACGCGGCGGCTTTACTCGTCCTCCGCTTGTGTAGTAGCCGAGTGTATTCAGGATGACTTCAGGAAGTGAAAGAGTGAGTTTCATGACGAAGACAACAAAGCCTTTCTCCAGCTGGTCTTCACTTGTCCAACCTTTTCTGAGCGAAACACGCCCAAGTCATGCTGGAAATAGGCTCAACTGTACACGAGTGGTGCTCATGTTTAACATACGTACTCACATGTCATATTTGATTCTAGAGTTTCTTTAACTATATCAACTTGCACAGAAATAACAGTGCTATGTAGCCGTGGTCACTATTTGTTTCTCAACAGTCAGCACTGAGCAGGCACAAGCATCTTGACTGTGCAGAGATAGAAGGTTAAGGAATGCATGTGACTGTTTTATTTATTTGCAGTCTGGTGGTAACGTGCATATTGAGCAGCAGCACAGTTACGCTCTATAATGTTTTGCGTAGACATGCAGGAGAAATAAAAGGTCAAAACGTCTCCGTTTTTCCCTCTATATATATATCATGTGTTTTCAGCCGCAATGTTTTTCCAGTTTGTCTTCCAAACATCACATTTATAATCTTTGGTATTAGGATGTAAAACGCGCTCTATATGCCACTTAAAGCCTACAGCGAAAAGAGAATACATTGAAGCAGCGCACCAAAAAAAAAAAAAAAAGCTTTCTTTGCTGTTACTTAATTTGTCTAACTCTTAAGTGGACAGTTGGCACCACCCCGTCACCATTAGTAGCTGCAGTCGGTTCTTCATTGTTAGTGGGCGCTGTAGTCAAGTCAGCAGGCTGCTCTGAGCCATTGTCAGAGGATGGCATCAGAGGCTCTTCTTCTGGCTGATAATTAAGTGGCGTACTGACAAACGGCTTTCATCAGATCCCTCATGTGGAACTGAGAGCACGCGAAAGGCTTTCAGGGAGGATAAACCGGAGGACGTCACTTTGCCTCCAATCTTTCGTGGCCTTGTGCTGCCTCTGCAGAGGAGGAGGAGGAGGAGGAGGAGGAGGAGGAAGGGAGAGGAGAAGCGCCCTGTGTGTGTCGTAGCGCAGGAGAACCAGACTCAATTTAACAGCGCTGTGCACGACGCTTCTCTTCGCTGATATTGTCAGTCTGTGCCGAACCAGTTTCCCAGTTATTCTCGAGTGACCAAGCACACAGAATACGTGCTGCATCTTTTTTTCTTTCTCTTTTTTTTTCCATTTGAGTATCTGTCAATTACTTTTGTTTCCTCAAGGCTGATGTAACTTGTGATGACCTTAGCTGCTGAGTGCATGAGAGGAGATAGGCTGACAGAGTTTGATCCAGAGACTATAACCCCCTTAAAACCTAAAATGTCCCATCACCACCACCTCCCTGTTCCCTCTCCTCCTCCTAACATCAAGGGCAGGATCCGTGTGGACGCTGTTTGCAGCCTCCTCTTTTTTTTTTTTTTTTAGATTGTATATAAGCTGCATCAACATTTATTGCGTGTGCGTTTGCCAAACTGTAACAGAAGTCTGTTAAGTTATTAGAGTCGTGAAAAAAGGTCACTTTACGATTTGCAATCATGTAGCTGCTGCTACAATAAGTTGGTCTGGTTTTCTAGATACAGATACATTTTTTTAAGTTCATTTCAAGCAAAAATACTGGTGAAGTATTTGTCAATGTCACAGTTAACATTGGTGAAACAATACTTTCTTGATTGCCCTATTTTTCATTCATATGATGAAAAAAGAAATTCTCATTAGTTTAATTAAAAACCAAACAAACAAAGTAACTCATCTAGTACGATATGTCTGTCAGTTGTCTTGTCATTTTGATATTATTTAGCCTTAATGAGCCCCTAGAAAAGCACTAATCCTGCCTCATTCTTGATGATCTCCAGTGCATGTTTGCACACTTTTCTTTTGTTCTCCTGACTTGATTTTAATCCCACCGCGTCTCACCCTTCTTGTTCCAGCCTGAGCTACTGTGTTGTATTTACTGGTTTACCGTTATCTATCGCTCAACCCCGCCAGCTACCATAGAGGCCCGAGCCCATCATCACTTCTCCTCATTTCTTCTTGGTTCATCACCAATGACAAGCCTGTCGAAGGTCAGATGTTGTGAAATAATCCACTTAATAGAATAATGCTGCACTGCTGCACTTCTGCAACCGTGCAGCAGTGTAGAAACCGGCGGTTTGACTGAAAGCGGTCTGGCTCTGAGCGAGACGGTGGGACGGAGAGGCAGAGGCGCAAATATCGTCAAAAGAGAGAGAGAGACAAAGACGGATTGCTCTCTGAAGGACTGTGATCAAATAGGCCTGGTATGAGTGGCTCAGGGCTTTTGTTGTAGTGTGACCTGCCATTCAGTGTTGCATTAAGTGAATTCCCCCCCCACACACAGCTTTTCAAATGTGCAGTGACCGCCTCCCAATTTCTAACGGGAATGCTCGAATTTCATACGTAGCATTCAAGCCGGGGCTGTAACCTCGAGTGAACGTAGAAAATAATGCAGTTGAATTTCTACAGGTCCGTTCCAAGGTTGGTCTTACAGCAACAAAGAAGGTAGGGAAGGGAATGTGGCTGCCTGTGCCTGAGTGAGATTGAATTCAGAACATTTATATTGGAGCTATTGGTCTCTAACCTCACGCTTCTGTTGAAAAGGGGGAACTTCCTCGGTGTAGCATTCGTAAACTTCCTTTTATGCCACGGGGAGAACCGTGAGGTTCTGTTTTGGCTCCGCCTATTGTCTGAGCTCTATAGGAAGCAGTTTCCCTGAATTACCCTCCGAAAAATGAGCCGGCAGATGGAGGTGGATTGCTTTGCTTCCTCGGTATCAGACCAGGCGTTTGCCATTCCTGCAGTGTGAATGTATGCAGCCGCCCTCTGGGAAGCCATACACCTGTGGAGGCTGATGCAAACCACTGACCTCAGTTGTCTTCTCGTTTGGCTTCCCTGCAGTGGCAGGCGAACCACTGACCGCTCTGGGTTTTTTATTTTGTTATTATTATTTATTTTTCATTAATTACAGCTCTTTAAAAGTCCTAAATAATAAGGCAGACATTTCAGTATTGTAAATGTTCTGAAAGGTTGTTGTTTTTTTTTTTGTTTGTTTTTGATGTCGGTGTTCTCACTTCTCCTGATAAACATGTAATAGCTTATCAAGCTAATTTCTTTCTTGCATGTATTGGCCTCTGCTAGTGAAAAATGGGTTTAATTTAGCCAAATGCTCACTGTTGGGTGGGGGGAGAGGGGGGGGGGGGGGGGGGGTTACAATTTCCCCATAGTGTCATCTCCTTCTGCAGAAGTGGCTGTTGAGTTCTAATTAATATAATACCTCAGTGTGCTACACCAGATGACCTGCGTCTAGATAGCGAAAGTTAGCGATCATTTCGATTGGTCTTGAATGCTCCTTTTCTTTCGTCGTCGCGTTGTGGACGTAGACAAAGAGCTCTCCGAGCACGGAATAACAGCTTATTATATTTATGACAGATCTCACCTTGGCGTGTATTTTTCCTCGGCAGGCAAGCAAACTGTTTATGTTTTATTAAACCTACATACAAGTCAGTAAAGATCAGAGACTACGGGCTTTAAAACCTAGCATGCCAACATATAACTACTAGATGCCAAGGGAGGCAGATCAAATGCCTTTGAAGATGGTCGGGGGAAAAAAAAAAAAAAAATCAAGTTGAAAATCGTTATAGTTCACTTCATTTGTATTTGAGTGTTGGCTTTGGGTCTCTTGGTAGCTTTGCTAGATGAGAGAGAGCTTTGCGGTGTGTGTTGGCAGACTTCTTGAGTCTGACAGTATGGTGTGTGTGTGTGTGTGTGTGTGTGTGTGTGTGTGTGTGTGTGGGTGGGGTTGGGGGGGGGTCACTGTAGTCAGTAAAGCTAAAAATGTCTTTAACAGGTGCGATATGTAATTATTTTATCATTGAAGCCCAGGAAACCCCGCTTCGCTTACCCCTCTGGTTCTTGATTTCCCATCTACATGTTTTGAGCGCGTGCTGTTAAACAGGAAGTGATTATAAGTATTCATGAAGCTTTCAGCATCCTGGCTCTCCTTTGTCATCATACAGCAGGTTTTTCACCCCGTCAGTCAGAAGAGCCTCGTTCCGATGGCCTCAGGGTCACCGCTCTCCTCACAGCTAACAGGATTAAATCATCTGGTGATTGCACCTGGACGAACTTACCCTTCTCTACCTGTGTGAATGTGTGTCCAATAAAACATGTTTTTTTTTTTTTTGTTTTTTTTTTTTAAAGCCTTGCCGAGCGAATGCTGTGTATCCCACATGCCTTCCCACACCCACTACAAATAGACAGCGAAGGTGCTACATTCCGTGGCCTCGGTGCAGATCCCCGAGGCTGAGGAGTATGTTCTGTGTTGGTGGGCATGTCACAGGGTCCATACGAAATAACAAAGGCCTAAAAATACAGTAATACACCTGTGCGCATGTGTGTGTGTGTGTGTGTGTGTTACTGTATCTCTACTGAGTCACTTCTCGTTTCTTTTGTCGTGGGTTGGCTTGCTGCACTTAGTTCTTAATGCTCCTCACTGTCACCTTTTTTCCTTTTGGTTTTTCAGGCTGTCTCCTGGTGGGGCTTGTTAGTAAAATTGTCCATAGACTGATGCGGGAAGAGTCCTAAAACCTGGAAATGAGGAAGCATTCTTCTTCTTTCGGTTCCCTTGTCTTCAGTCAAAGGTTTTTTTTTTGAATGGGTTTTTGGTTTGATTCCTGAAATAAGGTCTGTGGTTATCACAAGCTCGAGAGTTAGTGAGTTACCCCACAGCTTTTACGTGTCTTTTAAAAAGGCGGTTGCTTACAAATGGCTAAATGAGACTACAAAACTTGATACTGTGGTAGAGCTTTTTACTTTTGAGGATTGTATTTACCCTTCAAAAATCATAAAAGTAGCGTTGATTTGTGAAGATTATCTTGCTGAACAAAACGTGAAAGTATCAAACCACTGTGTTTGCCACGGAGCTTATTTTCTGCAAAAAGTCCCGTCGGCTTTTCGTCAAGGGAACCGGTCCGACGCAAACTTCTAAGGTCGGCCTACAAAAATTCCTCATCCCTGCAGCACTGTGCTGGAGAAATGTGGAGGAGATGCTGTGGCTGTCAGTACTGAAGTCCAAATTGTGATACATTTAGTATTTCCAAAATCCGTCGCTGCAGATCGAATACGTAAATATTATGTTTACACAAAAAAATCTTTTAAAAGCGTGCAATTCTGTTGAGGTGAAACAGTAAGATTATATGATTTTATTATTTTCATTACTGTAGATATTGAAACATGTTGCTTGTTTTCTAGGGCTGCAAAAATTATTTTCACTATTGATTAATCTACCAATTATTTTCTTGAGTTAGGGTTAAAAAAAGGACACATAATCAATGTACATACTGTACATACATACATACGTACATACGTACATATGTACATACATGCGTACATACATACATACATACATACATACATACATACATACGAGGCTATTGACAAACCCCCACATCTGAGAAGCTGAAACCAAAGATTGTTTGGATAAAAATAACTTATTTTAATAATCTATTAGAACAATAAAAATCGAATGTTATTTAAAAAAAGAAATGCTGCATTCTTCTAGCATGCAGCAGGAAAGACTTTGTCATGCTGGATAGACTTCCTCCCTCGCATGAAATCATTTTCACACGTTGATGATTTGTCACTGCTCCCTCTTTTTAGCGATACCTGCGTCCTGCGTTCACATACAACCAGCTCTTAGCGCTGTGTGTTGGTCCGTCTCTCTTTCCATTTGTTTGGCTGTTGCTTCACTCGTTCATTCACTCGCTCAACTCACCCACTCAAAGACCAGTTTCTTTCTCTCCGTCTCACCATTCATCCATCCAACAGATCTTATTTCTGTGTTTTTCCAACGGATCTGAATCATCTATCTCTGCAGCGGCTCAGTTCCTTTATGTGCCTCCATCATTCAGACCTGCTGACGGGTCAATTATAGGTTCAGGTCCTATCCTCCGATGTTGGCTTCTTCTGATTCTTCATTCTTCACTCCCCTACAGACATACAACATATTAGATGTGGCAACACAGGCCTGTATGACATTTTTTTACATGGCTGCTTTTGTCACTGTTAAAGCCCCGCGGTACACCGTCTCTTCCATTTCATTGTAAATGTGAGAAGACTGTGATTGGGTCCACGGTGTCACCTAAACTAACTCAACTCTTGCGTTTGAAACTGTGCATCCTTTTTCCTTTTTCTCCCCAGACCTGCTCTTTATTGTAAAATTTAAATCAAGAATAATTCTTAGTTGGAACATTTGCCTGGATGAGCAGCTGCTGCAGCGGAGGTCATTGTAATGTTGAACCGCTGGTTCCTGACACCCTTCAACACTTCCTCTTTTCCCCACACACATTACAAACGCACTTTGAGCACAAAGACAGTGAATCCAGCAGCGTCTTAAGTTCCCCTCCAGTTTAATCTTAACACTTTAAGAGCACCTCTAGGTCATCTCAGACTCTCACTCAGGAATGTTTCAAGTAAACTGCACAAATGCAGTTGTGGGAAATATAAGAGTGGGCTTGGTGTGTGTTGGTTGGTTAGAGCCCCCGCACACTTTATTTTTCCTTATTTAATTTTTCTTAGCATTGTCTAGGGGGCATTCAGTTGGTGAGACTGTGGGAAGGCCGGGAACCTACGGGGGCATTGACTTATTCACATTGGACCACAGTGTGACTCTTCCTCTCCCTGGGATGCTGGTGTTCGTCCCTATGTCATAACCGGTATGTGTGCGTACGTGTGTCTGTCCCAGCATGCCGAGTTCAGTCCCTTGGGTCCCTGACCGTGTGCACAGGGTCCCTACCTCCTTTTCCTCCTCCTCCTCCTCCTCCCCAGCTGTGAGGAGCAGGGCTCTGACATGGCCTGTCCCTTTAGCTCACTCTGAACGTTTGACACGCCGAGCGCAGAGGTCAGCCTGACCTACTTTCCCCTGGCGGTCCTTCTGCTGAGCTGCAGCGCTCCTCAGCGGGGGGGGGGGGGGCAACGAGGGCGGAGCTGCTTACGCCTTCACTGCTGTCCTGGTGTGTTAAATCACCGCCATTTGTTAGGAGACACGTACCAGTGTGTGTGTGTTTTTAGGTGTGTGGGAGGCATCCCACACACACACACACGCAGGTTTGTGCTGAGGTTGGATATGAAGTGCTCTGTGGGGGTTGCAGGTAGATGCTGGGCAGCACTTGGCCAGGACCCCTGCAGTGAGCTTTGTCTGACTCACTTTATGTATCGCTGTTCACACCTTGTGACCTCCTCCACCTACTTCCCGTCCTTCTGTACTGTAGATCCACTGATCCCCGAATACACGACCTATAGCCTTCTGTCTTAAACCAAGCGCTTTGTACTCACACGGACTCAGACTGTGAAGCTGAGGAGCTACTGCTCAAACGCTGACATATTGTTTACATGTGCAGCGGTAATTGGCCTTAATTTTTCATCAGCCTATCGTTCGTTGTCTTGCTCTCCCCTTTCCCTCCTACTCAGCAAATACACCGCGATCTATCAAACGAAGCGACTGCCGCTGTCATCGTGTTTTCTTTCCTTCCCCCCCCCCTCGCTGCAGTTGTAATCTTTCAAAGTCTCTTTTGTCTTCTGGTTTGTCTCTTCACCTAAAAATGACCCACAGCCTGTTAGCTTCACTCCTCAAATGTGTCTAAAGCGGTGGAAAGAGTTTGTCTGACACAATATGGGATGTCGCGGGGCGCCTGTCAGGAGAAGAAGAGAGAGAGAGCGGGCGGGCAGAGTTCATTAAAAAGTAAACTTCTAATGTAGCGTCAGGCCTCGGCTGCTTGACTGTATCAATGATTCAGGCCCAGCAGAAGGACCTTAATGGATAGAGCCACCTCTCTCTCTCTGTGTGCAAGTTCAGCTGCTTCTGTCCGCCTTGCATCAAGTGGCATACACACTCAGAGGCTGGGGAAGGGGAAATGGTTTTAAGTACTTAAGTGTGTATGACATTACAGCTTGCATCACACACCCTCCCGCTCAGACACTCCCGTGTTGGACATGTCTCAGGGGTTTTAAAGGAGCATAGTAGCTGGCTAAATTGAGAGCCTCATATCTGTTTGTAACCATCCACTATACATGATCACGTTCTGCTTTCACATTGTTTTATTCATCTGAACCAAAGTGAAACTGTGACGAGGCGAAGGGGACGGAGTGTGGCTAAAAGGACAAGGCCTGTTTAATGGCGCTGTCACTGCAGCCTCTGTAAAGCAGTCGGGCCGGGCCTAGTGAGGAGGAGCGTCTGTGAGCCTCAGGGTGGGCGGGATCTTTTGTCCCGTTTTGTGTGTCAATCACCACGTCCCCTACTCCACCAGGTCCAGATTAATCTGCCTGTCTGCGTTGTATGTCACTTTTTTTTTTTTTTTTTTAGATCTGATTTACGTTTTCTGCGTCAAAGCTCTGCACCTTAAGGTGGCTGGATTACATTCAGACCACATAGAGTTCTGATCGCAGAGCAAGCCTGAGTGCTTCCGTATCTAGTTTTGAAGATCCGATAGCAGTGTGACCAAAATATATTTTGGTTTGAGACGTCTACACCAATGTATTCTGGTGCGTAACAGAGGCTGCAATGGTCGATAACATTCTGCGTGCGCGTGTAATTCCTAAAATAAATTCAACTAGAGCTAAAACAGTTTTTTTGATGAATTAATTAGTCAATCGACAGAAAATGAATTCATTGACAACCAATTAATCATTGCGGTTTCAAGCAAATATGAAAATGTATGTAAATATTTGCTCCTTTTCTGTGTTTTTTTTTAATCATTTAAAATTGAACGTCTTTGGATTCAGATAACACAAGACGTTTAAAAATGTCTCCCTGGGCTCTTGGAGCCTGTGATGGACGTTTCTTACTCTTTTTTTTTTTTTTTTTTGACATGTTGTAGAGCAGACTAAATGATTTATCATTGTTAATTGAAAAAAAATAAGTGACAGATGTATTGATCATGAGAGCTAATGAGATGAACCACACACACCTTCTGGTTTGTGTCAATTGCATTTTGATTCCTGATAATCTTTGGTGTAGGCGTACGATGCCTGCTTCTCACATGACCTATGAGCATCTATGTCTCTTATTACCCTGTCTATTGTGTGTGTGTGTGTGTGTGTGTGTGTGTGTGTGTGTGTGTGTGTGTGTGTGTGTGTGTGTGTGTGTGTGTGTGTGTGTGTGTATGTTGTGCTGTTGTCTTTGAATTTGTATGGTTTAAATTTCCACTTTTCAGGGATGTGGGCGATGCTACATAAAAATGTAGGACCTTCAGAAACGACAGGAGCTACGCTTATCTTGAATTTGTGTCACTTCTATTGGATTACAACAGTAGTGAGATTAAAAGAAATTGTCAAAATGTCCTGCAACATTAGCCACTCTTCTGCAGTCCATTCTCCAGCTCAAGAAGAAGCCCTTCTGGCACAGGAACAGAATTGTTTTGACTCTGGAGCCAGCATAGCCCTCTATATTTTCTGTTGGAGAGCAGTCTCACACTGGCACTGCAGAGTGATTTAACCAGAGAGATTGACAGCATTACAACGAGGCCGTCATTATCATCCCTCCTGTGGTATAATTGCCTATAATACTGTTGAATAAGCAGCTCCCATCCTTTGCACTTGGGGTTCTCTCTCTCTCTCTCTCTCTCTCTCTCTCTCTCTCTCTCTCTCTCTCTCTCTCTCTCTCTCTCTCTCTCTCTCTCTCTACACTCATCTTCTGCATCCGTTAAACTCGTCAGAGAATCCTACAGCTTTTTAGTGTGGCCATCTGTCAATACCACTCCATAAAGTGGAGTGGAGAACCGTGTGCATTAGAAGCCCTGAGCTGGCCTGCCTCCAGCTGGTTCTGAGGGGCCTTGGTGGAGCTGGTTAACCCAGGACTGGAGCATCGTTCTCCAGCCCTCGTGGCTACTTCAGCTCACCTCGCCTCACCAATCAGGCAGCTGGATGAAACCTCCCTCTTCACTGCTGTTGAGTACCTTGTAACACTGTAATGAGTTAACTTTCAGAATGATCTACATAATTTATCCCCCCCCAACCACCCCCCCCACCCACAGGCGGTTTGCTGAAGCATTAATTAATATCAGGCCCTGGTATCAGCAACCATCCCAGTGTGGGATTCCTTCTGGCTCCTATTTTTGGCACCCGAGGAATTTGATATGTTGTGCAACCAGAATGCAGTTTGTTGGACATTGATGAAAGATATTGCCTCCTGGTGGCTTTGTGCACAGATTGAGCCTGTGTGTGTGTGTGTGTGTGTGTGTGTGTGTGTGTGTGTGTGTGTGTGTGTGTGTGTGTGTGTGTGTGTGTGTGTGTGTGTGTGTGTGTGTGTGTGTGTGTGTGTGTGTGTGTGTGGAGTGAAATCTGGACACAGTTGCAGGCCAGATCTCACGCCACTGAAACAAGCTGACCTCGATGACAGGAGCTGTGACTAAACCTACATGATACATGCCAACAAGTTGTATGCCCTTGTTGCTGTTGGCAGTGATGTTCTCCACACTCGAGTACCGCAGACTTGTTTGTGTAATTGTTTTTTTTTGTTATGTGTTCACTCACCTTTCCACCTTTTTCTCTCTCTGTCTGTTTTCTCCTACAGAACTCAATACGGCACAATCTGTCATTGAACAAGTGTTTTCTCAAAGTGCCTCGCTCCAAAGATGACCCTGGAAAGGTGAGCCTTTGAAATACAAGAGGAATGTATGCGACTACGAACAAAACATACAAATGGATGAATATGTCTAGTTTAGATTCGCAACTGTCTGAATTCACCGTTACAGCATTTCTGTGGTGTGTATCATGCTATCTGTGGTAGAATTTTTTATTTTTTACCTTTGAATGGCTGCCAGGGCTCTGACAGTCTGGAAATTCACGGCATGCTCGTAATCTATTATGAACCTCCCACCCCCACAGAATTGCATTTCAAATGTAAGGAGAGACCAGTTTGTTGGACCAGCAGATGAGGGTGATGGAGGAAAAAAAAAAAGAAAAAAAGTAGAAGACTGGTAGAGATCGGGTCGTAGCAGGGCAGACGTCAGGGGTCTCATTTTTAAAACAGTGGGAGGAATCCATGTGAAGTTGTATGTGCGCACTACGCATAGGACGATGTGAACATTTCATGTTACGATCATCCCGGCCAAAATAATTCATATTATCCTGGTAATCATCAAACATGTGCTTAGAACTGTTAAAATGGCACTAAAACCTACTGGATCACTTAAAAAAACTAATATTTTATTACATCACATATGGGAGACATGTTTTTTTTAGTAAACGATATTTTAAGTGAAAAAGAGTCAAACAATCTTGAATATGTTAACCGTGAATCATAAGGTCCCCCTGCATAAAAAAAAAAAAAAAAAAGAATAATTACATTTAAAAATAGTAACATTGTGTAAATCTGTTCTTTTACATCAGGCTCTATTTCTCACTTCTCTACCTCGATAGCGAGCTAAACGTCTTTCTCGAGTCACTCGTGAGGGTGCAGTCACTATTATCCCGATAATGGAAGTTCACCACGACCGACTAAATGTGTTTGTATCGCAATAAAGTCCGATGTCGTCCCATCCCAAGTCTGCACAAAAGAAAAAAATCGCAGACCTATCAAACCGTGCGGACACACACCTGCAGGAAGTGTCACCTTTTATAAATCACAGTCCACCTGGAAATGTTTCAACCAGCCTCGTATCTCGCCCTCTACATGCCCACGATCAACCAGTTACACTCCCAACAAGTTTGTTTCTATAGATTTCATAACTCGAGGCCCTGTTTCGTTATAAATGAGACCTCAGGTCAGTTCTAGGCTCTTGCCTCCCTGAAGTATTTACTCAAGGTGAAACACCTGACTTCATCTGCTCTCTACTCTACTGTCAGAGGATGTTTAGTCCAACATGTTAATTTGACTTTAGAGTCTCAGCAGTACCACCTACAGTTGCTTTTATCGTGCCGGTTTACTTCACAATCTCCGATAAGTCGTGTCCCCTGATCCGCTGAGTAGTTCATGAAGAAGGAGCCTATGGGCCTATATTTAGTCTGATGCATGCGTCGGTCTAACCGTATGTAGCCTAACCCAGATTTCATCCCAGCACAGTCGGAGCATACGCTACATATGCTTAGGGAACCGCACAAATAATTACACACAAACACACCCACACCCACACACACACACCCCGACACATGCATGAAGAGCTACGCCTAGCTGTGTAGAGGATGGGGACTGAATGCTAATTTCATGTTTTGCTGTAATCCTCTGATATTGACACTCCTGGGAGCTGCTCCACTAAATACAAAATAATCTATTGCTGTATGGATCCCATTCCGAATGCATGGCCAACATGCTCGCATCCTTAATGTTTAATTTGGAATTTTCCTCACTCCCTTCCCCCCCCGAAGACAACTTCAAAGAGGCGCTAGCCGCTCTTGATATGTTGCATCAATATTGTAATGTGGCAGGAATATGAGAACTGCTGGTTGGGTGAGATAGGAGAGTCATGTCGCTCTCACCGTCTGACTCTCTCTCTCTCTCTCTCTCTCTCTGAGATGGTGTAAGAGATGACAGTTGGTATTGTACATACACACACCCCGTCTACCTCGGAGGTAGAAATGCAGCCTGTGAAGGCTACCGTTAATAATCCGTATTTTAATTGCTCTTATATCTCCGTCTGGAGTTGCCGGGATAACCAGCGTACTTGTTGTGTTTGTCCTTCCTATATTTACACACACAAAAAAAAGGGGAACTAGATGACAAAATGTATGTTGATGTATGAAAATGAGCTGCGCCATTTACGGGTAGAGAGCAGGTAGAGTGCATCCTTTACCAGGATCTGGTTTGGGTTTTTTTTAAACCGCAATCTTTCCAGCAGCCTTTGTTTTGTGGCTGCAGAGGACATTGAGGCTTTGCCCCAGACTCCACCAGCACACTTCTCTTGGCATTGCTACAGTATGTTGCAGTGTATTTGTGAATAATTTAATGACTCTTTATATGTTTCTCTTTTCTTTCTTTTTTTTTTTTTTCTCCGCCAACTCTCTTGGGGTGGGTATAAGGAAATACAGAAACTCCCCTCCCATGCGGGATGTTTTTTCTCTCCCCCCCGCTTCCCCTAATTAAACGAAACGTCACCAAGCGTGGCTTTGTCTTTGTGACCCCTAATTTTGAAACATCTGCATCCGTGCCCCTGCATTTAACCTCAACACAGAGGAGAGCCACATGTAGAGACATCTTTTCTCACCTTTACATACATTCTTCAGTGAAGCTTCTTGTAAAAACATGAACTGGGGTAATGAGGTGTCTGCTGCGTTTTACTGTAGCCTGCATCAATATGAGACGTTTCTTCATCTTCGGTTGATTGTGCTGTGAATTATTCTTCCCTCTGAGGAAAATGTTAATTGACCCCAAAGCCTCTCACATATTTATACTTATAATTTTAACCCCCTGACAAATATAGGCCAATCGCAGCTTTTTCATTTTAACAATCGCAGCAGTGGTTGTATGCGAGCTGTGAAAATAACAAGAGCAGGCCATTATGTGGCGGTTATTGTACAGATACTTGAGATGCAGCTTGCTCTACGGCTTCTCTTGTTGAGAGAAATTCTCATGGAAATAACAATTATTCTCTCTGCTAAGGAAGTAATTTTAAAGGTCCTGATCTCACTTCCTCTGGACAATTGAGATTTTATCGAGGGTCATATGAAATATTAAAAATAAATTCTGAACTTGCAGGGCCCTCGGGTAAAAAAAAAAAAAAAAGTCTGCACTGTGTGCGGCGTTCCTCTTGGCTTCGAGGAAGAAAACCATTGGAAAATAAATTAAATGGGGCCGAATGCAAAGATAAATAATGCAGCTTGGATGTGGGATTGCTAGCTGCAGCCCCAGAGCCAGCCCGACTGCTCTCTTCTTGATTAGCCTTGCTCAGACCTTAACAAGAAAGCAACACGGCAGGGCGAGCGCTGCCTCGACTCCTGGGCTGAGACCGTGGAGCCTTCATCCTTGGCAACAGCGTTCTTGCTTCACTACCTGAGGCTGAGGAAGTACAGCTCCAGGAAAGGCTTAGCATTTTCACCACCAGCAGCTGCCCTCACCAGCCTCTCATTGAGAAGCAGCCGCAGAGGAGGAAAAGCCAAGCCTTTTCTTACTAACAAAGCCCGCCCACACGCTGCACAACCTCACAGCTATCAACTCAACTAAAGACCTGGGCTGATAGGACAGGCATTAGCAGAGCAGGCGAGGCCTCTGACTCTTAAATAACGGTGTACCAAAGAGAGGGAGATGTGAAGCTTGTGTGCTGTCCGATGCAGACGTCATAGGGACGTCGTGTGAAAGAGCAATGTGTCATGTTTTTATCAGCTCACGGGTCTTTCTTCCGTCTGCAGGGCTCTTACTGGGCCATCGACACCAACCCAAAAGAGGACGCCTTGCCTACGCGGCCAAAGAAGAGGCCGCGGTCTGGAGAGCGGGTGAGTCTGGTGATAGGAACTCTGCGTGTTCTCAACAAAACAAAAAAACACACTCTACATGTGCTGTTCCCCTACTCAGTCCTCTGCCTCCTTCTACACTTGGTTCAATATTCATCTGTGCTTCTGTGTCTCTACTTCTGTCTCATTTTTCCTTTCCTTTTGCCCTCCTTTCTCTCCCACTCTTTCTCTACCACATGCAGACACACATGCACAAACACAAACACACACACACACACACACACACACACACACACACACACACACACACACACAGACTCAGTAGGAGTTTGCATCCAGACTTTATGTAACTGCCTCTCCACGCTGCTTCGCTAGCCTGTCATGAAGTGGGGTCCTTAATAATAAACTATGCCCGAGGCAGCCATTACATACATTACATTCTGCACTCACTTTTTTTTTTTTTTCTTTTTTTTTTTTTTAACAAACATAAATTAATGCAGAGCTGTGCGCCCCGGCTACTCTGAGCGGGAGCTTTTGTCTTTAATTATGGATGAGCTTCGCCCAGCGTTACGTACAGCTGTACAGGTTTTAGTGAGCTGCTCAGATTGACCTGGCCCTGGGGCATCCCGACACAGCGAGCTCTTGTCTCCTCCTTACCCACAATGTGGCTGACCAGAGGCAACGAGGAAGAGAGGATCATCCTGTTAGGCTGGCGAGGCAAACTCATATGCACACATACACGCTAACGCACTCCATTGTCTCACACGCACATGGAAACGTATAATGCCATTCATGTAGTCGCCCTACAGCATCGAAATACTATCACATTCATTCAACAAACTGCGTCACTGTGCGAGAGTTTGTGTACGACGACCGTAAAGGAAGAGCGCATCGTTTTTAATACGCGGCTCCGGCAACAGTTTGAGCTAAAGCTCTCCTGATGCCGCTCTGTTGATTTGAGCATGACACAAAAGAACGCACCAAGTGAAGAGTGTGTTTTCTGTAGGACACATGCGCTGTGCTCACTCACTCCCCCCCTCCCCCTCCTCTCCCTCTCCCCCCCCCCTAGACACTCTCTGCCTACAAGGCATTCCATTAAGAGTCAGACATTGAAATTGAGAGTTTGGGAAATCTCATTTATGTTTATCATGAATTAAAAATGGTATTGTTGGCAGCCAATCCTCTTACAGTAAGCAGTTTTGTGAGACAGGCATGGCAGAGTTATCTCTCACAACAGTGTGCCTATACACCAAGACGAGGGCACGTTTGTGTGTGTGTGTGTGTGTGTGTGTGTGTGTGTGTGTCTGTGTGTGTGTGTGTGTGTGTGTGTGTGTGTGTGTGTTTGGGTGGGTGGGAGGTGAGGGTTGGGTTGGGGGGGGGGGGGGGGCTGTCTCCACCGTCTCAGAAAGCACAGTTCAAATGTGACCTAAATAAAGGTGTTGCTCTGCCAAATGACAGTAGATCAGGTTTGTTTTCTGTATCGTGCAGGAGGATATGTGTGTGTGTCTGGTCTCAGCAGAAGATGTTTCACAAACATAATACAGGTCTTTCCTTTGCAACCTGCAGTGGGATCTCATGTGTTTGATAATTAGATGGTGCTGAATTTTTATGATTATTACTTATTTTTTTTTGTCTGCCTCCACACCCCGCCCCCAACCCCCACAGGCATCCACGCCGTACAGCCTGGAGTCGGAGTCTTTGGGGATGGAGTGTATGATCTCTGGAAGTGCCTCTCCAACACTGGCAATCAACACTGTGACTAACAAGGTACTAGAGCCAGCCATCCAGCCTCCAGCTCCAACACACACCTGGCTACACTGCTGCACCCTGACCCCACCCACTTCTCCAACCACCTACTGCAATATTCCCCACAGAGCGAGGAGCACTCTAGTGGAGGGGAGATGCACACACACACACACACACACAAGCACACGCTCATATGCCTAAAGCTTCTCTGCAATGCAACCCACACCAAAATACACAACTATCTGCACTGCAGCACCTTTTTTCCTCTACAACAACAACAACAAGGCAGCGGGCTCTTGTTATCTTCAGCACGGAAATATGATGCTCACACTGATACTTAGCACTTTGCAACCCGGTAGACCTGACACAGTCCCGTGCAGACCTGCAACAGAATACGCCGTGCGCGGCGTGGGGGTTTCTGTACTCTGCACCTGTAGCGGAGGTTGACGCCCAGAGTCGCGTTTCTCCTTCTGTGAACACGTTACGCCGCCGCACTACAGGTGACCGCCCCTGCTGCTAGGTTCCTCTCGCTCTCTTTATTTTAGTTTTCAATATGTGTAAAAAGCTTGGAGCCACTTGTACATCACAGAGCAAAGCTGCAGGGACTGCTAGCTGTTAGCCGTGAGTGTGCCGCTCACTCTGAAATTTAAATAGGCTTTTTAACCTTAAGCTCTCATCCTCTGGGCCCAGTGGGGGCAGCTCTCAAGTGCACTTTTAAAAAGCCTACAAGAGTCGCTTATTCATTTGCTGCAAGCGTTACACAAAAAAAAAAAAAAAAAAAAAATGTGATCAGGACTGTTCATAGGAAAGAGGAGTTATTTTGTGTGTGTGTGTGTGTGTGTGTGTGTGTGTGTGTGTGTGTGTGTGATGGGGACTCGAACGTCTGAGCATATGTCGGTGTGTGATTTAACTTGTGTGTACATGTATGTACAGTATGTTACAGAGTGTTTCAGCTTGTTTTGACGAGTGTGTCAGTCACTATTCGCTTGGGGCTGTTTCTATAGAGAACATGCCGTTTTTCGTGTTGCTCTAGCAGACAGATTCATGGGCCCATGTGTGCGGAAAGATGACCCTTTTTTTCTCTCTCTCTCTCTCTCTCTCTCTCTCTCTCTCTCTCTCTCTCTCTCTCTCTCTCTCTCTCTCTCTCTCTCTGTGATTGCTACAGACAAGCACTTGCCACAGCACCAGTCTCCACCAGCGGTTACTGCATAATGAGGCCCTAATGTAGAGAGCTGACAGCTTAGAGTTTGGCCTCCTGCCATCAAATACCTCTAGTCAAATAACTCACATGAGCAACAAGCGGAGAACATTAAAACCGCACAAGACATGATGACTACTGTACGATTGCAAGAGCTGATGAAAAGAAGTTTTGATTTGTCTCTTTTTTTTGTTGTTGTTGTTGTTCACTTGATTGCGACAAAAGCTGTTGAGGTGGCGAAGTGAACGGAAGACAAAGTTAAATAGCAACAGATCTGAGGCCTGAACTCCTCGGAGAGACCTTGTTTCTCACTGTCTTACACTGTAAACACACGACAGGCCACGCCTCTTTCGGTGCAGTGTGCCAAGCCACAGGAATTCCCTCTCTGGTTTTCTCTCTCTCTCTCTCTCTCTCTCTCTCTCTCTCTCTCTCTCTCTCTCTCTCTCTCTCTCTCTCTCTCTCTCTCTCTCTCTCTCCCTCCCTTTTCTATTCCAGTCTCTCTCCCTCATTCCCGCCTTCTCAAATAGACCAATGGGAGACGCTGGCAGGAGGTATACTGAACCAGCAGAAATCTCTTTTTCTGTCTTCTGTTGGACATTCCTCACAAAAACTTTTTTTTTCTTTTCGTGTGCCTTTCTCACATAGACTCAGACGTTTCTCAGCGTGGGGGGGGGGGTCAGGGGGGTCAGGCCTAAACATTGGCTTGAATGTGATGAAACTCTGGCACTGAAGTGTGATGATGAAGGGAAAAGAGGGGATTGTTGTGAAGTGTGTTTGCTGATGAATAGTCTGTCCGTCCCCCCCCCCCCCCCCTCTTCTCTCTCTCCCTGTCTGTTCAATTGTGCTGAACACTAGCTGGCATTGTTGGAGGCACCTGGGCCAATCTTGCTTTGATTTCATAATCCATGTCTCATGCTCCAGATTAGGCCCCCATGTAAAAGACACCTCTGGCTTTTTACTTAATTCACTGCTAAGAATAGAACTCTGACTCGCTCGCCTGCTAGCTAACACTGTACACAGTGTTTACTGTGGAGCCGCTCCTGCCTGTATCAGCACGCCTGCCTCTGTGTTGTTGTTTCTGTGTGTTATCCTGCCGTTGTGCACATCTGTAGCTGTAGAAATGTGTGTGTGTGTGTGTGTGTGTGTGTGTGTGTGTGTGTGTCATATGTTTGTGCATGCTTCTACGCAAGTGGGCGAGATGCTACTGGGTGTTCGTCTGTAACGGAGCTTGCTCGAGTGGGTGTCCTCACTCGGGGGACTCTGGGGTCTGCGTGAAACCACAGAGCAGTGAGGTTTTGAAATCATCACACTTTATGGGTGAGTAGAGTAAAAATAGATTGCGGTGAGAGACTTAAGGCTAAAAGCCTGTTTTATGACTTCATTACACATAACATTTATATTTTCTGTGGCACGCTGCTTTTGATTAGCATTGTAGGGCCGATATTGTAGACGTGCTTAAGCCTTTCAGTCTTAGCTGTTCATTGAGTTCCCCTTCACGCTAATGAACACTGGAGCCAAGCCCACACTGAGTGGAGGAAGGCTAGAGTTGCTTAATGAGCTTCTCTTACTACCCCCCCCCCCCCCCCCCCCCCCCATCCTCACCCCTCTTCCTCGTACAGTGTTGCCTGGATTCATCAGTTTTTTTTTTTTTTGTTTTTTTTTAATTGCAGTACTCTCATTCTACCGGCTCAGGAGCCAAGCTCCATATTAAAAGCTTAATATGATCGTACGCTCTCGCTCTGCATGTGTGCGTCCTGGAGTCGTACCAGCGCGTTAGTCAGCGGGCCGATCACTCAGAGCAGAGAAGGCAGTCGAGGCTGCATGGGTTTCCTCGCGTCCTCGCGGCCTCTGTGGTTGCTCACTGCGCCTCAGCAGAAAGACAAGAGGCTTCAGTCCACTGCTGCTGCTGCTGCTGAGAGGCAGGATGCTGGGCAGGGCCCGGGCCAATCTGCCTGCCTGAAGGCTGCTGCCACTGCTGTCTCATTGTGCTGAGACACAGAGCCCACTCTGTTCCACTCACAGCGATGAGCAGAAGCCACCGCGCTGCAGTCGGTCATGGACAGACACACACACACACACACACACACAAACAAACACACACCGATCTTCGAATGCCAGGCACTCTTCCGCCGCAACGCCATCGTGCATTACTGCCATTCCTTTCTCACAATACAAAACTCAACACATGGACTATTCTCTGCGGGTATCATTATATTCATTATCTGGTTCGTTCTTACTGTTGTCTTGATTGTCTGACGGCGCACTTTATTTGGGAAGGGCGGGAGGGGCTGAAACCTTGTTAGACGATAATTAAGATTGTCGTCCTGAAGTGCTTCGGCTAGTTCCGCCGCTACATTGAAAGGTCAGTGTCTCCGGCTGCACTGGAATCCTTTGTTAGTTGTCCCAAACGTATTTGCGCTCGGTGAGCAGATGTGGCTGACATCGCCAGTAGTGTGACCTTTTTAGTGATAGGAATGCCTCAGCTGTCTCCAGACCCCTTCACACGCTCAGCCTGAACCCCTTAGTGACTGTGGTGGGTGTTCAGCAGCACCCTGTGTCTCCTGCACACACACACACACACACACACACACACACACACACACACACACACACACACGCTCAGGCTTTACATTTCCATACTAAATTACATTGTTTAACTGTAGGCCAGCATTATCTCAGAGCACTGCTGACGTGCTCTACCGTCAGCAAGGTTGGTGATAGCAATTAGTAACTAGGGATGTAAATCTCACCTTTCATCCCGATGCGATATCGATACGATGTCATGTCGATTCTTTGGACAACAAATCGATACCTGCTGATGTCACAACGCCTGCCAATGTTGATTCGATTGAATGTTAATTTAACACGATCAGTTACATTTATATAAACTCACAAAAAGCAACTAAAATGTTATTTCATTATTTTTTTTTATTTTGTAAATAGGAATTAGAAAATGAAGTGCATCTTAAAGATGATGATGTGTATTGATGTTTTTAGATCGTTGAATCGCTATACAGATCCAGATCGATGTATCGTTACAACCGTTACAATAACATCAGTGAGTGTATGCGTGTGTATCTGAGATAACACGCTGACGTACATGTGTGTGTTTCAGGTGGCGTTGTACAACACAGACCAGGAAGGGAGCGATAGTCCAAGAAGCAGCCTTAACAACAGCCTGTCTGATCAGAGTCTGGCCTCCGTCAATCTCAACAGTGTGGGCAGTGTGCACAGCTACACACCGGTAAGACCGAGGGGCCGCTCTCCATCAATCTGCATGTTGCAGTGGTACAAAGACAGAACAAATAAGGTCCTGCTGTGGCACTGTGCTGTCGCCCCGCTGCTCCTTAAAGGATGCTGCTAATTCTCGATGTCGACAAGATATTTTACATAAATGCGATGTAGCTGATTATTTGTTAAGCGCTAAGGCCGAGTGATGAATTCTCATTTTATCCACATTTTTTTCAAGCTGTGGGAGAGCCACGGTCACGAAATGAATGAAAGCGAAACACCGGCAGACTTCGAAAGTGTACTGTATCCCATATTACATCTGATCGGAAAGCCCCAGGAGGCTTTCTTCAGAGGAGCCAGCCGTAGACGGCAATAGACGGAGGTTCAGGGTGGACATGCGCTGGAGTACAACATCAGGAAGGGGGTTAAGGGAAACAGAGAAAGATGTGCACGCTCCTGGAAGCCAGACAAAGGAAAGCGCTTCCTCTGATGTCCTCCCACCAGAGATGCCCCCTCTTTGGTGTGGTCCTCCTGCATCCTAGAGTGCTCCCTGCTCTAGGCGCTGAGCATCGATCGGCTCAGCCTGATGGATGTGCGCTCTCTCTCTCTCTCTCTCTCTCTCTCTCTCTCTCTCTCTCTCTCTCTCTCTCTCTCTCTCTCTCTCTCTCTCTCTCTCTCTGCCAAAGCAGCAGCTCACAGTAAACACTCCGGCTTCATTTTCACCTCTTCACTCTTACCCAAGCCAGACTGTGAGCCGTGCACTTCAGCAGCGTGGCCACATCTTGGGAGAGGAAGATGTTCTGATTCCAAAAAATTTGACGCGACCTCTCTTGTAACGCGCTCGCACCCACAGTTGACACGGGGTCAGGTCCTGCTTTGTGAAACGGCGATGGTTTTTCCATCGCTGCTACGAATCTCGTAGACAAACTCGTTGCTGGAGGGAGCGCTCCTCGGGGCAGTGCGTAACATTGACTGCCCACACAAATGCATGGATAAAATGGCTGCTTATTTGTACACGGTATTGCTATTGATTTTTTGTTTTAAATACATTTTTCCCGGCCACCAGAGTATTGGGTTTGTGTCCGTTCGAGTTGGTCTTTTAATGGTGTGTGAGCCAAGGTGGTAACTAAGCTCTGACCTAGATCATCGTGGTCTGTGTTATTGTTCTTTACATACTGTCAGACAGAAACCTTATTAAAGTGGCTCCTCAGAAGACTCCAGCCATCCTCATATTTGACCTGCGCGTTTGCTGCGTGCGTTCACATAAATCACTAAATTTAATATTCCAGAAGTTTTCTGTTTTTTGTTTTTGTGGCTCCATGACCAGATAGAGCATGTCGGCTCTTTTGAAGAGTACGTATGTTATTGATATGTTTTGAACATTATAGTGCGCTCCTCTTGGCATCAGCCGCACCTGTGGTCTGTGGTGCAGATGTAGCAAAAACTGTAGCCAGTGTTCTTTCACCATAAAATCTCATCACAAATGAAACATGAAACATATTGTGATTAATTAAACATTACTTCTGTTCATCTTTAGCGTTCTTTATCTCCTCGTCTCTCCAGGTGAGCAGTCACCCAGAGCCCGTGTCCCAGTCCATGAGCCTCCAGCAGCCCCCCCAGTCCCAGTACAACATGCCAGACAGGGACAAGCAGCTCCTGTTCTCTGAATTTGAAGATCTCAGTGCCTCCTTCCGCAGCCTTTACAAGTCTGTTTTTGAGCAGTCCTTCAGCCAACAAGGTGAGTGGCCTCACGGGAGCATCAAGTGGAAATCTAATAAAGAGCCTAAGCTTTATGCATCATGGAATGCGATGACTCCCAGAGCAAATTCCTGATGTTGGTTTGTTCTTAACAGCTGGGGCTGTAGAGTCTTTTGGTACTAATTTGATTTACTGTGGAGTAAGCAGGTATTTTCATGGTCTTTTGCCAGAGTAATGTGGAAAAAGTCCCCATTTCATATTCAAAAGCCGAGTCTGAGAGTTTGCGTCTTAAATATTTCATTAGAGGATGTAAAACGAGATGTTACTGCATTCATTCAATGGTTAATTCCGATTTTAAACGCCAGCCTTCTTGCTTTATACTTTTCAAATTACATGAAAGTTGTCTGCGTCTCGTTGTCACGTTTGAAATGTTTTCTCGTGTCGGCTGCGTTTCATCAGAGGAGTGAAGGAGGTCAAATCTGCTGGATTTGAGGTTCATTTGTCATAATGATGGGGAATTTGCATGATATAATACATAGTAGCGGATAGAGCACAGCTTTCCGAAAGTCCCCGCAGAACAAAATGCATTTTTTTGCTTGTAATCTGATTGACTGATAAACAAAGAGCACTTGACAAGCAGGTTATGAGCAAAGTCGACTGAGCTTTCTCTGTATAACCTACTTTCACAAATCAAATGCATTTCATGCTAATGTTTTCAAAGAGTTCCTCTCCTTTAATCTATCATCTATGTTTCATTAGTTCAAAGTTGTTACCTTTTTTTTTTATGCGCATAAAAGTGAAATCTCTTAGTCAGACAAGCTTTAGCAATTAAAAAGCGTAAATAATCGAGCTAGAGGATTTCACACTCTGCCGCTGTAGACAGTGAGCTAATTCACTGGCTTTGATAATAGGTAATGAGCTCGCATTATTATTCTGGTGCCGCGTTAATTGCTTTCTGTATTTCCCTGGTTGGACAATGGGCTTTCTGTGCCGATAAGAGATGCACCTTTGTCACCCCTGCAGTGAGTGTTACGTGCCGATTGTGGAGGTGCAGGGCTGGAGTCAGCTCTAAAAGCACTCCAGTGAAATAGGTTTACTGTGCCAAAGCTGTGAAGGACAGGGCCTCTTAAGACCACTCCCTGCCACTCAGATGATTGCAGTTGGGTGTGCAGATGTCCACGTTCCAGTCGTGTCTGTTTTAAGAGCCGTGCAGCGGCACAATGAATCGGTCAAAGACGATCCAGAGCTGCGTAGCTGGAGAGGAGAGGAGAGGCGGCGGCGGCGGCTCGGGGAAAACCTCCGAGACACAACTGATGCTGAGTCATTCCCAGATACTACAAAATGGCAGCTGGTCCGTCTCACGTGTACAACTGCTTCAAGGAATTCTTCACCCCCCAGAAATGACCAGTTTTACATCAATTATCAATTATTATATTGATTTTTTTCTCACATGTTTCCACGGGGAATGAAGGCTCTTAAGAACTGAGAAAATTCTTGATGAATTGAAGTAAATGACAACAACTAACTCTATGAAAACATCAGTTTAAAAACTCACAAAAAAAACTCGCATTTTAGCTAAAACCTTAATATTTTAAACAGTACTCACATAGACGAGTAGCATGTCTGCGCACGCTTTTAGGGAAGATGCATGTGTTTGGGAAGCGATGAGTTGATAACCGGATAACTTGGATTATACGGCACGAGTCGTGAGTTTTGAAACTGATGTTCTTGTATAGTTTGTTGTTGTCAACGCGACTCACATTTACTTCAATTCGTCAAGAATTTTTTTCTCAGACGACTTTGTTGAGTCTTCGTTCACCATTGAGACAAAATGTTCCTCACAAATTCAAGGTAACAGCATGTGAGTCATTGATATATATACGAATGGCCCTTTGGGGGAGACAGTGATCCCATTATTGTAAGATGTTAAGATTTATGGCTGTAGCTGTTTTTATATGTGACGATCGTGGCTCTTTGTCTTTGTCCTGAAGTGCGTTATACCAATGCACCTCTTGGTAGTCTCATTTCACCAGCTAAGGTTTCACTTAAAGATATTTTCATTATCAATTCATTTGTCAATTACTTTTAGATTCAGTGATTCCCAGAGGTGATGTCTGCAATGGCTTTTCCTGTAGTCCAGAACCCAAATATCTTCCATTTACAACGAGAAGAAACGGAGAAAAGTAGCAAATTCTCAAAATTGAGAAGTGTTGCAAACCAGTGGCTTTTTTTCCAGAAAAACAGTCTGCAACAATTTTATGAATTAATAATCATTTGAGGCCCTTAGCGCGATCCAGTTTTTTTTTCTTCAATGTGAGAATTTGCAGATTTTTTGCTTATTTTATATCAATACAAAAAGAAGATGTTTAAAGACGGGAAAAAATGTGTTTATTAGACAAAGCGACTTATTGAGAAATTAGAAAAATAATTGCCAATTTAATCAACGTTAAAAGGTCAGTTGCAGCCCTATCAATAATCCAAACCGTTGATCGACATATCTGTTAGCGACTCTCTGTTAGCGCACTATTAAGAGCTTTGTGTTGGTGTGTTTTGTTTCCCAGGCCTGATGGGCATACCGTCAGATTCCTCCCAGCAGTCCCACACCTCCTGCTCCTATCAGCACTCCCCCAGCGGCACCATTAGCACTCAGAACAGCCTGTCAAACAACCAACCCAACAGCCACCCCAACAGCCACCCCGCCAACAGTGGCCAGGTGCCCCTGTCCCATCCGGCCCAAGCCCACCCTGGCCACGGCTCCCCCCACGCACAGCACCTCCCGCAGCACGGCGGCCCCCACAGCCAACACGCCCAGCACAGCCAACACAGTCAGCACCCACAACACGCTGCGCACTCCCAGCACGGGCAGCACCCATCGCAGCACCCGTCCCACGGCCAGCACCCACAGCAACACACGGCGCACCCCTCCCAACACGCGCAGCACAGCCAGCACCCACAGCAACACGGACAGCCACTTCAGAGCCTCTCCCACCAGCCCCATCCTACCCAGCAACAGATGGCCTGCAACACAGGTAAGACCCTCTGTCTGCCGTCGTCTCCGCCGCGTTCTTCTCTCCTCGTCATCTTCATCACTCAAACGCACGTCAGCAGAGACAACAGCTGCGTGTGGTTTTGAATCATTGTCGTTTTTTAGTCGTAAAGCGTTTGGAAACTGTTATGTGTTATGGAAATGTAAAGGTGCTGAACAGTAAATCATCATCTGATTTATTATCTGTGCTGAGAACAAAGCAATGCTGCAGCCAGTGACTCCAGCAGCTCTTACAGAGTGGACTGGCGCCTCCTAGTGGTCACAGCACAGAGCTCAACCGTTCAAGAGCCTGCTCACCCGTTCTATGTGGCGCTGCCTTCTCAATCATTTGGCGATGCAACTTGCCTGCGCAGCTACAAAAAAATGTGACGACAATGAAAATGCATCATCTGGCCTTATTACCTGAACCACAGTTTATAACAATTACAGCAGCAATTATTGTGCAGTTGTCCGTAAATTATGTAATTTAGGAGTAAATCTGTATTTGTCCCGAGAGTGATCTTGGTGTCGGGACCGAAATTTCTCTTTATCCTTCCAGTCTCTTATCTTGAAATGTTACAGATAGTGTGCTGTGTGTGTGTGTTGCAGGTTTACTGTCTGACTGGTACCCAAATCTGGATGCACTGAAAGAAAGCTGTCGTATTGCTAGCAGCTATAACTGGGCTGATGTCGACCTTTCACCTTTCCAAGGTGCGGTTTGGACACAAATATCAAACAAATAATAGTAATGTATTTGATTTATTTGTTCTCCAGATTAAGATTTTTCTAGATTACACAAGAAACCAAAGATTTAAAGCCAAGAGCTGATGGCACAGTACTGCCCCAGCTTTTGATTGAGTGCTGAAGTGTTGACACTGTGGAGTTGATTACGAGTTTAATTAAACTGAGCTCTTCAATTAAATAACACTGCCTTCAAGTTTAATTACCAAAACACTGAGCTCAGCAGGTCAGTTTATCCAATTACAGTCTAGGATTGCAAGGTAGGATGTTTTTTTAAATATCACCCACTGAAGGTTACTGACATAATGAATATATATTGCAACCAAAGTTTTTCCCTTGTTTGTTAATTAGTTTCTCATTTACTAAATTTACATTCTTCTGAACAGTCGGCTGGTGCAGTTTCATACATTTCATTGTCACAAAGGCGTTTTAGTGCAGACCGATACTGTCACTAGCTCTGACGGTAACTCTGGTTGTTCGCTCTACAAATCTGTGTTTCATGGCCCTTTTTTTTAGGATTGAGAGAGAGTATGAGACAAGCGGAGTTGAACAATTGGACCCTGGAACCCACCCAGATCGCCGACCTCTGCTCGTCCATCAACCAGTTTTTTGCCCGCACCGGTGTAATCCAGCCACAAGGGGCAGTGCAGCCTACTGTTTGTCATGGCTCCATGCACCCCAACAAACCCAGCCAGCACCTCAACACAGGTTAAACTCCCGCTCGTTAACCCCACCACCTCATTCATGCCACGGGTTGATCGAATGCGTGTCGTTCATCGTCATTAGGATAGCAGCTGTTTCTCCGCCTCTAAATAACCAATGTTTCTTGAAAGATGTAGGCGTTCTATCTGCTTAAGTTTCCGAGGAAGGATTGTGTATTTTTACAGTATCTAGAACTTCAAAACAACTGCAAAAAAAAGGTTGATAAAAATTAATACACAAATCCATTTGTCTGATGACAAATGGACTTACAGGCTGCACATGTCTGCCAGTTGTAACCAGTTCAACCAAATAATGATTTATTTTACTCGATCATTTCTTAGAGGCCCAAAGAAATCTAATTATTCTGTAATTCATCAGGAAAAAAAAGAAAAAAGACAAGAGTAATGTCTGAAAAAATAAACACAATTTTGTGTATCAGAATCACACACACACACACACACACACACACACACACACACACACATACACACACACACACTCTTGTTTCTGTTTGAGGGGAGCCACAGGTAATACAGTGTAGCTGAAAGACACAAAAAGACAGGCCAGTATCCAGCCATGTAAATACTAGTATAGACCATGATGTTTTTTTGTTTTTTTTTCACATGATTTTTTTTTATGTTTTCACGTGTGGGTCGCAGATATAATTTGGGATAATTCAGAGATCCTACTCTAAAATGACTAAATTACACTGCAGATTCTTCACCCAAAAACCTTTTTTTTTTTTTTTTTTTGTTCAGATGCATTACTTGAATTCAAGAGGTGCATTTCCAGGTCTAACTGAGGCTTAAACTACAGTGTTGTTCCGATTCTCTCTTCAGGAAATCTTTACATGGACACCAGACAGAACATGTCCATGATGGGTCCTCCAGGATATCCACACATGCCCCCCATGAGCAGCACAGGACCCACGATGACAGGTGACAAGAAGACGCAGAGAAAGACACGATTAACAGCATTACTTGCAGCACATTATGAACGCTAATATTCCCGTTTTCTATTAATAAACCCACTAAATCCTGTCTGTTCTCTCTCCAGGACACCATGCACAGATGAACCAGCAGCACATGATACCTACCAGAAACTTCCAGATGCATCGCATGCCAGCTGATGACATCCAGGATGACTTTGATTGGGACTCCATTGTCTAGCCCCTAGACCTCCTTTTGCAAAGCGAAAGGGAGCGAGGAGAGGAGGTGGAAGCCAGAGGAAGCCAGGCTGAGCTGAAAGGCTGCAGGAGGAAGAGGAGGCCACTGTGGGTGGAACGCAGAAGGACATTTGACAAGCTTTGGAGAAAGACAGACTTCAGAGTCCTGACATTTTTACAAAAGCAAAACATAACTAGAAAATGTTACTTTGAAGACAATCATATTTAGTCGGACATGTTAAAGCGATTGCTTATGTACTTGTTGAGAGACAAGTAGAACACATTCTCGTCCAAACCACGTGCTCCTCAGCTCCTCAGCCAGCCCTCTGCCCGTCCCCAGCCAGCAGCCTTCCAAAGTCCGACCCCCTCTCCCCCCCCCCGACCCCCTGCTCCGTAACTGTTATGTGATTTGAGCGACGTGTTCAGCTTGTAATTCTTCTCGTGTTGACATTGGCCTCAGCTGCCTCTTGGATGAGTTTATCTCTCTTTAAAAAAAAAAAAAAAAAAAAAAAAAGAAGAAAAGAAAAGAAAAGAAAAAAGTTTGTTTAATTTTTTTTTTTTTTTTTTAAAGAAACACAGGCCGTCTCTGTGAGTAATGTGATGGTGCTCGTTGGTCACTTTTGGGAGAAAGTGGGCCCCACTGTGGCTGGATTGGTGGTGAAGTAAGGTTTACAATAACTTTGAACAGGGTGTTAAATGTTTAAGCAGGCTTGATATTAAACAAACCAAGAGAGAGAGAGAGAGAGAGAGAGAGAGAGAGAGAGAGACAGAGAGAGAGAGAGAGAGAGAGAGAGACAGAGAGAGAGAGAGAGAGAGATCACGGAAAGTATCGTAATCTGTTTTCATAGCCAACCAATGTGATCAGGCTCACTGCAACAGACTCGGTATGAGAGTACAGCAACCTTCTTTTCTTTTTTTTCCTGTTCTTAGTTCTCTGTCTCAAGCACTTCAAGCCAAGTGAATACGATGAGTGTGAGAGGAAGGTGAAAGCAGGGATGTCAAGCATTTCTTGTCTTTTTTTTTTTTAAATTCATTCAGCCCAAAGTAACCTGAGGTGTTGGTCCTCCGTGTTGCATCGTGTAGGTTAATAATTGCTTTACCAATCAGAAGCTGTTATAACATGAAGTACTAAACAAAGTCACGTCTTCAATGCTAGTTGTAATGGCATCATACATGTCAGGTGAGCAGCCTATTGATCATTAAACAAGCCCCATCCTTTAGAGCCAATGAAATCATTTTGTAATAGAGGTCTGATTCGTATCACCGGCTGATCAGCACGTCACCAATATGTGTGTCGGCTAATGAGGAACAATAAATTGTCAAATGTCAAAGATGTGTTTGAGACGAACTGTGTTTCTATTACACAGTTTGTCAAGTGGTGTTTGTCCCGCTCGGCACGCATCGCCGTCACAACTTTAGAGAAACTTCAACGTTCATCAAATATTGGCCGATAGATCGTCGTCTGATCTTTTTTTTTTTTGAACTTTCAAATATTTGTTATTTGCCTCAACAATCCAGAATCCGATGGGCTCTAGTTCACGAGCAGGTTTTTTGTTCAAATTTACGCTCCAAGTCGGCAGGTTTTTGTGTCATTAAAGGTGCAGTCTGACATTTTGGGAGTTGAGAAGATTATATATGAAACTGCCTTTTGTCTGTCTGAAGGTAACCCTCTAAAGCCGCTGATCATCACCTTAGACTTGTGTTAAACAGGAGCTCTGTGCTCTTGGCCGGTTGACTTCCTTTAGACGCGATGTGTTCATCAGTGAGCTTCAGAGGTGCTTTGAGGCTGACTTTTGTTCCAGTCGGACAGATGTTCCAGACGTCAGAGTGCTTTTCATGGTAAGAAAGCTCAGATCTCCCAGCGTGCCAAACTCATCGTTCCTGAGCAATTTGAACCATGTTATAATGATTAATACTAAAGTCAAACATTAAGAGCCTGTAGGCAATTTATGGTTTCAACCTCACTGACTTGAAACAATGCTCGTAGACTCACATAATTATATTATCATGTTAAATAGTATTAAAATTAAAAAAACCAATAGAAGGCTGTTTAAGCTTGTTAATGTCCCAATACTTTGGTTAATGATCAATAGGCTATGCATCAGATGTTTCCATTTGAAAAGGGAAAACAAAGCACCAGTTTTACTGTACAAGTCTTTGATCTGTAACACTAGTTACACCCGAATTTATGCCTTTTTTCCGCCTGTTGTACATCAAAGTGAGTTTTTTTTCGATGCTACACTCGGTGTTTATTGTCACTTCTGACTTTTAAATTAGAGATATGATCCTTTTTTTTTTTCTTTTCTTTTTTTTAACTGCCCAATGTTTTGTTGTGATAGTTGGATAGCTTCAGATTTTGCTATTATACAATCATAACAGAATGAGAAATGTGACTCATACAATGTGTGATTGTGTGTGTGTGTGTGTGTGTGTGTGTGTGTGTGTGTGTGTGTGTGTGTGTGTGTGTTTTGAACAAATGGAGCGTGTGTTTTGGTTTTATTGTAATCGTAGGGCTCTGATTGATTGCTGCATTCATCTCTATGCTATCTATGAGCACAAAAGCAGATGCACACGGTGATCAAAGACTAGATTTCAGACCTTTTTTTGTTTTGTTTGTTTCCGAAGCACAGAACGGGGAGATCGGCGGTTCTGGAAACCTGTAACGAGTGGCTCCTCAGTCAGACAGGTGCTGAACTTCAGAGACACTATGTTGGGAGAGAAAAAGAAAAAAAAGAAGCCCTTTGCACCTCCTCGATCTCAAAAGCTGGTCGCTCACTCATTTCATTTAGTCAATCGCTCCATAACAGTGAACAGGATTTATTTCTCCCCTCTTCAATACTGCTAAACTGTGTATGGTGCTTTGCATCGGTCACACTGCGTCCTTGTTTAAAGGAATCGTTCAACATTTTGGGAAATGCTCTCATTCGCTTCCATGCCAAGAGTTAGATGAGAAGATTGATTCCTCTCCTGTGTGTGGATGTGGAGCTACAGCGAGGTGACCGTTGGCATAAAGCCGAGACGTGGGGGAAACGGCTTGCATGCCTCAATCAAAAGGTGACAAAATCTGCCTGCAAGCACCTTTTATTATATTTGTATCCGTACAAAAACCTTAGTGTTGAGGTTATGTGACTCTGTCTTGGCCAGGTGGAGTCGCTCACTTAAGACATAACGTGTTAATGAATTAGCTTTATTGGTGCTGGATCTGTTTCCTCCTGTTGCCCGTCTTTGTGCTAAGCTAAACGTGTTCTGTCTGTAGCTCCACATTCACCCTACAGACATGAGAGTGGTATCGATCTTCTGCCTCCGAGGTGTGTTTCACTAGATGTCAAACTACCCTTTTTAGGATAGTTTAGCAACCATGGACTCCAGTGGTCACCGTAGTTTTGATTTCATATTTGTATGACAATCGTGGACTCTTTTTTTTAATGTTATATAAAGTCTTTTTCGTTATTAGAAAAGGCCCATTCAAGTCTCACATGGCTCTTTGAAACCTACAACTTGCCCAGTTTTATACCGCAGTGCTTCTGTTAAACCGTCCACAGCTGCACTGTGCAGATGAAGTCAAGTTCTCTTCTTTCAATCGATTATACTGCCATTCGTTTTTTTTTTTATATTTTCCTGCCAATCATACCTGTCCACACCCGCTTCTTTCTGCTCCGTTTTGTCTGTCTTTTGTATGTCAAAACGTCCGCTGCATGTGGAGGATTTCAATTATGACTTTTAAAAGTGTTTGTTCAACTGCCATAAATCCTATAATTAGTGTTCAGACCGAATTCTTAGTCCGTTAAGTGACACAAATCATGACTCTTTTAGGTGAGCGTGGGCCAAAGGACTGCAGCTGAAGGCAGCAGTGCAAACGCTTTTCAGTGGGCTTTCATTAGGACTCTGATAGTAGAGATGGTCCTGTGAGTCCTTGGTTGGTGTGAAAGTGAAGTGTGTTTCAGTTCTTCCAGGTGAAGCTCGTGAACACACAAGCTACTATTTGAGCACAGCAGCCCATTGGGAGAACAAAAAGATTTTCAGCAAATAAAAGGGAAAAAAGGTGAAGACAATGACTGGATCACAATCACAATTTTTTAGTCTGTGTGTGCGTGTGTGTGTGTGTGTGTGTGTGTGTGTGCTTGTGTGAGTTCTTTTTCAAAAGACAATTTAAGTTTTTAAATACCGTTGGACATGTACCTGCCAGAGAGATTACTATCATTGGGGGGAAAAAAAGATGAAAAGATGAATAAAAAAAAAATAATAAAAAAAAGCCTTGTTACGATATGGGAGAGAACTGCCAACAAGTACTGCTGATTGGGGCCTATTTTATTCAGTGCTGGTGTGTTGTTGTGCTTGTACATATATGTCTTTTCAATCATCCCTTTTTTCCTCTCGGGGGTGGGGTATCAAGGCTGGGGGTGGGTCTTATTCACAAAAGACAGGAGCAAAAAGAATAGAGTATTTTGTTATTGTCCAATCAGAGGGTGACAGTATGTATATATCTATATTGTATATATGTGATGAAAATGCGTTTGCTTTTTGTGTGACACTACCTTTTACCTGTACTATGGTTCTACATTCAGTGTTTCAGTGTTGATAATATATATTTGGTTTGTGTTTTATTTTTCTTGTTTTGTTTGATTTTGTCTTTGTCATTTCTTGTATTTTATTTCTCCTATTTGTCCTTTTTGTTTATTGCACGGTTTATTACTTTTGTTGTCCAATGAGGTGACACAGCTACTCTTTGTATTCGTTTAGTGCTGTAAAATAACTCTCAAGTGTTATTAGAATTGTCGATACCACCGCCCACCCCGCCCCCTTCCCCAATATGCATGAATGGCACTTAAAGAAATAAAATATGGTAACTTCACTGTGGAATAATGTGCTGTTTGAGCTTTGTTCCTGAAGACTTCCATCAATATTACGTAGCAGGAGGATGTTTCGGTCTCGGCGTATGTGGTGGTTGTCCAACACCAGAGCATGGAGGTGGCTTGTCTTTCGTTTCATGTAAATATCTGTCGCCGTAACAGCAACTCCTCTGAATAACTTCTTTTAAAAAAAAAACTCAAAATAACACAGTAACACATAGATCAGTCAATGAAAGATCACTGCCGAGGTTCTAACATAAGGGTTGTGCCCAAACGATTAGCTTTATAAACATGCATACAACTGTAAATACTCTTAATTAAGCAACTGCAATATGCACCTTTTATGTAGTATTTGGAAAGTCGATAGAGTACAATGTATATATTCATATACTTGTTTTCATAGGCAACGTTTTTAGGTATGTTCAAGTATTCAAACAGTCGGGCCTTTCATCCAGGATAAGGAACAGCTGGTGGAGTCTTGTTGAAGAAGTCCATGTGATCATATCTCACAGTACGTTTCTTATTTTACCCTCCCAGTATTTCCATATGGTGTGTCACCTCACAACATGCGTCCACACTGACACTTTACATGCTTCCCCCCTCTGGGATATTCCCTCACAAGTGGGGGCACCGGTCTGACTGCTATGTTGGAGTTATTGGAATTGGTTTGACTCTATTGAATAGACTCTGACAGGACGGACATCATGTTCAAAGCTTCCTCTCTGGTACTGCTGACCCTGGTCCTAAATGTACAGCTATGCTCGTCAGCACCGATACGTAAGCCTTGCATTTCCTCTCAGCTCTTTTGGCATGATCACGATTATTCGAGATTAAAAGGTTCTAGATCAATGATGTGAGAAAGTATTGCACGGCTACTGAATTCGTATTCATATATTTTATCAGTTGTAATTATTACAATTATTCAACAGATTGCTGGAGTTAGTTCATGAAATATTTGCTCATTTAAATGAATGTCAGAATACACTGAATGTGCTAACTTAATTCAGAAATATGTTACGGAAGTATGTAAATATGTTGTTTAAAAAGGTAAACCCATATTTGGTATTATGAAAAAGGTAGACTATGAGTCAACAGAATCTAAGACAGAAAATCAGAAGAAAAAACAAAACACGCATTCAGTTTAGAAAATAAATGAGGGGGACTAAGACTACCTTAGTCCCCCTCATAAATCAAGTATAAAACTCCTGTGCCCGACTGCATTCATAGATGTGATTAACAACCAAACTTCTTGAAATACTTTCATTGCCTGTTCAATGACTCACTTGCTACTGTTAGCATGTTCCCCTGTGAGACATTTGAACTAAATTTGGATCCCCACACAGCCCGTTTGTATCGGGTCACTGCAGATTAATTGTAACATAATCGGCCATCGTTCAGAGCTATAGTGTGCTGGGAGGTTTACTTTATGGAACACCACTACACTTTTGCTTAACCTCAGACCTTTTCAGAATACGAGTGTCCAAACTGTATAAGATTGAGCTCAGTGGATTGTCATGTTTGAGCCATTTTAGCAAAACAAAAGTAAGCTTTAAGGGTAACTTTAGTTCATATTACTGAATATTTATAGGAATGATAAAAGAATAGAAAAATGTGACAATAGAAATAACTTAATCAAATGTAAAAGATATTTATTCAAATATATTTTAGGTAAATGAGGGTTCCTTTGTTGTCCTACTAGAACATACCAAATGGCTGTACTGTTAAACCACTGGAGAACCAGCTTGAGCTCTTTCTGAAGCTCTAATCTCTATTGCAGCTGCCAAAGTTGTTCAGGCGCCTCGACCAGGACCAGAGGAACCTGCACCAGTAGTACCTGAAGACCACAGTCACTTGATAGAGAAAAAAGAACCAGTTCATGAGAAACTCCCTCCAGCTGTTGCAGGTGAAGCAGCTCCAGCTCCTGAGGAACCACCTGCTGAAGAAGACATTTTGATTATTGCAAAAGAACCTGAACCAATTTCCAGTGAAGATCAGGTCTCTGATGACTCTGATGATGTTGGTGAGCCTTTGGCTGGAGATCCCCAAGAATCTTCAGAGGATGAAACTGTCTCTGAAGAAGCTGCCTTTGCAGAGTCATCTCCAGATGAAGCTACAGACGACATTGTCCCGGCTGTTGCTGTTAAGAGTGAACAGCATTCTGTGGAGGATGGAGCTCCAGAATCACTGATTGTGGTCATTCCAGAGGACAATGCAACAGAAGAAACTGCTGTTGCTGTGGAAAATGAATCCCCAGAGGATCCAGTTCCAGCAGTACCAATCCCTATCATTCCTGTGGGGGCTTCAGAAGATGAAGTTTCAGAAGAACCTTTACTTACAGTCCCTGATGACAAAACTGAAGTAGAACCTGCTGCGCTTCCTAAAATGCCAGAAGAAGAGGAATCTGTTCTCCTAGTTCCTGCAGAACTTGAGACAGAAGAGGCAGGTCAATGGGAACCTGCTGCAGAGGAGTCAGCCCCAGAGGAACCCGCTGTTTTTGTTCCTGTGGAACCTGCAGAACAGGAGCCGAATCATGAGGAACAAGAGGAAACAGTCTTGATAATTTCCTCAGAAACACAAGAGGAGGAAGCCCCAGAGGAACCCGCTGTTTTCGTTCCTGTGGAACCTGCTGAACAGGAGCCGAATCTTGAGGAACAAGAGGAAACAGTCTCGATCATTTCTTCAGAAACACAAGAGGAGTCAGCTCCAGAGGAACCCGCTGTTTTTGTTCCTGTGGAACCTGCAGAACAGGAGCCAGAACAAGAGGAAACGGTCTTGATAATTTCCTCAGAAACACAAGAGGAGGAAGCCCCAGAGGAACCCGCTGTTTTCGTTCCTGTGGAACCTGCAGAACTGGAGCCAGAACAAGAGGAAACAGTCCTGATCATTTCCTCAGAAACACAAGAGGAGGAAGCCCCAGAGGAACCCGCTGTTTTCGCTCCTGTGGAACCTGCAGAACAGGAGCCAGAACAAGAGGAAACAGTCTTGATCGTTTCTTCAGAAACAAAGGAGGAGGAAGCCCTAGATGAGCATGCAAACAAAGAAGAAGCAGCTGCCCCAGTAGTCCTGGATGAAAATGCTCTTCCCAGTTTGTTAGGAGAAGAGGAATCTGTTGCCCTCTTTCCTGTAGAGCCTGAGACCGAAAGGGAAGGTCAAGTTGAACCAGCTGCAGAACAAACAGCATCACAAGAGTCGGCCCCAGAAGATCCGGTTGTCGTTGTCCCTTTGGATCGAGATGAAGAGGAGCCGGAGCTGAGAGAACAAGTTATAGATGAATCAATCTCCAAAGTTTCCCCAGAAGCACCAGAAGATGGAGCTACAGAAGAATATGCAGAAGAAGAAGCTGCAGGCGTGCCTGTCCCAATAGTCCCAGAAGAGGACCCTGCTATGATTGAAGAGCCTCTCCCTGGTGCACCAAAAGAAGAGGAATCTGTTGCTATCACCACAGAAGAGGAAGGTCAAGTGGAACCGGCTGCAGAGGAAACAGCACCAGCGTTGGAAGAACCTGCTGTCATTGTTCTTGTGGAACCTGCCAGCGAAGAACCAGCTCCAGAAGACCCAGTCCTCATCATCCCCCTGGAAAATACTGAAGAGGATGCTCCAGAGGACAACACAGAAGAAGAAGTTGATACGCAAGAAACTGTCCTGGAAGAGGCCACAGCAGGTGACAGCGATGCAGATATACTACTCACACCTGTCACTGTGACCCCATCTGAGAATGACACCATAGAAACAGCAATGGATCCAGGAGTGGAAGTCCCAGAAGCTGCAACCGAGGCTCATGCTGCAACCGAGATCTTGACTGAATCGCCGATTGAAGCTGTCAAAGCTCCTTCTGCCCTCGCTGTCTCTGAGGCAAGAATTGTTCCTGCTCCTCTGGCAGGTGGTTATGGCATCAGCAAGAAGACAAACAGCAGACATTTTAAAGCTGCAGCCATATTGATGGAAGAAGAACCTGTTGGTAAGAATCCAATACTGAGCTATATGTAAAACTGTTTTAATCAATACTTCACTATGATGTAAATGTGTCTTTTTGTTAAAAAAAAATTCCAGGATGTAATTATTACCAATTTTAGTGAAATTTAACGTGTGAAAAAGCCTTAACTAATCCCCCGGGGTACAACTAGTGAGGACATGTTCATGTTTGCTTGAAAGCTCACTGTGAGAAAGTTGTTTTCACTAATGGCGGTTCTGGTCTTCCAGCTCTGGTGAAAAGAGGGGCGGTGCTCGGTGCAGCTTTCTTCACACTGATGTCCTTCATCATCATCGGGTTTGTCGGGAATACTGTATACAACAAACTGCGCTGAATGCAAGTGAGTACAACAATTGTGACAAAGTTAAATTTATTTGAATCCATAATTAATGATTAAATGGCTTAAAATAAACTGTATATATAAACTCACACTTAGAATTATTTCTCCCGTTTTAGGACACTGGAGTACAGATTTAATCAACAAATGAAATAGCTGTTTGAAGACTTGTGGATGAACTGAAGTACCGAGAAGAACAAGTTTTTCTGCATTGGACCTTATGAAAAGTCCACTGAAGGATCCAAGGTTTGGAAAGCCAGAAAGCCACTATAATAATGGAAACCAGTGGTGGAGGAGGTATTAATATCTTGATGTGTGTACTCTACTAGTAAATATCCTTTTCATATTTTACTTTAGTAGAAATATGGAAGTATCATCAGTATTCAATCGACAGCATTTTCCTGTTGGTTGAGGGTGAATTAATATTACGTGCTTTATTGACTTTTAGGTAGATTAAAGGCATCCTGTGGAGTTTTATTAACATTCAGTTTGTCTCACCAAAATACGTTGTTGAGATATTTATTGATATTTTAAATCCTGCGTTGTTTACATGTTTACATGTAATACACATTGTCCTTGTGCACAAACACAATACAAACAAACCGGGGACCCAAATATAAAAACACTGCTCCATAGCGCTAATAGTGGTCGAAAGCTCCACAGGTTACCTTTAATCTATGCAAATGCATACAGGTGTGAAATAAATGCAGTGGATTAAACATTCAGCACTATCCTTAAGAATTTGCAGCATGATAGAACAGCCCAATAAGCAGGTAAAAATGTTGACAGCGTACGTTTCTGCCAAACCACGTCTACGTTGAATGTCGACGTTTGTGCGATCGGTCAGAGCAAGTGACGTAGTACAACGAGCGATGAGCAGAACAAAGATCGTAATATATCGAGTGACCGTTGTTGAACGTTACGTGGTGTAATAAAAAAGTATAACCAGGGAGAATGCCCACTAAGGGCAGCTGGGAGGGGTGGTGAATGGGTTAAACAAACACAGGACTTTCACCCAGGAGACCGCTGTTTGTGTCCAAAAGAAAACATTAACCGTACGCTTGTTAAGAAACGTTGCGCAAGAAAGTCCGCCAAGAGTGGTTGTTCTTTATTTCCGCTAGTTATGGTTGTTACGATACGTTGTTATGTTACTATGATACGTATTTGAGAAACCTTTTTTTCTTCTTTTTTTTTTTTTTAGAAACGTCTACATTTAACGTGTCCCGTGTTTTGAAGCGTACAATGTCAACATTTTTTCTGGCGACTAAGTTGAATAGAAGTACTCAAGTGAAGTATAAGTACGTATTTTCCACCTCCGATCATAAAACTGTGTCTTGAGTTGGTGTAAACTGTTGAATGACTGTTATAAGTAGATGATTATCTACTTGAGATGGAGATAACATGTGTCAGCATTCATGAATGTCTGAGTGATCATGTTTTGATTTTGAAAATTCATGAATGATGAAAACTTTGATGCACTTGTAACTTTACTTGTGGAGATTTTTTTGATCGCGTGTCATTAAGGAAAAGGTCATTGTGGATATAGTACGTGTTTTCTTTCTTGGGATTGCTCAATGAAACATTGTCCAGCCTTTAATCACAAAATGTTCTTTGCATCCAGTATGTACATTTCCATTGGCCTCACGGCTCATACATACAGTACAGTTGCGTGAACGCGTGTATGAAAAAGCACACGCCTCGTCCATGCTGTTTCAGAGCCAAGTAGGCCTATCACTTTTCCTGTTCTGTCATGCAGCATGAGACGGAGAGCCCTCCTATCAATCACGCTTTGGCATGCTGCAGCACCAGCTACATGTCCACGGCTCGGCCTGCATACAGTAAATATTTTTAGGATGGTGAGGGGGACACGGTGTACCAAGTGAAAGCTTTAAACTGTGTTCTGTGTGAAAACTGCACCCGCATATAGTAAACATATTGTAATCTTTGCACTTTTTTTGTTTTGTTTAAAGAGTCTATATGAAATAAATAGAGATTTACAAAATTTGGGAGTAAAGACTCGAACAGAATAATGTTTGAAACTTTTATGAATTTATAGTTGTTACTACGGCCTCTACATACTGTAGAAGCTTATTTATTTAGAAAGTATAAGTGAGAACAAATTACATACGACATTACTGCAGTCAAACAAAGCAATCATCACACACACAATTACAAATATCAAAAGTATTAGCAAGTAGAACTTTATATAAGAAGTGCATTTTATATTTAACATCCATTCTATTTCGGATGTGCATAAGAAAGATTGACTTTGGATGCATCATTCACTGTGAAAATATGAATTTAATATTTTTGTCATGAATGCCCGATTAGTTTTTAGTTGTTGTTTTTAGCACCCATAAACATAATTTATGTTTTCATGTTTTTAATATTCATGTGAAATGTGATGTACCTGTAATAATCGGTGTCCATAAACTGATAGAAGAGATCAAGTGTGTCCACATTCATTCAGTCAGTTTTTTTTTTGTTTTTTTTTACAGTAATGGTTATATCTCCTAGTAGTTCTAAATAATTGAAGACCTTTTCAGTTTATTTTATTTGTTTGTATGTATTAAAATGTATTGAAGGTTTATGTGAAGCTCATATGAGGCCTGTGCCACTCGAGCCTGACAAATCAAGTGGATATTTGTTTCCAAAGTTAGTCATTTTGTTCGCTCCCTCTTTTTGTTATTGCTTTTACTGCAGCTTAGAGGAAACACAGAGAGGGATGTGCTTTCAAAGGAAGTGTTGGGGCACAAAACCTACAACCCTCATTTTGTGCAAAACTATATTCCAAAGTTGCTTCAGCAGTCTGAGTTAGACAAATTAGGTGGATATCTTGGGAGGTTTATTAAAAAAAAGACTGTAACTTTGGTCTGTCTAACTCAGACAGCTGAAGCATCATATTGGATTCAGATGAAGTTTTGAGAATAACTTTGCACAAAATGAGGATTGGAGATTTACTTACATTGAAGAAAGCTGAATTGATGACCAGATCATTTTTAAAGTACTGTATCCTTTAAGAATCCGTCATGATTTGTTCAAGAACACTAGTAGTTGATGGACACCCTCATATGGGGAGACGAGGAGTCATAAAAGGCAGGAGGACCTGGGGCAGCTGTCAGCCTGGTAGACATGGGAAGGTCATCAGGGTGGAGCAAGGGTAGAGGAATGTGGCACCACTTGAGCAGTAAGGGGTGAAAGCTTGTGAAAAGCCGGTCATGAATCAGCACATCTGGTTTAGAGATGCTTTAAGCGCTGAGGTAACAGACTCTGAAGAAGCAGTTGAAGTGCATGAAAGCTCCACAGTATGATTTGCAAAGAACAGATACATTTTGAAATGAATACAAATGGAAACTCAAAACAAGTGATGCGATTGACATAAGAACACCGAGTACCCTCCGGTGTGCCGATTGCCAGACTTTCAGAGTAAGAACTGTGTGTTCTAATGTGGCATGAGGTCACGCCTTAAGAAGATGTAACACAGATCCTTTCATATTTATGAACAGAAGGAATTGTGTTACATTTGGCTCCTGTAAGGTTTATGTAAGAAAGAACTAAAATAGATGCAGAGGCACGATTGCTCCGGGTTCGCCATGCAGAGAAGGTTTTCATTTTGCCACAGAAAGAGGAACAATCAAACCCGTAGAGCACACATTCGCTCACGTTTGTTACAACATCTGACAGATACATTACTAGTGTATCGGTCCTGTTCTAGCTAGCGCTCGAACCTCCCAGCGCAGACTTCAACCTGATGAGGACACAACCTGTGTATGGTAGCACAGCAGCCTCTAGTGGCCACAGACGTGGTGATGACAGTCACGGTTACCTAGCATGGCCTTTGAGAGCCAATGTGACACGTAAGAACTGAAATAACAAATGATCCACACAGGAACCCAATCCTGCTGAAGCTAATTCAGGTATCAACACCTGCACACTGCAGAGAACAGAGGACAACACGTCGCACAGAGGAGGACTTTTGTTTGGTCTGAGCCGTTGTTATTGTCCATCTCATGAAAGCAATTACAATGTTTTCTAGTTGTTCCCCTATTGAGGCTATGTTGGACAATATGTACTAATATATACTGTGAGCAGATTTGGAATTTGTCTCTATCAAAGAAGTTCCTACTTTTACTGTTTCTTACCTGCAGCTACAGCATCCCTTTAACATCTCTGGTAAATAACCAAAAAAACGGCCATTCATGTCTGGTTGTTTTACCAATCAACAGGTCCTCATAGAAAATGTAGACTACTGTAACACAATATATATTGATAGTGTGATGTATATTTTGTTCACTGTGATAGAAGATTTAAGGCCTTGTTCCCAAAATGCTGAAAAATTGCACATTTGTTGCTGATTTTCATGTCCATTTGAAGACTTTTGCTCCAAAATGACTTTCCACTGACTTGCCAGTTAATTAAGTACACCAAGCTAAAACAACTGCATTCTGCTGACATATTGTGTCCATCACATACATAAAGGAGGGTAGGCTAAATAACAAACACCTCTCTGTATAATGCAATGCAGTATAACAGCACCACGAACTACATTCTACAAAAGAAACCATGCCGTGCAATCAACACTAGAACAGTTTGATCAAAAACTGAACATTAGAACCTTCAAGAAGGGAGGATCTACTGCCGGACGTTCGTATTAGACTACATCAGTTTTAGCTAGGTGTACCTAATAAACTGAATACTGAGTGAATACAGTATTTTAAAAAATGAACCTTGAAACTTTGGCATCATTGCAACTGACGTGAAAATAACTGCATGCTGCGTGTTGCACTGTTGACACTGTGAGTCATATCCTAAAATGATTTGCTTTTAAAATTGTGCGGGTCATCTTTGCTTTTAGTATTTCAGGGACTGAATCCATAAACTGGAATCTGGACACTTTGATTAACGGACAGTTTGATGCGTTTTAATTGTCTTGTTTGTTTCTAATATGTGTAGGACTCCCCTGAAAGCAGTACTTAGTAAGATACTAGTTAAACTATCCAGGTGAAATAAGCAGTTAATTGAATTTAATTCAGTTAAACCAAAACTGTGCTTATGCAGCGTTTGTCAGACTTTCCACTCATTTGTTTTGAACTTGTAAATTACTCACTTTTAGTAATCTGTTGGCGTTTTATAATTAGAGTATTATTAAATAAACAACTCGTAATGGGTGAAACATTTAATATATTAAAAAAAAAGTTACTAAGTAGCACCTTTAAGCCTGCTTGTATTGAGTTCTCTTTAGCTATTCATGCATGCACAGATGGCACCAGCCTACAGGCCCATTATGCTCACAGACGAATCTAAGCATGGTACTTAATTAGCATGGTTTCATGTGAGGCTGCATTGTGGACAGGACTGGAGCCACTGCCTGCAGGAGAGGACACCAGGGAGCCTCGTCGTCTACACACACACACACACACACGCACGCACACGCGCGCGCGCACTCAAAAAGACATCACTGCTCCATCGCTGTGAGAGTGTGAGGGTCTGACAGGCTGCCTCTCCCCAAATACAACACACCACCATCCGAGTTACAGAGGAGGCTTTCGACTCAATCCGCCATTTTCAGCAGATTGAAAGCAGGTAGAGCACAAAAAGCACAAGTCCCCCGTCACATGAAGCAGGTAAGTGCGAGTGTGAGTAGCCTGAATCCCCCCCCTCCACCCCCCGACAGGCAACATTGAGGAAGGAAAAGCCACCGTGCTCCAGCCGGCATCGGGTAGAATAAGGAGATTGGACGGTGTGCCTACAAGGGTAACAATAAGCTGCATCCTTCAGGCGCTGCACGGTTTACATAGCCGGTGTTTTTTTGTTTGTTTGTCTTTGTCAACTTTTTTTTTTTGATGCATGGAGGCATACGGCTTTAAAACCCGCTTACACGCACGCACACGCACACACACACACACACACACACACACACACACACACACACACACACACACACACACACACACGCACACGTTTAAATCTCTCCCATTTGTTGCTTGAACTGGAGGGGATTTAAACAAAAAAAAAAAAATGTCTGATCACAATTCCAGCACCAGTGGATTATAGTGAGAGAGCAAAAAAAAAAATCAAATGAACCTAAATGAACTGCCCGGTAAAAAGTTCATGCATTTGATCCTTTATTTAAAGAGGATGTTGAATGACCTGTTTAAGCTCGAGCTCCACGAATCTTTAACAATTGAGGTTTATTGTCTGAGCTTCGTCAGCCTTATTCTTGCCTTTTGATGAAGTCAAGTAAGAGTCGTTATGGTCAAAAGGTCCGCTGTTGAGGTATGTGGAATATTGTTTTAAGTAATTATTCAGTGTGACGTGTGAGCCCAAACCCCACAGCACATGGGTCAGTTAGCTTTTTTAAGAAAAAAAAAAGAAAAAAAAGCAAGGTATTAAAGCATAGCAGTCTAATGGCAAAATCTGTATTTCTGTTAAGGCAAGAAAGTTCATTTAATTGATGAGTTTATCAAGAGAAATGTGTTTGATTTTTCTGTAATCGTTAAGTCATTTCAATCATTTTCTTAGCAACATTCAGTAGTTTAATAACCTTCTCAAATGTCAGGTTTTTTCTTTTTATTCCGGTGTACATTGACTATTGCATCTATCACATAAATTAATAAATTAACCATGGGATCATTTGGCATTTGTTGTAAAGACACTTCATCTGAATCGTCACATCTCTCGCTGTAAATTACACAACATGCATTTAGGCAGAAATGATAACTATCTGCTGATTTTAGCACATTGAGCCTTTTGTGGCGCTGGGCTCATCTTATCTCTGGGCTCATCTTTGGGGTTTCCTAACAATTTATCTTTAATCTTAAAATGACCTGCAAACTAATTCACAATGAAAGTACTTATTAGTTGGAGCCCTAAATAACACTTGGCATTTATTTGTACTGTAGGCTACACTTCTTATTTGTGAAAGGCAGAGGAAAGTGTCTTCAATATGCTATTTCTATGCTTTATGTCACAACCTTCATGAAGCCAACAGGCTCGGCTTTCTCTTGTCATGAACTTTAGTGGGCCGGGAGCACTATAAGAGATAAGTCGCAGTAGATTTTGTTATAATCTGGTTCAATGTTTCAGTGTTGTGCAGAAAACACTTTCAACGGAAAGACAGTTGGTGTGTTTCCCTCACTGAGATGTAGTCATGATTCTTTGTAGTGAATAGGCTACAATTTAAGTGCATCCATTCAAATGTTCTCCTACTTTTTAATCATTTCCTTTAACTGTAGTCTCATGTGATAACGCTGCATTAAGACTTGGTGCCCACTGTCTTTTGGAAACCGACCTGAATACAAATATCTACTTCTTGCAATCTATAAAATGTGTATATTGATGCTCAACGTGTCATGCACAACTGTATTTGACATTTTTGCAGGGCTTTGATGCGTTTTTGATAACAAAACATTTCATGTATTGCAGATCATGGCTATCATTGGAGGGACAGTGGAAACTCTAGATGAAATTCCAGGTCATGTGTGGAAAGGTTTGCCCGACTGTTTGAGTCTTGCACCGTCCGCTATAAATCAAAGCCGCGTCGGTGAGAATTCTGTTTAGATACCTGCAACTTTAAAGGTTCTATATACAGTATTCAGAGCATTAATATAGCAGGAACCCCCTGTTTGCTGTTTAAAGATATAGTGGATTAATGTCTACCTGAGCAGAAAGTGAAGTCAATCTCCCTCTGTGTGTGTGTGTGTGTGTGTGTATTGTGATCTGAGTTTCTATGTGCTTCGTTAACATAACTGGGCCAGCAGCTCATGCATTTTAGTGCATGTGAGTTTCACTGGTGTGCTCCACTGGTTAGCTCATGGCCGCTGCTTTGTACTGTGCTCAGACATAGCGCCGCCCTGACCCACGGTATTATCGTTGCAGAAGCGTAGCGCCCAGCCTCCGGTTCCCTCAGGTTTACGCCGTTAGAGCTTTCAGTACTGTTGCCATTGCTTGCGCTGATAGCACCGTTCGCTGCTAGCCGCTGGCTCAGCTGTCTCACATGTTGAGAGCAATAGATATGCTCTGAATTCCGTACGGAGAACCTTTAACAACTTTTAAGACCATAGGGAGGCTTAAGAAGTACTGCCCCTTCTGGTGCCACACCATGAAACCTTATTTTGGAAAAAATATGTACGGTAGTCAGGAATGAGAGACAAATAATGTTTTTGTCCTGTTGGATTCGTGCTGTGACACATATTTGCTAATTTAAAAGATAGTTTTGCACATCAAGAAAGTTGTATTTTGTCGTAAAATAAATGCGTAATTAGAAAGACTTGTCTCTCACTGAAGCTGTGTTCTTACTCGTTCTTTTGCTTCCCAGCTGATAAATAAGTCGCTGGAAGAAACGCATCAGGTCAGATAATGTTACACTTTTGCCTGGAACATAGCTAAATTACTTAGCTAGAGAGCCACTTCGGCTATGTTTGTGTTGTTGTTGTTCGAGACGAGTTTCAACCAAAATTAAGCATGGGACCCATAAATTATAAAAATTTTCCCACAGTTCTGGTATGCTTGTCAAATATGGGGAGTTTTGGGATATGATAAAGCCCCCAAAAAGGCGATTCATTTGAGAGAAAAAGAATAATAATAATTCCTACAGTTTCAATAGGGACCTCGCGGCCCGACGTTGTCGGTGCTCGGGCCCTAACTATATGGTACTATGGCAAACCTACAACAAAGTGTGAATTTCTTGACTTGCAAAATTATCTTTTGAATTGACAAACATCACATCTGTAATTCATGGCTCAATCCAAATATATAGCCAAATATTTGTCTCTCTCAGTTGACTACCAGACGACTTTTCTTTTTTACGAAATAAGGTCCCATGGGGGACACCAGACGGGGAGGGACTTGACCTCTCTATTAACATGTTGATTTGAATTTGCATTTCACTGCATTGCATTTCACTGATGTACGATGTAGTTGATATGCAACTTTGAAAATGCCTTCCAGCAGCAAATGACAGTGAGCCTAGACTGTGTTGGAAAATGAAGAACTTTTAACTCATTTGAGGATAATCAAATAATGTCAACAAAAGTGAATTTAAATGCTAGTTGTGTCATTATGTCAGTACCTCTTCTTTGAAACTGGCAGGTTAGGGCTTCCACGCCTACTGTAGACAGACTGCTTCTGTACATAAGGTTAAGCAAAAAGATATATTTTTGAAAAACAAAAAATTCAGTTTTAAATAACCTCTAGTTACTGTCAGCCTCATTATGCCGATCCTGTAGATCCACTTCCTTGAGTGTAAGGATAAGTTCAAGGTTCACCATTGTTGAAGTGAAACAACTCTCTAAATGTATTTAAAATCGTACAAAAACTAATACAAATTGTATCATAATTGATGCTAAAATATCTAAATCTCAAATGTAATGGGTATAAGATGTTTGACCTATTCCTGTTTCCAGGTGTCTGGGCCACTCAGTTCATCCCTAAAGGCAGGAGGTTCGGCCCATTTGTTGGAGAGAAGAAAAAAAGGTCCCAGGTGACCAGTAACGTGTACATGTGGGAGGTAGGTCACAGGCTGCTCTTGTGGCGTTGTTCCCTAAAATACTCCCCTGCAGCTTTTCTCTGCAGCTAAAACAAGTCCAACTACTTCCTACAGTTTCACAAGATTATGCCGGTAGCCTACATAATCTGTTGTCACCTGTAAGAGTTGTATGATAGATTAACTCAAACATCTAAAAGGCACAACTGCTGTTTTGGAGGAAATAAAAAAACAAAAACAACCTTTGCTATATTGCTATGACAAATGCTGCTGATTATGTTTTAGTTCCCATTTAGGTAAAGGTGACCCCATTTAGTGCTTCTGCCCAGTTCTTCTCACGCTACATAATAAAACTTAATTGTATGTGTGTCCTATAGGTTTACTTCCCTGCGCGGGGCTGGATGTGTGTTGACGCCACAGACCCCATGAAGGGGAACTGGCTGCGATACGTGAACTGGGCACGCTCCGGTGAAGAGCAGAATCTTTTCCCCCTGGAGATCAACAAAGCCATTTACTACAAAGTTTTAAGGGTAGGTCAAACACATTCATGCAGCCTGTAGGTCATACAAACAGGGGCAAGGTGTGTATATGAATGTTAAAACCACCTCTCAATATAATGCTGTCCAGTTCAACACCACTGCAAACTACAACCAATAATAAACATACAGTGAAAGTAATACTTTTCTAACCGAATTGTTATTGCAAAGGTTGGCTAGAATTTACACCTCTACAACCACTGCATACAACTGACATAATACTGTAATATAGAGCATAAATGCATCTGTTTTGAAATCACTACCTGTTATATATGAAGCTTAACGCCCTTTAAGATTCATGCAAATCTAAAAAAAAGTGGTTAAATGCAGTTATGGTAACTACATCCCACAATAAACATTCATCCAAAGAAATGTGCACTATTGGTGAATACACTGCAGACTATGGTGAAAACACTGTCAAATTCCAACCCCCCCCCCCTAAAACAAGATAAGATGCACAGTGGCCCAAATATCCCCCTTGCCTCCCAGCAAGCCGAGCTGTGATTGGTGGCCGACCTCATCTCTCATTGTTGCAGCCTATCGGGCCGGGAGAGGAGCTGCTGGTGTGGTACACTGTGGAAGACAACCCGGAGATAACAGCTGCACTGGAGGAAGAAAGAGCCAGCAGTCAGAGCAGGAAAAACTCACCCAGGGCGAAGCGAGGTGAGGCCTTACTTGCATTAACCGAGATGCCATTTGTACTCGGGGGGGATTTGATCTCTGACGTGTGTGCTGCATCAACTTAGCCACGAATGAATTTCTTCCCTGCTCGGTCGAAGTTGTAACAGGGGAGCTAACGCTAGCTAGCTACAACCGAAGGAAGGCTAGTGGTAGCTAACGTTAACGGTTGCGATGTGTGGAGCTTTTCTACCACTTTCATACCCGATCTGGAACTCGTCGCTGCGAGCAGATTTAGCTCCAAAATAACGACCGATCGGCCACCTCGGTCCCGGTTAATCCCACGGTTAGCTGTTACACGAGCAGCGGGACAACTTTTCGCTGCTTTTCCTCCTCCTCTGGGTCCTGACGTTGTCGAGGATGTGACCTTCCTTGAGTTCTTAAAGCATGAAAGCCATCCATCGGCGAGCCTCTACTTGGTGATGGCCTAGCTGCTTGGCTAGTTAGCCCGCTGCCTTATCCAACTGCAGGCTACTTGGAGCGTAGGTATTGGATAACAACCTAAAATATAGCTATTATATGTCATGGAGAGTATTTAGAGTGGGCGTTCATTTGGTTTTGGGTCCACAATAACCGGTTCATCGAGTTGTCAGACTTGGGTGTTGCATGCTAGCATGAAGCTAAACGGCTACGGTCTGAGAGCACGGAAACAGTACAGGAACAGATGGCGACCTGTATGGAGTAAATTGTTATTAAAAACGTATTATCTCGATATAACGAGCAGACGGTTAACGCAGTGAAACTTTGTAATGCGTCACTGTGGTAGGTGTTATAGTTTGGTTTGATATCAGTAACATTTCGTGACTTCAGACATCCAAACAACACCTGAACATAACGCCACAGAAACGTCATTTGGTTAACCTTTTTTTAAGAACGTTACATTTTGTATTTAACAGATTAATGAAAACTGGAAAACGTACAACATATCAACTTATTGTAAAAAAAAAAGAAAAAAGAAATACAATCAACATGGCAGCTTTATGTCACAATTACATGTGTTCCCAGTATGAACTTTGGACATAGTCTTTCCATCTTATGGGTAGTTCAATGAGGGACCATGAGGAAGAGGGTTAGTTAAAAAAAGAAAGAAGAAAAAAGACACATTCAGAATCTGCTGTCTGATCATGTCTGTTTTTGACACTTCTTGTTTCACCCATTCACCGTAAATCATTGGCATGCGGGATAGGGGGCCTTGTGAACTGTGTTGTAATGCATGATAAAGACACCCTGCAGAAGTATTACAAGCCGCCACTAGAATGCAATAGCTCTGTGTTGATTAAGCGCCAGGTAAATGTTTGCAAAATGTTATTCAGAGACTGACTTTTCATGCAAATGCAGTTAAATATACAGGCAACAAGTAGAAGGTAAAACCCATCCCTGGTGTCCCTGAAACGTCTGTGAAATAAGGTAGAAAACAAAATGTAAAGGTCCTGAGTTTTTTTTTATTTTAACTTTTTACAGTGGGTTTTGTGTCATTTCTTAGGAAATAGCCTTGAGCACATCATCTCCTTATGCTGTAGTTTTGTGGCTTTTGGCCGCGCTGTACTGTACGTGAAGTTAGCTTACCTTCCCTACTAGCTTCATCTGTGACAGGAAAAAAAGACTAGGGCCCCCAAATGCTAGTTAAACTATAGCAATGATTGTGTGGTTGTGTTGCTGCGGTAGATGTAGCAGAATACCTGTGACCATGCTGGTCAGATGACTGACCTGCAGCATGTGTTTCTCTGGTATAAATAAGGCTTTGTAGTCCAGGTCAGGTGACCTTGTTGACACACTCTTTATGATGATGAGGTCCCGGGGAAGCCTCTTGAGTCAGGCAGTGGTTAGACATTTAAATTACTGATGCATGCAAGCCCATCATTTTGAGTGTAATACAAGGCTGTTTTATGCTTTTTTTTTCTCCACTATGATTTGGTGGAGTAATTTGAGCACACAAGGTGAAAACAGTAAAATAGATGTTCAACTCCTATTATATAGGTTTCACGGGTCTAATAATAATATCTTACACCTGTTGGTCTCTTTTTAAGTCACATTAAAGTCTTGGCATCCCTCCTGATACTATCATTTTGTTTGCAATAAATAACCAAAGCCTGCTATTTAGCCAGACATGCATTTTGATTATTTAGAAATAATAATGCTGAAATGCACATTTACCATATTCTTAACCCGTTATAACAATTGTTCTTATAAAATGTAATTCTTGTTGAGGGAGCCTTTGAAGATAATTCTGCTCATGGAATATTTGTGGGAACATTTTTTAAATGTCTTTGATATACTAATATTTGTAGTTTTTTACACTCCATCTTAAACCTGTGTTTGCTTTTGATCAAGTCTAATACAGAGATGTGTGTGTGTGTGTGTGTGTGTGTGTGTGTCGTGTGCTTGCAGCCAGAAGAAAGCTGCTGGAGAGAGCCAGACAGGCTGGTTTGGGTGGATTCAAGAAAGCAAGTGTAACCAAACCTACTGTCAAGGAGATGTGGGATGGAGAAGAAGGTAAGGCTTATTTTTCACCCACTTATTAATGATCATGTCTCAGTCAGTTACTTAGCCTATTTAAAAAAAAATAAAAATAGTTTTGACTGTTTACAGATATTCCTGAAATAGTTTGAGGAAAAAGCAATACTTGACACTCGTGCTACATTGTTTACAGGTCTGAAGGAGGAGGACAAGAGGCCATCAACCTTAGGGCCCTCACAGGAACTCCAGGAAACCCATCCCATGAGAAGCACTGACCGTAGCGACGTGGACGACATGTCAACAGTGATGACTCGCAGGGGAAATGGGGAGGAGGAAGAGGAAGAAGAGGAGGAGGATGCTGAGGATTCGAGTGAAGCACGGCAGCAAACTTCTCAGCGTCTACCTGCTGCTGATTCCATGCGACATAAGCAGCCGGGCCCGTTGCCGCCCTGCGGTGAAGAAAGCCATAAGGATCCACAGGGAAAGGCAGAGTCTTCCTCACTTGCGGGGCAAGAACCGCAGGTTGATCCTGATCCTGATCTTGACCCAGACCCCGATGGTGACCTGGAGGGCGATCCCCACGGAGAGTCGTATCCCTGTCAACACTGCGAGCGCCACTTCTCCACCAGACAGGGCCTGGAACGTCACATACACATTCACGCCATCACTAACCAGCAAACGCAACTGTTCAAGTGCCGGTACTGCAGTAAATCCTTTGGCTCGCAGGTGGGGCGGCGGCGGCACGAGAGACGGCACGAGAGTGGGCTCAAGAAAAGGCCCGGCTCTCTGGCGGGCACCGCCACTCTAATCAGTCCTGTGATGCACACCGATGCTTCGAGTCCCGACTGCACCAGCCCGACGAGTCACTATATAGCCATAGGGTCCCAGGTTACTGGAGTACCTCTGCACAACTCTGAGATGCAGAGAAAGGAGTTGGGGCCTTATGCCGACCGTCCTTTTATATTGGATGAAAACGGGGAGTCAAAGGAGCTCCATCCCTGCAAGTACTGTAATAAAGCGTTTGGCACACACACAAACATGCGCCGACACCAACGTAGAATACATGAGCGGCACTTATTACCAAAGGGGGTTCGCAGGAAAGGCATGCTGCTGCAAGAGGCATCGGTGCAAAAGAAGCAGCAGCAGCAGCAGCCGGATGAGTCGCCTAGCACCAGCCCTCCGCCCGTCTACGTGCCCAGTGCGGACACAGAAGACGAGGTAGACAGGGACGATTACGCTGTTGACATATCCAAAAACATCTCTGAGAATTTGAGCTTCTACATCGACGGCAAGATTGTGTCCACCAGCTCGGTGAGCAGCTGCGACGTGATAGAGGTGGACTCCAGGTCCGCGGCTCTGTTCGGCCTGGACACGGTCATCATCAGCCCAAATCAGATCAGTCAGGCGCTGAAGGTGGACGGTCGATCCAGCGCGGCGAAGCAGATCTCCAACATCGGCCAGCCAGCAGGAAAGAGAAGAACATCCACGCCCCCGTTTGTTCCCAGCCTTAAAGTCGAGACGGAGTCGACGTCTCTCGCAGCCTCTTCGTCATCCTCATCGTCCTCTACGTCTTCCTCGTCTAACTTGTTAGTGGGTGGGCTGTTCCAACAAGCTGCCGATTCGTCAGCATTTCAACGAGAGAAAACGGTTTATCTCTCGCCTAAGCTCAAACAGCTCCTTCAGACACAAGACATTCAGAAATCAACCATTGCCCTGATAACAGAAAGCCATAGATTGGCCTCGCCGCTGTCGGTCACGCAGCTGCCCGGGGCCTCGGGCCGGTTCAAAAGAAGAACGTCCTCTCCCCCGTCATCTCCACAACTCAGTCCCGCATGTAAAACGGAGAGCTGTAAATCCGAGGGGGCGAGCTCATTCGCCCTGAAGGTGCCAAAGCTGGAAAGCCTCCGCGCGTCACCTCCTGGGGGCCTACTGGACAAAGAAGATGGAGACGGCTTGAACCTTTCTGACAATAACATGCACGGCCAAACCTCATCCAACAGCGGTGGGAATTCCTGTAATCAGCAGCCCTTGGATCTGTCGAACTCCGTCAGCAGGTGGAGGGAGAGCTCGAACAAGGCGCTCGGGGATTCGGCTCTTGACTTGAGCTTCCATCGGAAAAGCGACGCCGAGCCGGAGCTGAAGGGAGGTCCAGCGCCACAGCCGCTGATAAAAAAGAGAAAGCCGAACACGAGCATGCTAGAAAAGGTGCTGATGAATGATTATTTAGGTCTACCTTTGCCAGGAGAGGAGGGCCCCTCTGCCGTGGCAAATTTGAGTTGTTTCCATTCTCGCTCTCCAAGCACTGCGACGGAGTCCGCCCACCCCTCTCCGCCCTCTTTGACCCCCGTCACCATGAACCCCCCTTCCCCCGATAACTCCAGCGTGACATCCCCGACCCCGCCGCCCCCTCTACTACCCACGATACCGTCTCCACCAGCTATGCCTAGCTCTCCTCTTTCTCAGCCTTCAGACTCCTCTGCCCAAAGACCTCTTCCCGTCCTCTCGCCGAAAATGTCTCCAAGGTCGCTTGAACACAATCCCCCGTCGGACTCTGAGGACAATTTGTTTGGTGAAGGAGACGAGGATGGGGACCGTATCTCTGAGCCACAGGACTTCCCGAACACTCCACTTAAAGATCCCGTTAACCGCTCGGCGTCTTTAAGCCGTCCTGAGCCGACACCGGTCGTCGATCTGGCCGCTGCGGAAGAAGACGTTTCCCCGTCTGCGTCTTCCGTCGCGATGGCAAATGGCAAAATGAACCAAAACATCGACTCGGTAACGGAGGGAACTCTTGCTGCCCTCTCACCCCAGCCAGAATCCTCATCTTCCTCCTTATCTCCTCCTGCATCTCATGATCCATCCCCAACACTGGTTCTACAATCCTTCCCTCAGATTAAGATAAAAGAAGAGCCTCAGCCCTGCGTAGACGAGCTGCCGGTTCCGAATCGCGCCCCTCTGGATGGGGTTGACTCGTCACCTCAGCCTGCTGCTCCCGACAAACCGTCTGATAAAACCTCCGAGGCAGAGGACGTCGACTCGACCTACTGCAAGACCTTCGTGTGTAATGTCTGCGAGGAGCCGTTCGACTCCATCAAAGAGCTCAGCGGACACATCGCTGAGCACGCCGCCGACTGGCCCTTCAAATGTGAATTCTGTGTGCAGCTGTTTGGCGACGCTCCAGCCCTGCTGGCTCACCGGACAGCGCTGCACGGAGTGGGCAGGATTTTCGTGTGCTCCGTTTGTTCCAAGGAGTTTGCGTTTCTCTGTAACCTCCAGCAGCACCAAAAGGATTTGCATCCAAACGAGACGTGTTCACACGCCACGGTAGAAAGCGGCAAGCTTAGGCCACAGAACTACACGGATCCATCCAGAGCCAAAGAGGAAAGCAGTCCCTCGACACCAGCACCGGCACCGGCACCGGAGGCGACCGATGAAGCCGCCGCGCACAGTGACGCCGATGTAGCAAAAGAAGAGCCCGACGTTAACGGGAATCACACAGAGGAGGGGGCGGAGGACCCCAACGAGGAGCTGTACACTACAATAAAGATCATGGCCTCAGAAGGAGGGAAGCCTAAAGCCCCGGATGTTCGCCTTGGCATTAACCAACACTACCCCAGTTATAAACCGCCCCCGTTTCCTTATCACAGCCGTTCCCATGCTGGCTCGGTGGCCTCGGCTACCAACTTTACCACCCACAACATACCACAAACTTTCAGCACTGCCATACGCTGCACCAAGTGTGGCAACAGCTTTGACAACATGCCCGAACTGCACAAGCACATTCTGGCCTGTGCCAGTGCCAGCGATAAGAAGCGCTACACTCCCAAGAAAAACCCCATCCCCCTCAAGCAAATAGTGAAGAGTCCGAACGGAGTCGCGTCGCCCTCGGCAGCCGCTGCGGGCCAGAGTCCTTTCCGGAGAATGGGTCAGCCAAAAAGACTTAACTTTAATCAAGACACGAATGGTAAAACAAAAATGAGTTCCCTCAGTAAGAAGAAAAACCAGTTAGTCCAGAAGGCGATTTCGCAGAGAAATAAAGCTGCCACCACCGCGAAGAAGGCTACTGTTAAAGTGGAAGAAGAGCAGGCCTCTAACGTTTGCCCCCACTGCAGTCGGGAGTTCACTTATCCTGCAAGTCTCAGTAAACACATGGCAGTCAGCTGTCCCATGAAGCCTGTTGTTAAAAGGGGCAAAAAGGGTCTAGCGGAGGTGAAAAAAGAGGCGGCAGATAAAAACACAAAGCTTAGAAAGAAAGCCTCGGACGGTGAAATATCGCAGACGGAGCCGGAGCCCAAACCCCTCGGAAAGACCAGAGCTCGCAGCTCCGGAGCAGCAGACCCTGAGCCCTCCCAGGCAAACAAAGGAAAAGCCGCTGCGACGCTGGGCAGACTAAAGAGGCCCGCCTCCTTCCCAGCACCACTTTCTGCAAGCAAGAAAGCCAAGAAGGGCCAAGTTCAGTCTCTACCTCCCACCCCGTCGGCCCCCGACACTCCCAGTGACACTGCACAACCGCGACCAGCCATGAGAATGCAGCGTGTGGGCAAAGAGGCAGCGCCCAAGAGATTAGCCGAGGCCAAATCGCCACCACAACCGCCGCAACAGCTGAAGAAGGAGGAGCGGTTCTCCCTCCGAATGAGGGAGAGAGTAGGTGGTCCGGTCACCAGGAGCTTACAAATGGTCAGCGCCGCGCCTTCTGTTGAAGTGAAAACGGAAGAACCACCAATTCAAGAGCCAAAAGAGACTCAGGTGAGACGACGCACAGTGTTTTTGTTTCTTGTTTTTGAATGAATTTAAAGCCCAGGCGCTCGGTGTCCGTCTCGACTCATCGCCGCTCCGCTACACAGTTCTTCGTTCGGTGAACTTTGTTTGTCTTGTGTGTTTACAGGAAGTGCTGATGAAGTGAGCCATGCGGACACTGTTGAGCTCATCTGGGTATCCGGTTCTCACCTCTCAGGCAATGCTCCGGACTAATCAAGGCACTGACGGCACTGAGGTCAACCTTTTGTGGTGGGACTATTGTTAAGTCTCTCAACTGCCTTTTTGCTGGATTTAAGGAGGGAACTCTCTTTATCTTCCGTCTATCTTATGAACTGAACTGAGCCTCGATTTTAGCCAGCTTGCAAAAAAAAAAAATAGAAAAAAAAAGGAATAAGAAACCGTAAATGACAATGAGTTAATATATACAATACGAGTCATTACTTGACCCAAAACAGTAACATTAGGGCTCCGTTATGTTGGAAAGCTGATATATTGCAAATGGCAATCATGTATCAGCGAGGGGTTTGGGGGAAATAGTTTATTCTTTCGTTCTATATTTTTTTTCCCCATTTGGTTGTTTAGATTTTTGGATGTTTCCAGAGTCTCTTAATGCATGTGCAGAATAGAGCATAAACTAGATAAAGCCAATTTCCATGTCTCTCCCAACGGGCACCTACTTCAGTTTATACATGATTTTGCAAAAGTATGTATGTTTTGATTTAAATTTCTGTAGTCATTATATTGTAGAATATATCTAACTGGTATATTTTTGTTTGGGAAACAAAAATGAAAATGGCAGTAAGTTTACTGCAACAATTGGTCCTCAGGAACACTGTATATCTGTGTGGTAAGTATGTGTGTGGTTCTAGTTGGATGTGTGGCCCGACAGCTATTCCTTTCGGATACATCTCAAGTACGTCGTGTTTTTACTCGGTTTCTCATATTCTTCTTTATCCGACGTTCGGCAGTTATTAATTTGAGTTGTGAAATGCTAGAAATGATGTTGTAGTCTCCTAAAAAAAAAAAAAAATAATGTCCGTGTTGAAAATCATTTTTTTTTTTTTTTTGGTAACACTCATTCAGCCCAGTGTTTCTTACAGCACTTTAAAACAAAACTGCCAAAATGTCTAGCTGGATCGGTGAGCTTGGCTTAATTGAACGGTGAATAATGGAATGTATTCAGACACTTTGTAGACACTGGTCATTTGCACCAAATTGGTGCAAAGTATTCATCTAATCTCAAACACTGCTTTTACAGCCAACGAATTGGTTGTTGTTTCCGTTAAGCAATTTGACACAGGAAAATGACACATGAACCACCTTTTTATATGCCAAAATGCATGATAATAACTCAAATCCTCAAGTAAGTTGAATGCAGCAGTGTTTTTTTTTTTTTTAGTTCTTGTCCGTTGTAAGTGGATGTGTGCGAAGATGATTCATGTGTCGATTTTCTTTCGGGAGCCATACCGTAGTAACTTAACTGAACGACAAAGTCATCTTTTGTTTCTGTGCGTCGATATATATATATATATATATATATATATATATATATATATATATATATATATATATATATATATATATATATATATATATATATTTGTCAAGTTTGTACCGATGGAAAGCTTCTTGTTTTGAGTTCATATTTTCCAGCGCTCATCCCACTTTCTCACTCTCGACCATATCCAGTTGTACCAGAGGCCGTGCTTTAACGCTTGTAGCATGTTATGGGAAAGTAAATTGAACAATATGATTTGAAACTAATTTAATTTCCACGTGGAATCTTCATGTTTGCCTTTCAGCAAAATCAAGATTATGTATTTAAGGGTGAACAAAGACAAAAATCCCGAATGACCTCAAGTAAAACATTGCTGTAATTGACAATAATAATAAAAAAAGTTTTTCAAATTGTGTTTACGCTTATATTGTCTTTGCTAACGTGGTTTCCAATGACACAAGCTCGGCTAGACGCGAGTACAAAAAAGGGATTGAATGGTTGGAGATGGTCTTCTAGCATTGATCCAGGTCCTTTTCCACTCATTCATTTTCTTACTTTATAGAAAAGTACATTATCCAAAGGGAGATTTCAAGTTAACCAGTAAACTGTAATGTAGAAATACATTACAGTTTACATCGTGACGTAAAAATCAATTACTTTGTGGAAGTAGAGAGAAGAGACAAACGGCACTTTTAACTGGCTCTGACTGCTTTAAGGCTATTTTATTCACCGAGACCTTTTCTCATTTTATTTCTTTATTTCAATATAATAGATGTCCCTGCTATTTCGGCTTGTAATAAAGTTTTTCAAATTACATTTGCTGATTGCCTTCTCCACTCAGCCTGTCAGGGGCCTGTAGGAATTATGAAAAAGGTATTTTAGTTTCCGTTTTATTTGAATTCGATAGATGGCGGTGCTTCACATAAATCAGATTTTAAGTTGCTGCCTCTACTCCGCAGGTCAGCAAGCTGCTACTGGAGGGCCATGGCCATCGCCGGCTCGCTAGTTGCTGCAGATCTGTTTTCTATTTTGGGAGCGGTGCACTTGTCAGAGAGGTTGATATGTGAGTCCTACAGCACCTTAAATTCTTACCTCTGCTGTGTGGCTTCACTCTGGAGCACGTTGTGCAAGAGGAGTTTGTTACCCACAGATATTTGATATTTGCTTTCAGAGTTTTTATAAGGATATCACATTAAAAGGGGCAGTTTTATTGGTTTGAATTAAATTGAACGGCTTAATAATGTAAAAATATTCTGTAAATTTGAGCCTGGCTATTTCCCTCCTTAGCATTCGTTGCTTAAGCACCATATTGTAACGTAAGTGTCTTATTACTTTTATTATTAGTTTCTTATTGGCCACTGCCATAAATCATAAAGCGGGACTAATGTGCTGTGTTGTGCACACAATAATTCATTATCACTAATATATCATTGCCCCCTTTTATTTGATGCTCTGTGGCAGTACCGCAGTTAATGTTTTTTTCATTGAGAGACAAAGCACAACAAAACTTAATAACCGCATAAAAAGATGAATACAAATCTAATCAAACCTATAAAGCTCATTTGGGTCTCACAACATAAGAAATGAACCGAATACCAAACCCTAATCCTCAGCTACAAAGTAATTACAGGATTATGTGGAAAACCAGAAAATGAAGTCTCTCAGGATAAGTGTTTGCGGCAAACTTATTAAAAATACAGTTCACACTTCTCAGTCGCAATAAACTTCCTCCATTGTTCAAGATGTGTTTTAGTACAATTCATGTTTGAAATAAATCCAAATAAAGTAACACATGAGAAACCTTCTGAATTGATTAATATTCATGAGATGCACGCTAGCAGCTTTAGAAATAAACCCTTTCCCTCACACCTAATAATAAAGTTAATAACATAACCGCCCAGTATAGAGAACAGTGGTGCATTAGCCTGGATAGGATAGCATCTCGCAATCACTGACGGCACATTCGTCACTACGAACATCTCTCAAGGTCTCATCTGGCATATGTGCATCTGCTGAGATTATTTCTGTCCAGACCCCATCCATCACGCTCCCGTACATTAATGAGCGACGAAGCCCACCGGATGGACGGTGCGGAGCCAGAAACGTGCCTCTGGCTTTGGGAACAAACTCTGAGAACTGGGATGCCTTGTGCCCGGATCTTCACTCGAGGTTATCATGGTGATGGATGGGCTTATGAATTAAATGCAATCTGTATGTTGGATGTGATCCACAGGCTGGATCTTTCTTTATTCAGAGGGATGGAGAGACGTGTTTATTTGCCCCAGCGCCATGATGGTATAGTTTATGGCTGGATTTGGTTTATGACTGTTCAGCTGTGTGAGTGTGGAGGGGGTGGGACTGCTGCACCGTACTCATGCTGTCAGGCTGAAATATCACTACACTCTCTCTTGATTGTTGTGTACGGCGCTTCAGCCCTATTCATAAAAATGTAATTCCATGCAGCTCTGTGCCTGGCTTTGACGAAATATACTGCGATTACCCCAGAGAGGCAGCTTTAAGGCGTAGAAGAGCAGCGAGGCTGCTTCAGGGCCTCTGTGCTCAATTATCACGTTCAGAAGGTTCAGGACAAGCATCTGTTTGTCTGTTTGTGTAAATAGACTCAAAGTAGGGCTGGTATGCGCTAATATTGCATCACATAACTTGATATCAGTAATGTAATGTAATGTAGTGGGGATTTTTATCAGTGAAAACCTTATTTATCTCCAGATTTTTTGTTAGATAAACAGGATTATATAACTTGGAAAATCCATCCACCTCTTAAAGAGTCTATCTTAACAGCACAGTGTTTGTTGTCCTCTCTGTTTGAACACTTCCAAGTCGGTTCCACCTCTGAACACACCCAGCATCACTGTTAGGTGTGGTGGGGTTCATTCAGCCATGTGCTCTGTTGAACCTGTAGCCACACCCAACAGTGATATCACCAGGTCTTGAAGTGCACCTATCCTGCACGGCAGCAAGGTGAAAAGCAAAGAGAGGATTGTCAGACCGAGTTAAGTTGCTCTTTAAGCTACATAAAGCATTAAAAACCAGTGCTAATATGTTTATCGTATTCATTTGTATGTAATTTGACTGCATTGAGCTGGTATCCCACAGGTTATTGAGCCTCGGCACAATATTATGATTTGTAATTCATTATTTTCTTTATCTTTTAATCGGCGGTTGATTCAGCTCGAGTGTGAATAGCATCGTCGCAGCTTTTAAAAAGTGAACTAGCGTTTTCCTTTTCTCACAACAAAAGATCTGCTTGAATAGAGATAATCTGGATCAGGCTGGATCGCTGCTTTTACACTGTTATTTGTCTTCGAGAGAATGATAGCCCGCCAGTGATGGGGAGACAGAGTGGGAGGGAATGACAGCTGCTCATACATGACAATATACAGCGTCTGGGGGGAAAAAAGAAAAAGAAAAAAAAAAACCCACTCTGCCTCTACTTCCTGTTCAAAGAGAATGGCATTAAAGCTGATGAAGACGGAGAGGAGATTTATTCTGCTGGGCGTGAAGTTGTGTCTCGAGTCTTCTCCTTGTTTGTAAAATGTCTGCATTCAGTTTGACCTCAGCGTTCTGCAGATTTTAGCTGTGTGTGTGTGTGTGTGTGTGTGTGTGTGTGTGTGTGCTACCACACGTTACTGCTTCTGACTTTGTGATTTGGAGTCAATCACTACTTAACCTGCTCTTAAGCAAACATTCATTTCACAGTTATTTGGTTTTCATGTCTTGCTGGGTTTTTTTTCTTCTTCTCACCTGCAGAACCACCTGCTTAGACACAACCCGCCATCAGAGCCGTCCTCTGAGCTGTGCCACTGTGGCCCGTTGAGCGTCCTGCCATTTCCTTTCAAAACAGGAGGATGTGATGCAGGGATGTGAGTGCTGCGGTCAGGTCCCCGGTGTGCTCGCCTTGCAGAGCAGTGGTTCTGAGGGGATGGCTCCATGACAATGGGCTTCCTGGCAAAGGTTTTTTTTTTTTTTGTTGCTCGGGAGGAAATCGGCTGTTTAACGCAGGTTTACAGGCTGCAGAAAGGTTAGACAGCGCAGGGGTGAGTGATATGTTGGAACGTCAGAGTGTTGTCTGTGGTAGAGGTCTCCATGCCAACAGCTGCACAGTGGGTACAATATCTGTGCCTCCAAGGCCTGAGAAGGTATTTTGGGAGCTTGTAATGTGTGCTCATTTCATCTAATGACTGTTGATTGTTTCATCACTACACCTACATGTGCCTTTTAGCTGCAGCGTGGAGTTTAGAAGAGTTATTTTTCACTTGAGTATGAGCTAATTTTATTTTTATACTCAGCAGTTTTCTACAATTCCTTTTCAAGATGAAGCCTCTGGAAACCACCAGCTGTACCAGCCCTACTTTTCACTTTTTATTCAACCCCTCCACTTTCTCATCCTCTTTTTTTTTTTTTTTTTTTTCTTTCTCCCTCAGCACTGGGGGAAGATGAAGCACTCGAGTTTGCTAGAATCTGTTTCCCAGCAGCGGCCCGAGCTTTAAGATGGATCGAGGGGATTTGCATGGGGTGGGGTGGAGAGAGTAAGAGATGTGTGAGCGAGAGAGAGAGAGAGAGAGAGAGAGAGAGAGAGAGAGAGAGAGAGAGATGTTACTGCTGAGGCACAGCAAATGAGGGCTGGAGAGGAGAGGGGAGGAGGGAGAGGGGAGGAGGGAGAGGGAGGAGAGTAAAGGGGGCATAGTCACACAGATCAGAAAACAACAGTCCCGTCCTGTGCCCAGAGGACAACCGCTGCTGTCTCCTCACACTCGTGACGAGGGAGGATTGACTTCTACCTGCCATAGACGCAGCGCTCACCCCGCGCCTTCCCCTCCTTTTTTGCTCTTCCCTTCAACCCAGCCTGTCTGGAGCCGCAGAGGACTGTCAGCCTGTACAGACGAAGCACGAGATCAGAGTGCTGGCAGAGCAACTGTGCCTACAGCTCTGCTACCTGCTCTCATACACACACGCGCAGCAAAATGCTCTCACAGGCACACATTCAGAGAACTTTCTCTCGCGCGCATACACTTACATGCTGACAAGCAGGCAGGCAGGCACACCCCCTTCCATTATCTGTGCGGCGAGCAATTCTGCTCATATTGGTGTGAGCAGCGAGGGGCTGTACTTCGCTCCTCAGCAGCAGCAGCAGCAGCAGCAGCAACAGCAGCAGGACGAGTCCAGAGGCGAGCAGTCATCACCAGAGATCACACACCAGCTTCTACACCTGAAGGCAAGGACACCCCCCCCCCCCCCCCCACCCCTCCATGCCTTTTTCTCCCTCTTTTTTCTCTTTTTACCTCTCTCTCTCTCTCTCTCTCTTTTCGGTCTTGATATGACGCAGTGTTGCTGACCTTCCCTCATCCCCCTCCTCTCTCTTTCCCCTCAGCTTGTGCCAGTGGGAGAGCCATGGAGGACACCCTCACCTGCAGCCATGCCACCTTCTCCCAGGTGTTTGGACGCCAGGGACAGCTCATGCAAGCCAGTGAGTAGCCACAATTACACCTTCTGACAAATTCTTTAGCCAGCTGCATGTCCCGCATGTCAGCGGAACCGATCTCCACCGTCTGCATTTCTTCCCGATCCCATCCTCAATCGTGTTGCTATTTTAATTAAGCTGACGCTTAGAGGTTTAAGGTACAAAAAGATGAGAGCACCATGGCTTAAATCTTCCTGGGCTGCTGCTGTGACAGAGCATGGAGTTTTTTTAGGGCGAAAAAAAGAAAAACTGGGTTATTTTGGGGACGGATGTCAGAGATGTGCGTGCTTATGTAAAGGGCAAGAAGAAATAATCATTTAGATGCTGGTTGATGTTTCTCTTAGCTCAGCAAGTTTCCGTTAGGCAGACTGGAAACATTAACTTGTGTAGGGTGGAGCTACAAAAGCCTGTATTTTTCATTTAATATACAGGTTGAACTCGAGGCCGTGGCTCAGCTGTGCAGGGGGTCGCATTTTGACAAAAGGGGGCACTTTATGGGGATTTGAACACGGAAAGATAAATCAGAAATAGGCTGTTTTGTGGATTAGTTAGTGTTTTGTTAACAGAGCAGTAACGAACATGTCTACATGTCACAGCAGCCGGTCTTCCTGTTAGGTGTAAAACCAATAAGACAGACTCTAGCTGAAATGTATTCATAATGTATGTGCACAGTATTAGTCAGGTGGAGTCTGACAGGCTGAGCCACTATCACAGATGCTCTCAGAGCTCAGACTGATAGCTGAATTATTAACAACTGAATCTATCAACATTTTCATGGGCAGGAACATTGAACACAACCTTGGAGCGTTGCAAATAATGCATACTTCAACTTCAAGTGATCTCTTATTATGTAATTCACATGGTCAGAATACATATTTCTCTTGGGAGTAGGAAAGAGCGGAGATTGACTTGCCCCCTGAATGAAAGTGTCTGCTGCATCCTCCCTCATCTGGCCTGGTATCTCTCCTCATGGAGTCGTGCTGTGAGAACTTAGTCAGTGCCTTTGATGCCTCCGCTCAGCCATAAATGTAAAGTGATTCTTCACGTAGTGTGATGATGGATAATGAGGAGAGCCCAGAGCAGACATCAAAATAAAACTGCCTTTAGAGCTGCATCCCATACATTGACACATCAGTTTTAAATTCACGTGTTTCCCTCCACTACCACCTGGAGAGACGGAAGTGTCCGAGTGGAGTTTCACAGCGAGTGTCGTTAACAACAACGCAGCTAAGACAGCACTTTGTGGAGCTAATAATGGAAACACGGCAGCTGGAGAATTTATGCTCCTTAACACGTGTTTCTTAATGGCCCGTGTTGCAGGATTTCATCTGCTGGGATTTATTTCGCCTGTTTGATATACGTGGAGGTGTTTGAGAGGATAAACATGAAAATCTGGTGCAGTGGATCGTTGTCTTTGCTGATGTTGTTCGCCCCCTATTTGCACAAGAGAGCCCGTTTTTTTATAAATAATGCACTTTGTTTGAATGCATCAGTGGGCTTAATACTGTGTTGATAAGGGCATATTACTGTTAAAGGGTTACGGGCCTGAGGAATATTCTGCGTCATGCAGTCAGAATACTGGAAACATCTGTACTAACTGAAGGGTGTCACTCTGGTTTGATGTTTTTTTTTATGGCGAGCAGAGAGACTCTTTCAGGATTTATATGCAAATAATATGTACACAAACAGTGGACAAGTCAAACATGTAATGCACGCCGTAAGGACTTAAACGCATGCTGAATTTCTCACATATGATGGGCCTATGTTAAATGCCACGCATGCCTTTTTCACAGCACTGTGCAGTATGTGTGACTCGGGTCAGTTTATCTGGAGGGCACCACAGTATAAAAGGGAGGTAAAACGAGAAGAGGGTGTGGCAGTGCTGACAGATTCATATCACATCGCAGCGGAGCCAGAAAACCCTTCAAAATAAAAGCGTAAAAGTTTGACATTTTATTCAAATGTATCAAAGTACACAGGCGAATAATTCGATTATGAGCAGCCTAAAGAGCGACTACAACTGTAAAATACAGCTTCCACTCCCGGTTTATAAGGGACACCTAGCCAAAACTACCGTCTGCTACAAAAGTCCTGCAATAAATCCTCCCTGCATGAGAGTTATGATGTTCAGTTTTTGTTTAAGCTGTTTTAGAGACGTGGTGGTGCTTATTAATTCTGTCACGACCCTCTCAGGTTTATCGGATTCCAGGGTTGGGTACCACAGATGTTTACTGATGAAGTAAAACCCAGACTCCTCTTAACACACGCAAAACACACAACGGGTTTCTCAAAATGCCGTATCCGCTTTAATTCAGCCCGTTGTGTGTATCATGAAAAGCCACATGAAAGTGGGATGTGATGTGGGATTCTGTTTGATTGGGCCACAATGAGCGGGTTAGTTGTCGGAATGAATTCACAAGCAGGAGGGACAAATCCAACGGATATGCAAATCACAGTTCAAGTTAAGCTGCTGTTGGGTGTATTGATGTATGTTGATGGATTGAGCTGAAATCGGGTTTTATTCTAAGTGACTGACATCTTTTTTTTTTGCAGAACAAATAGCAATCTTTGTGAGAAAGTGAAGTTACGATGAGAAGAACAAGAGCTGTTAGTCCACAAACGCTGCTGCATCTTGAAAGTATAGATGCGTTCCAGAATTTGCAGCCATTCAGAGATAAAACGTCCTCAAGTAGAAGTGCTTCGACTAATGCTTACATGCTTTATGCTTACAACATTTATAAGGCAAAACAATAGCAAGAGTGTCCTCTTGTCCAAACAGAATCTTTTCATTTGTGCATCTTTGCCACGACTATAATTTTGCCTCGGGCAAAAGTGAAAAAAACGCTGTTTCTGAGAAACAACATGCATTATTCACTATACGTCTTGACTTTCTTTGTGTTGCCTCCTCATCGCTGGTTGAATTCACTCCTCTTTATCTCTGCTGTGAGTTTTACCAACACTTTGTCCTACTTCTTGCCCTTCTCCTTGCAGCAACAAAATGTTCTTAATGGTTAACAGCTACAAGGGGAAAAAAAAAAAAAAAAAGCCTCATGTGCACTATCACTGCGTTTGCACATATCCCTGCATGCTCAGACTCGGCACCTTCTTGCCCCAAATGGCCGTGCCCCAGTCACCTTTCTGCTCCACTGAACCAAAGTGATGTGAGGATCGGTGCAGTGTAAGTTTGTCCGCAGTGTAGTCCAGGAGGTCCACAGTGGAGCCATAACTCTGAATATCTTCATCCTCCCTCTGCTGTAGAGCCATCCTCACGTCTCTGCTCAGGGAGGTGAAGGTGCTGGCTTATGGCCAACGTTCTCGTCCCTGTTAGACTCCCGGGCTGCCGGCCATCGAACCCAATAGGAATATAATTCAGAGAGAGAGAGAGAGAGAGAGAGAGAGAGAGAGAGAGAGGCTCTTTAAACGGCTTCTTTAATTGAGTCATTTTCAGTGTAGGTGTGTACTGAATCTAATCCCAGAACAGCTAACATGTTTTTTTGACAGACATAAAGAACTTTACTTCTCTTGGAAAAAGCCCAATCAGATATATTAAATATATAATATATGGCCTAATACGTCCCTTACAATGATTTATGCTTACTTAAATTATTGATCCTATGGTCCCTGGGTATCCCCAGCAGCACTGAAAACCACTCCATCAGAGTAGATGCAGGCCTAATTTAGATCTACTTCTCTCTTCTAATCCCCATATTGGATTTAAGAACCCAAGTTGACTGGCAGACCTCGTTTGTCTGTCAGTCGGCTCATCATGACTCACAGCGACAGCCTCAGGCCAGTCAGACATATTCCATAAAAAGAATGTGTTAGTGAAAGGAAAATAATGTTTTGATGAAATCAATGTACAACAGTGTGTTACATTTGATTGAGTTATAATTACGTGCGTTTAGGTGCGTTCGCTCGTCTAGTTCTTCATGCCAGGGGACCACATGTATCTTCATTAGCAGACTTTGCCTTGGGGTGATCAATAAACCGATGGGAGTTCACCGACTGCATTAGTTCGGTGTTTTCTCTCTGAATCGACGCGTCTGCTCTTTTGACTGGAGATCGACTTCTTCTCCTTGAATGACACTAGCCTCCTCACTGACTGTAGATGCTGTATCGAGGAGATGTTGAGCTTCATGAACTGCTGAGCAGCTACTGAGAGCCTGACAAGACGGGTACTCAGCTAGAGTAGTGTGATAGTGACAGTGTGAAGGGAAGACTCCAGAGAATGGACTTTGTTAATAATACATATCCTCGCATTTTATAATTAGTTGCTCAGTTTTGTTATTCAATCAGCCAGTAGAAATAAACAAGACACATAAGGGAGGGCCGTCCTTAGCTACACTCAAAGCAGGGAGTTCATCGTGACCACAAGGCCATGGGGACGCCCCTAATTTACAGTTTTGCACCTATTCACACGCATCATTGAAAACGATGATGAATGTGAAACGGGTGTGACAAGAGACGTCAAGAAGCCATTGCTCTTAAGCCATGCCAGCAACTCTGTGAGGCTGAACTTAGACACAGTGGTGCTTTGAGTTAAATGCTAACGTCAGCATGCTAACATGCTTTCAATGTCCATCTTACTCTAAAGTGTTAGCATGCTAACATTTAGCACTAAACACAATCCATCCAGTAGTTGCTGAGATGCTTCAGTCTGGACCGACATTGCCATATTGTGACAAAGGAGACGTTAGGAATTACATGCAATGACCATTCTCTTTTTTTCTTTAATTATTAACATGTAGTTAAATGAATGACGCACCCTCAATAACATGTAGGCTGGCATTCATCTATATCTATGCACAGGGAATACTTGCTGTTTTCTGGTTTCAACTACTGCTTCCGAGACGAAGAGGAATGCACTCTCAGTCTCACTGTATGTATTCATGTGTAGGGGGCGAGACACAATGCTTCACTTTCTTTTGCAAAACTAATTTTGGTTGCCGCATCCCTCCCTGTTCCACGAAAGGCAATTTGTTTGCTGCAGCACACCACCAAACACAAAGTGTTTTATTACTCCTGGATTTATTGAAGACATTTCTTACGTTGCTGCATTGTTTCAAAGGATTGTAGTAATTTCTCGCACTTTGAACCGCTGTGCCTCCCTTTTCTCCTAATCTGCCTCTCTTTCTTTCTCTATCGCTGTCTGACACACACACACACACACACACACACACACACACACACACACACACACACACACACACACACTCATAGAAAAGTGAGGTTATTGCAAAATTTTAAGTCGATGCACATAAGCTGAATACTGTGCGCTCGGCGAACACATCTCCCGGATTTAATAGTCACTCATCTCCACCACTTTAAAGCAGCTAAATTTGTCACTGCTCGATCTGCTGTGTACACTACCGAGCTGCTGGGAGAGTTTTAAAGGTTTCAACAACAGCGGTTTTCACAGGGAGGGGGGGGGCTAATCCTGCTCGACCTGGCGTCTGTATGATTACCAGTGCGTATCTGTGGGGTTTGTGTAAATGAAGTAAGTTTGAGTGAACGTTCAACTTTCCTACCTAATGTGAAAATGCACTTTCTTATCTCAATAAGGTCGACACTCTAGCTGCCCGGGTGAAAGATGTTCTTAATGAAATCACACACCTTGAGAGCAGCTTCCAGTGTGCCGTTAACGTCCCCACCGCGTTTTCTGCATCATTGAACCGTCTAGCTGAGTGTTTGCTGACTCTGCACATCTGCCTCCCCGTGCCCAGTACTGCTGGCCTCTTTTTTTTTTCCCCCCCGTCCGTGCCCGCAATAGACCCTTTAGTTACACTGTTCAGCCCTCTGCAGACACATGCTGACCAGTGTTCATCTTTTAGAATACACCACAGAACAGACGGAGAAAGAGAGAGAGAGAGAGGGGGAGAGACAGAGGTTTGGGACAAGATTACATTACATTACATTACAGTCATTTAGCAGACGCTTTTATCCAAAGCGACTTACAATTCAGTATCTATCTACACACCGTAGACGCAGCTACGGGAGCAATTTTTTTGGGGGGTTAAGTGTCTTGCTCAAGGACACATTGACATGAGACTAGCGGAGCAGGAGCCGGGAATCAAACCGCCGACCCTCTGATTGAAAGGCGGCCCTGCTCTCCACTTAGCCCCAAATTGCAGTCGACGTGCAACGTGCAAACTGCAGATAGCAGTCAACACAAATTGGAAACTTAACAGAGAACTTGCATTTATAGAAAAATTTTATTTCAAAGTCTAATCTGCAACACTGAGCTGAAAAATGCTAAGTCTTTGTTATACAGCTCAGTGTGACTGTAAATACGACCTTATTCCATCAGACATCCCACTTCTCATCCCTTACTGCACTACAGCGCTGTGATGCAGGAAGCAGAAAGAAAGAATCTGCCGTGCTCTGTATAAATTTGCATCAATAGTTAGTGCGGGGCGCTCCTGTGGTGATGAAATATAGCCTATCCTCCCGGGTGCTTCTCCTTTAACATGCAGGGCACGGCGTGCACGGATGGGAGTGACGGTGCACACTGTGCGCACGTCAATGTTACAATGACAGATCGAGACTTTCACTTGGATTGACTGGCTGCGTGTCACCAGAACGTATGGAAGCGTTTCTTTTTTTTTAGTTCAAATGGGGTCATTTGTTTCCATTAAACATAGAAATACAGAAAAAGCGAAGAAAGAGACGCACGCGTTTTGCTTAAGCGCATGCAGTTCAGTGATGTTTTGACAGTGTAAAAAGCTAATGAGAGGAGCTACGTTTGAACCTACGTCAGGTTAATCAGATACTGCATGCTTGCAGAGGGAGTAGCTTGACTGTACATGCTACCAATATATACCGCAAACACACAAAGGGAGGAATGTACTTCATTCCGAGAGTTTCTTAAGACGTGTTCGGAGTGTGCATGTTAGATTCAAGTGGCTGCATCACAAAGGGCGTCGAATCAACCGAAGCTTCGTGATAAACGACTCTTCATAAGAAAAGGCTCATTGTGAGACTCCATCGTTCTGCGGGAACGACTTTACAAGAACGTTGTGACAGTGAGTTTTTGTACATCTGCAGATGAGTGTCTTTATGTGTGTGTGTGTGCGTGTGTGTGTGTGTGTGTGTGTGTGTGTGTGTGTGTGTGTGTGTGTGTGTGTGTGTGTGTGTGTGTGACAACCAGCCAACCACCACAGTGGTATCAGGCTCAAAGCCTGCTTTGTGATCAAGCCCGTCTTAAGGCGGGTATAGAGTCACTAGTTTGTCATATTACATTTCATTAGCTGCTCGTTTTTGTTTGAGGATTTGTTACTGACACCAAACTCACCAGAGCCAACGCCTCACTGAGGTCCAATGTCGAACACTTAATGCTCTTATAAATGTCTCCGGTGAATTCTACACTAGTCTGCAGCGCCGTGAGGATTCCTCTTTAAGCTTTTTGATTACCTCCTGCTTTCTTCCCAGACTGATGCAAAGCATTCAGAATCACGGTGTGAATAACAGACAATTCTCATTAGAAGCATCGCGGCACCTGTTGGGAACAGCATCCCCTGCTCCACATTCTTCACCTTTGCTCTTTTAGCCACTAGAATACACTAGCTGGATAAAAATATCCTCTACTTACCAATCTAAACACACACTTTAGTGCAAAAACGGATACCTCCCTCATTACTGGGTGGGAATTTGAGGTACAGTGAAGCCACGTGACATTTCATTTGACTTTATTTTTTACATGTTATGTATAACAAAGGCAGTCTATTCAGGCCACACTGGGAAAATAATGCCAGGTATTACCAGTGGAGTAAGGATTTACATATTGGGGTAGGGAATAAGGTAAAGGTTTCATGGAAAGTGAATGTTTTAGTAATTATGCATGTCAATTAGCATCTTGATAAGTTCATTTCTACATAAGATAATTAACCAGACGTCATCTGTTTCTAGATTGCCTGGGCACCAGTCAAATGAAAATTAAGCGCAGAAAACAAAATACGTTAACATAAAATTGTAAATTGAGTCAACAGAGGAATTTTATTTTTCACTATATCAAATTTATTAGAGCTGCAACTAATGATTATTTCATTCTTTTTTTTTTTATTTCAGACTACCTCGAAAATACACATTTATGTATTATTTTTGCTGCACTTTGTCTATTTGTGTCTGTAGATTTCTCTGAAACAGAAGTTAGCATTAGATAATGCATCATTTGTATATTTAGACATACAGTTTTAGAGATTGTGTAGCACATAAGATAATTGTCCTAATGTAACTAATGAACTAGGGACATTTCATGGTGATATCTATCAGTTCAATTATTCACCCTGTTCACCTGAACAGGCTTCATAATCGTCTTCAAATTAGTTTTTTGTGGACCAACAGTGAGACACAGAAAAAATGAATGGAACCTAACATAACTGACCTTTTCAGCAAAGCTTGCTCTATGGATTTTTAGCATCCATTTTTCATGTTATTATCCCCTCACATGTGGCCAGAGCTGAGATCAGAGAGACCTTGAACACAGACTACATGTCAGAGGCAAGAGGCTGCGTTCTGGTTCACAACCGCATCCGACCAGCAATTATGTCAAGTGGTTTTTGCATCACAACTCTGATGTCATCTTGGTCTGAGCTTGTCCTCCACAGACGTGTACTTGGAGAGACATGCTGGGCATCATTAAACAGCGCTTAGCTCTCTCCTTTCCGACACAGTTTGCAGCGTTTGATGTGAGAGGGAAGTGGGGAAAAAAAAAAAAAAAAAAACAACTCGTGAAATATGGCGGCAACAGTTTTCTCACCACAGTAATGTCTAACTCGCTAAAATGTTGAGTTGATGTGCCTTTGAACTTTGCAGAGTTGTTTACCTGCACAGAAACGTGTTAATGAATGATAATGGTAAAACCTGCAGCCTGAACTCAGATTGGCTCATCTACTATTAGAAACCTGCCCTGAAATTGAATTTTGAGCATCAAAGTGGCTGATAATGATAACGGATTCAAAACCGTCACCCCATATTTGAGCGAATTTCAGGTTCAGCTATTTAATCCCCAATCTGTCTCATTTGAAGTTTGTATGCTACCTGCCGGTGTGCTCCGGTACAAAGATACGCTGCAGCTCTGACCCACTTTCATCCGCCCTGAAAGACAGGTACAGGGACTAGCTCACAAACAGTCCTAATTGGCTGCAGCCTTGTCACCAGTGCCGCCTGTAGCCCAGGCTCTCGAAAAGGCACTCCAGCGTGCAGCCTTTGGATTTTGAAATGTCATGTTTGAGCTCACACAGGTCTGCTCTAACAAGCCGTGTTTACCCCAACCCTGTGAGAAGACGAGAGGATCCTTATTTCCTCTCCTTATCTCAGCCGATGCAGAGATTTCGTCTCTGCTGTCTGTCAGTTGTATCTTCAAAGTTTCTCCTGAAGCTCATTTTAATGCTTCGTGGTTGCTGCTGAAAACAGCTATTTGCAATGCAGCGTTGGTTTCCTGGGTCCAGTTTGTGCTGTATATGTCTCATTCCAATGGATAAATGTAGACGCTGTGACATGGTGTTTGCAGCGCAGCTACGACAGACCAGCACTAATTTGTTTTAGGTATCTGCTGGCGGTTCAGACTGAGGGAAAGGTATCTGTTTCCCTCCCAACAATAGTCTTGAAAGAACACACTGCAGATGAGAGTTTCTGTCTCTCCCTGTTGCTGTCCCCGTCTCTTACGCGATATATTTCGCCACCTACACGTATTACCCACAGCTCAATGCGATGTGTTCACGCCCGCTCTTATCAAAGGGAGTTTGTGAAACATTAAAGTCACTGACTGATGAAGGAGCGGATGAGGCAGTTTGCAGTAAAACGGGCACACCGGTGAGATTAATTAAAACACAGTGAGTTCTAGAGTGCACCGAACAACAACCAACAATTATGTAAGAAGACCCAGGGGTGGATTTTTTTTTTCCCCTTTAACTTATATACGGCTGACGATGAGGATTTCACTCTTCGCTTTTATAAGACTTATTACGGATGCTAACATTAATTAACCGTTATTCCATTTAAATCATTCCAGAAGTCTGTCTCCTGAACCCTGACCTTTTTGTCAGTTACTTTCCGTTTTTTTGCCATTACACGCACCATTACACCTGATACAAAGGAGAGCTGCTCCTTATCTGTGTATTAATTACCTGTGTGTGTGAGTGGAGACATTTTTTTTTTAGTGCGAGCCTCTCCGAGTGGTTTCATTAGGTGTTGAAGAGGAGGCCTCAGGCAGATTATCAAAGGGCCATCGAAGACTTTTATGTTCAGCCGGTGGTTCAGCGCCCCTCCTGAGATTTGTTTTTCTAAAGTCTTTGACTCAAAGGAAGAAAGAGAAACCTGGATCGCTCTGCGCTGATCTCTTGTACTTCTCACTAGGTGGCACACTGATCAAAGTTTATGTGGAATCAGAGGAGGGCACTTAAGGGAGGCACCCTGGCTTTCTCTCAACTGTTAAAGACCGTATTTAAATTATACATTACAGGTTTTGGGGGAGAACAGAATTGACCTCTTTCTTTTGATAAATCTTGTTATTCTGTGGAGATAATTCGATTTTGATTTGTTAAAAATGCAATTCGTGGAGTTGTTGTAGAATTGTAAAGTTAATATGAATGAAACATTGGCCATAATTCATTATTTAACACAATTTCTCTTTTGAAAGTGTGATGTTTCGCAATCCCATCTCAATAATAATGATTAGTAATAACTTAATGACCTCACTTAGTGGAGGGGCAGTGGCAGATGTTTTGAAGGGTCGATATATATTTCCCCGTCTTATTTTCAGGCCACAGTCAGTGAGACAGCTAAGAGAGGACCATTTTTATTGCAGCATGCATCAAAGCTACCAGGTGGTGGCAATGTTGCTGTGGGCAAAATGAAATCCCTCCTGCAGTTTCTGCCTCCGAACTGGAGAGCTGGACCGACAGAGTGTGATGCAGCTCGTTCCGTCCCGGTGGGCCTTAAAGGGCTTCACCTCAGCTATTTGTATATTAGAGATTTTGCAACGATGCCTCGGAAGATAATGTTACAGACGGTTGAGAGTGAAACCTTCAGGTTAATGTGGAGAGTTTGATCTGTTAGCCCGTAGCCGATATTTTCAGATATGCAAATCACAAATTGCATCGTAACGATTTGAGATAAAAAAATTACATCACTTCACTGTGATGCAGCCTTTAAAAGCAGGAAAAGACAATTATGCGATATTACGATATTTAAAGACAATATCTAGTTGGACAGATAAGATAAACATGGAATTTGGTGTAAACATGCATCTCCTCCTCAGCATGAATTGTTGTCACTTTGGTGATTCATTCACTTTCCATCTAGTGGCGTCATCGGGTCAAAATGTCATTTGTCCAGTGTTTTATTAGAACTAATGAAAGTCCCATCAGCCTCACCTGTACTTGTACTATGTTATGTATAAATCTGTTATGTATAACTTTTGTCTTAATTATTCTACTACTGTATTAGAGACAATAAGTAAAGTGTCCCAAAGACAAGTGATGAATTGACTTAGCGGTTCACTCAACCAATTTGATGATACTCTTAGTAACACAAATGCAATCAAAAGCCTATTGTACATACATCCGTGTTCTGCTTGCTTACACTACAAGCAGGGTACAACACATGCACAATAGGCGTGTGTGATATTTCCTCTCAGCTGACTCAATCGAGTTAAGTGTTTGGATGCAGATCTGATCCAATCAGTTTAGTATCTCAACAAGCCAAAAGATGCTTGTTGAGCGTTGTGTGGGAACTGTGGGAATGAGAATGAAATGGGGACTCGGAGGACGCTCTCGCTCGCTGTGGACGGAGAAGAGACGCATGGCAGTCTGCCTCAGCTCCTTCCTGCCTGATTCTTCTGGGCAGATTCTCTGATTTCTCATAGCTGCAGTTCTGGGGGAACACAACGGCACAAAGACACCCAGAACCCGCGTAGTTTTGTTTCCCACAGAGGTCAATCTCTCTAAATCCACTGTCACAATTATGCACTCCATGTTCACATATTCCCCAGCTTTGCCCGTAAAGGCAGACAAAGCTCGTCACACACAAAAGCTTCCATCTGCTCTGCATCCGAAATTAGTGGACACTAGCCAGAGGGAAAGGATCAAATGCATTTTGTGGAAGCGTGACATTGAAGTGAAGTGTGGCGCGTGTGCTTTACATCAAGATAAAAATGATTTGCGGAACATGCTGTAACATGCTTGCAATGCACAGTAGAGTAGTATTCCTTTGGGGGGGAAAGTGTCCAATTTCTCGGGGGAATCGCGACGCACAGACCATCAGCGGGTGAATTGGACCCTGTTGCGGATAGCGATGCAGAACAATGAGGCAAACAGCAAAATTACAGGCTTGCATTGGTGCTGTCAGATACAGAGAGGGATTCAATTCATTTAGGCAAACTTTGCTGAGCTGGAATTGATCTGTCCAAATCCCCCTGTTTGAACAGACTTACAGTAAGCTGCACGGTGGCATGTTTTCAAAAGCATACACAGCAAAAACACCACAGCAAATGGACATATTTGCTGTGGTGTTATACTCCTGTTGGTCAATACTGACTTTTGTCCGCCAACAAGATTGTGTTGAGTATTTATCTGGCATTGGTGTGATTAAAATGTAGCCTCTCTCTCTCTCTCTCTCTCTTTTGGGATTGCCTCAGAGTCTCACAGACATCCTTTCATCCGACTCTCGGTTTTTTGGGCTCGAACTGTGAAGTTCTTGGAGCTTCCTCAAATTGCTTTGGCAAAGGCTGCTTGGCTTCTCCGACTCTGGCTTGTAACAGTCAGTCCCCAAAGCGAGTAGAAGCAAAAGAGTCATTTTAATATTTTTCTCATCACACTTCCTGGCGGGACAGCTGACTGAGCTCGTTCGAATATATTTTACTGGATTCCACCACGTCTACATCAAAACAAAAAAGAAGTCCCATGTCTATATTTTTTTGCAATTTTGCAAATGAACAGCGATCATATAGAGAAACTGGACCGGGTATTTTACCCGGAGGAGAGATTCCATTTTTATGAGGTATTTTTTTTCTCATATGTACATTATATTCTCCTTTCACAAGGACGGTGCAGCCTGACAAAACCCCAACATGCCTCATTAGAATTCATTGTTGAAGACTGTAATGAGCACCAGCAGCACTGAGCCACCTGTGTGTGGGAGGCTGCTTCACAAAAAACACAATATTCCTCTGATTTGAATAATTGTACATTTTACTTCAAAAATACAGATGTGAAGAAACACAGACCTGACGGGGCCATCTTGTATATGCACATCTTTAGAAACGCACTCCAGAATAAAGGAAATGTGTGAAATACACAGTGATAGAGACATTTTATACAATTATACGGCATATTCATCTGTGAATAAATTTAGCAACTTTATTGATGTCATGCAGAGAAAAGCTGAGAAAAGCTGTTTACAGGATCTCATTTATGCCTGTAGACCATAAAAAAGACATTTTTAGACGTTTAATTATTCGTATTTGCAGTGACTCACAGGCATAATGTACATAGACTTTAATCTATATGAATTTAAATATAGTGTATTATATTTGTATTTCTCTTATGTTTGTACAAAAAGTAAAACTTACTTTTTATTAAAAAGTATTTACTACTTCTAGAAGAATTTTCATATACGATTTGGAAACTTTAATAGCAGCTGGAGTCATTTTTCTTGTATTTTGGATTGCAGGCAGCATTTGTTATATAGACAAAATGAATGAGACAAAAAGTCAAGCTGAGTTTGTGCTGGAAAAGAATAGAACACCATGCATGTGGGATGAGGACAGTTTAAAAGGTGCTAAACAAAGACAAAAATGAAAACTTAGGAAGTTGGCAAAAATGAACCAAAATGAACCTGGACTCCAGATGGATGGAAATCTCAATAATCTATGATTTTCTCTCAAGTTTCCTCTCCTGAAATCTTCTCTGTATTTTTAAAATGTTCCAGGTCACAGACAGTCAGCTTCACCGGCTCATTTTAAATACTTGCACTCACTGTTGTATCTGACCAGCGATGTGAAAACGTGGTTTGACGTCTCCTCACTTACATATTCTCAGCAGAGGATCGTGCTGCTGCCTCCTCTGGTTTGATCCAACCAGAAACATATCAAACGTGCAAGTTGCGGTGGTGGAGAGGCGCACACGCACTTTCATAGCTGAAATACTGTCAAAAACGTTGATCAGCTGCCTGGAGTTTCAGCATTTGTTTCAATTTCACGAGTGAGCAGCAATCAATTACAAAAGGTTTAACAAGTAGAGCGTCACACGGCGTTTCTGTCACGTCTCTCTCGTGCTTTAAGGCTTTGGCCGGGAACTGTGGCATTGTGATTGTGATTGTGATACGGTGGCTTGACATATTCAGGGTAGGCAAAGTAACATTGCTTTTATAGAAAGCCACCTGCCTTCTCCATCATGCATCACAGTGTGTGACAGGATGCATTCGATATCAATTGACAGTGGAGCGGAGAGGAGGAGAGGGTGTGTTTGTTCTCACAGTTTGACAACGTGTCATTTTCAGCAGCAGAGTGCCATTACCTGACGCATTCGTCCGTCTTTGGGGCAGAGAGGTACACCGTGTAAATGTTGAATGTGAAATTAGCATCCAATCGTCGACCTCTCTCGTAAACATTTTATTCCCCCCCTCCCTGCACCTACCTCGCGATGATTTGATGTATGAAGCGCTGCCTCCTGGGCCGGTGTGTGCTCGTAAACATGCCTCTTTTTGCATGCTACCGCAGTTCAAGAGAAATGCTGGAAGGTGTGGCCGTAAATCTTTGATCATTCTGCTGAAAAGCCGACCTTGACTGTCGTCAGTGAGTCACGCGTCGCCTCCGGCGCTCCGTCACTCCGTCACTCTCGCCCCAAATTGACCTCTTAGCCTCGTGTGTGTGTGTGTGTGTGTGTGTGTGTGTGTGTGTGTGTGTGTGTGTGTGTGTGTGTGTGTGTGTGTGTGAGAAAGTGATGCTTGACTCGGAGCGAGTGTCCTGACCTCCTTCAAACACGCTAACCGGCAGAGACTGACGTTGACACTAAAGTCAACTGACGACAGCGATTTTGATGATTCATTTGGTTATTTATCACGCAAACATGCCAAACATTTGTTTTGCTCTTCTCAAATGGGAGGATCTACTGCTTTTCTCTGTTTTATATCATCATAAATTTAATATATTTGTTTTTTTTTACTGTTAATAGATGTTAATAGATGTCATCTATCTAAACAATTAAATACCCTTAACATACAGTTCAACTTTTTTCTATACCTACCAGTAGTTTAAAAGTTGGAAAAATCATTTTAAGTCCACACTGTCTGACTGACACAACCATATACATTCTGTATCTGCTCGTTCCAAATCTTCATTGAAGCTATATGATGTTTACACTGAGTGAAATATTCAAACCCACGACTGCAGCGTTCCATCAAATATCCTCGATGTCTTGTACGTAATTTCCTTCACATCTCTCTGAAATTGAACCTGCCATTTTGGTTTCTTTAATCGCACTAATAAGTGTCTCACGGTTTTCTTCAACCATTGAGAGATTACCACCAGTTGAATGTGAATGCTTTCATTTAAATCTTTGTCCTTGTTTATCATCATTCAATTATTTTGGTGGCTGGTTGTGTTTTTAATCATGCGGCTAGACGTCTCTGTTTGTCTTCATGAGTTGAGTAATTACTGGAGCAGGCCGCTGCTCATCATGGTGTCGATAACTCCACGCTGCAGCATGAGCTGTGATGCTGCATGTTATGTTGTGTTATATATGTTAGCTACGATATATGTTTCCTCGTCTGCTGGGCTGCTCTGACAAAATGCTCCTCTAGGCTTCTTTTGAGACAGACTTTTTTCAGTATTGATCAGACATTTTTATATTACCACCCACTGGCTGTGACCAAAGAACCAAAGAGCTCCACATTGTGTAGATACAGCCTCTGAGCGAACAAACCCAACAGAATAGACTTTATTTCTGGGACTCTCTCCATAAAAAAAAAAAAAATGGATTACATAACGGGTTGAGTGTGAGTTTCTGTGTCTTGGTAATGGATTTAGCCTAATGATGCCCCCCTTGTCCAAAAGAGGGATTATTCTGAAGAGGAGAACAATGGAGGCTGCTCGACTGTGGCCGTGGATGTAGCAAGAGTCTCAGATCACACAAGTGTAATCCAGAAAATTTCACTTTAAGGAGAGGAAAGGGTCTTTGGAGCTCCTCGCCCAACATGGCAGGAGAAGAAAGTGTAGATCAACACGTCATGTGTTTTCATTACAGTTCTCTTTTTGCCTCTTTTGCAGCGGTCCAGTCTCTCAACAGCCTGAACGACCAGATTGCTCAGTTCATGGTGACCAGATCTTGTAGCCTGGCTCACGAGGACGAGACCTTCATTCCCGGAGAGAGAGACACCTTGAGGAAGTCCATGACTCTGATGAGACGCCTGCTCGTGGATGCTCAGGTACAGCCTCTGCCCTCTCGAGGTCAAAGGTCACTCAGTGCATGCTTGTCCTTCTGATTAGGATACAGGTTTTTCGCTTTAGTTCACAGAGGTTCACAGAAGTAAAACTTTTTGCCTTGCTCAGTCTGGTCTGGTGAGCCTCAATAGGAATTGACTGGTTTAGGGTTGTCAGATGAGTAAACGAATCAATGAATTTGTCATGCATACAACCATGCTCAGCTTAATTGGGCTTAAAAAACACCATGAATTAAACTTTCACAATCAAATCTTCAGACCTACATACAACACAATTCATAAATCCCTGGCAAAAACATTTACTATGTAGTACTGGAGAAGTAAATATCAGTTGAATAGTCAATCTTTGCCTCCTTTTCCAGGCTTTTGACATAAACACATGAATATTAAACAACCCATCGTACGTTTGATTGTTTCAATACAAGGATGTTTTAGGGCTTTATCTTGAAAGATAATGGTGCTCTCTTGTCCTCTTGTGCGCTCTTATACCAAAATATACCCGATGAGACAAATGTTCCACTAAATGAGCGTTATCATATCTGTTAACCCTAACCCTGGAACTATCAACTGACAATATATATTTTTTTAGATTTAAGGAAATGATTTATGTATTTGCTAATCATGCTTAGTTTTACATTCACATATTATAGTTTGAGTGGTTAAGAAGTTGATAAATATCCCCATAGTTTGCTGATTGGTCCTTAGAGCATACTGCTGCCAAAAGAAAAGAGAAAGAGAATAAATAAGTAAATATACAGTATATATGTATATATATATATATATATATATATATATATATATATATATATATATATATATATATATATACGTATATATTAAACGCTTTGTTAATTGTTCAGTTATAACAAGATGTTTTTCTTGTCGTACCAAATTTTTCCTCATCATTTCTACCCAGCAAATCCTCCTAATTCAACAAAAATATTTCTTGATTTTTTTTTTAAAGCCAAGTTAATCAATAAACATTTTTAGTAGTTCTTCTCCAGAATTTCTTTGCTGGCAGTTTACAGAAGGCTTTGAAACACAATTCATGTTGGGAAATATTATGTACAGAAAACAGACTTGAACACTTCAATGATAAATGATTAATGATTAAAGCATGGCAAATCGAAATAATAGAAAACATATTGAAACTGAACTTTTGTTGTCTGGTCAAAACTTTCTCGGAGGTTGAAGGGGCATCAGTATTTCTAAAATCCTGGCTACCTGAATGTATCAACAACAACTAAGACTGCAGCTTTTCATGCTCGACCCATGTTTGTCCTTGTTCACTGTAGTTTTTTCTACAATGACCCATTATTCCTCTCACCCTGTCATACATTATTCTTCAAACTTTCCAACGAAGAGAGAAAAAACAGAGACGTACTGTCTTGTCTCATTTGCCCCCGGCACGTCAGTGTGACCTCGGCTCGAAGTTGAAACCACATCGAGTTCATCCCTGAGCTTAAATGAAAGATTTGCCCACAGCACAACCTCTGTGGAAGCTTTGGCAACCTTTTTTTTTAACTGATAATCCTCAAGATCCATGGAAGGGAAATGCTTGCCTCTGTCCAAAAGTCCTGGCTGTAGTTTCTTTAGATCTACTTGATTTATGCACTCTTTTAGTCTTAAAGGTCAGCTCAATGTGAAATTCAGAGCATATGTTTTCCCTCCACACCGCTATCAACATGGCGACAGCTGAGCTGGAGGCTAACAGTGCAAACAGCGGCAACAGTGCTGCCAGAGCTAACAGTGTTTACCAGAATGGGAACCGGACGTCAGCCGTAACCGCCGTATGAGCGCAAAGCAGGGGCTGTGAGCTAACCATTGGGGCACGCTCACATGCACTGACATGCACTCAAAGGCGCGCACGGCTGGCCCAGCTGTAAACAAAGTGCAAAGAAGTCCAGATTACAACACACAGAGTCTCCGCTCTAGTAGACATTTATCTACTATATCTTTACAACGCTAATAGTTATTTGCTATAATATAGAAAACCTTTAAGGGTAAGCAACAAATGTGTGTTTTCAGCATGTTCTGCTTTAAAACAAAAGGCTACCAAAGTCGTAAAATCCTTCCGTCGCTCTTCTCTGCTTCAGATGAGAATAAATTTCATCCTTATGTTGTTGCTTCAATTTGTCCTTTTATCTATATTTCTACATTTTGATGGATGAATCTTGACACAGTGATGCATTGGGGTCATCCATTAGCACCTTCATGGACGTGCATGATGGATACGGAGTCCATCCGCCATTCTCCTGGAGATATTTTCTCTGTCGCAGTGTCATTGATTAAACGGAAGGTAATTCAGCAAAAGGCCATTGCTTTCACCTCGGCCCAGTTGTATGCAAGCTGGAGTGAAAGATTGTTAGCCTGCAGTCAGTTTTTTTCAGTTAGTCAGGAACATAGCATTGGGAGGTGATGGATGAGTGGGAAACTCAGCTGCGGATGGAGTGCCGATTATCTCCCCAAGAAGTTGTACTTGAGGAAAAAAAAAAAAAAAAAAAAGTTTGCCGGTAGTTCAGTGTTAAGTGAAGCGCTCAGACACGTCAGTGTGACCGATTTCTCTTCATGTTGGCCTTGTTTGTGTCAGACGGTACAACCCACAACCTTTATGTGTTCTCATGTTTTTTTTTTTTTCTTAGAAGGATTGCAGAGGGCAGGCCTCTGTCAGATGGGGCTTGTTGCCCTGAACTGTCACAGGACGAAACAGATCAGCAGGGGGTGCTGACAGTTGCTAGGGTGATATGTTTGTTTACTCTGAGGCTACAGCCAAGTCCGATAGAAAGAGTGTGTCTCAAACTGGGAGTGTCTGAATTCTGACAGAAGTTCCATTGGATCAGGTGAATGCTGTTTCCCTCCTCTTATAAACAGTTTGTCATTATCGTATCATACCTCCTCAGTTGGGGTTTAAGACTCAGGTTAGGTTATAATTAGGTGTTGCAGAGGCAACTGGTCGGCGTTAGAGCAGTTCATATCAGATCTCGCTAATTAACGTTAATTCCTTAACAGCTGTTTTGCTAAACATTTGGCAAAAGTACAAAATGAAATAAGTAAATCAAAGCAAAAACAACCACCACGATTCCCTCCCTAACCTCCGCCACGTGGTTATTATTATAACCTTAACATTTTTTTTATTTTTTTTTATGCCCAAACCTAACCAAACCTTAACCATAATATTGTCACATCGTTCTAGAAGGCGTAGACGTTTTTTCTTGGTATAGATCATCCATCCATCTGTTTTCCTCCGCTTATCCGGGGTCGGGTCGCGGTGGTATAGATAATATAATCCGGATTTCAATTAAACAAAACAAAATCTGATTATACAGCTTTCAGTTTGTTATTTCTAACGCTAGTCATTTGTCAACCTCAGATAAACCTAATTAGATACAATAATGTTTGAAAGGATTAATGTTCAATAACTGTGTTTGATACTGGGTTCAGATTCAACATTACAACTCTATTCTCTTGACTTCATTCACCTTATCAGAGCAGCAAGATTGAGCTCTCAGGCTCCCTATCATCACTCAGGCTACACCAGACAGACAAAATAATTGTTGACAGATTATGCATCAGATTTCTTTGTTCTCAGAGGTCAAAGTCAAGTGTGATCTCATCTCACATTGAGGAGCTCGCCTCATCCACAGGATTTTGCATTCATGGGGAGAGTAGTGTTTCTGCTGTCAGAGGGAATATGAAATTAGACCAGCTCTCCTTCTCTTCAGCTCTCCTGCTCTTTTCTCTGCGCAGTTCAGACTCTGATATCCAGTATTTAGTGCTGCCAGCGGTGTGACTTTCACTGCTGGTCTGAGAGAACTCTCCAAAGCTTGCCGTCAGTCAAGAAACCTTGAACTTTTGTTACTGTATGTGTATCTTTTGAAAACATTTCATGACACCAAACTGTTTAGTTTGTAGAAGTCAAGTTAAATACATCATCTGATGAATTCAGCATTCAAATTTCAAGTCCACGGCCACTAAAAGGCAGAAAATTAATTTAGAGGGATTTGAATAGTTTCTCTTTGAATGCTGTCCCAGAATTGATTGCCTCATTTGTCATTTGCACAGATGAATTATTTATGTCCCCGATGCTGCGCTGGGGTGACTAATCAAATGCATTTCAGAGGGTGCGGAAGCTGTGAATTGATGCGGTGGAACGTTGCACTGCATTAGCTACTTTGGTTTAGGAGTCAGCGGGGCTACAATGGCGGCCTGGTGATGGCGTGACAGAGAAGACATTGCTTGCATTAATCCTTCAAAAAATAATGTTTGGTCTGATCTGATCCGCTCTCGCAGGGTGAGAAGAAAACTCCGACTTTAAATAAATACTCAGCTGTGCAGGTCAGAAACAACAAACAGACGGGAAGAACAGAACAGGAAGTCGGTGTGCGCAATTCTGGAATTGTTTTTGTTTTTTGTGAAAAAACAAGAGAGATTTAGGTCGTTCTGCAGTTGTTAGTGAATAAAGGAATCAGTTCAGATCTGGTCCGTAATGAGCTATTAAACTATTTGACACAGAGATATGGTGAAAGATTTATATATAGTCAAAGAAAGAGGACAAAGGCGGTCCAAGGATTGCAGCAAAAGTGTAGCCCCATCCTGCTATAGATCCATGATTTCTGTTATTTCCATTCAACCATTTTGAGTCTCAGTGCCGGCAGGAGAGGTGGGTTATCATTTATGAGATCCTCCTTATGGGCAGCTTTCTTTGTTCTCTAAGTATCTTTGGGTGTTTGAACACAGAGAAGCCAAAGCTTTCATCTCATGCCTCATTTTGAGGCAGATTTTTTTTTTACCCTATTGTATGAAAATCCGTCCACTCCTAATCCTATATTTCAATGTTACATCCTTTTGTTTTATAGTGCGAGCTGAAGTGGGCTGGACTTCAAAGAGCTGGGGCTGCTTTTTTTTTTTTTTTTTTTTTTTTTTTTAAACAACTGCAGTTTCAGCCGGTAGACATCTCTCACCAGTTTCCACATTTCTACCCACTCAGAAATACCGGGGGAGCAAAAAACGATTAATGAGTACGCATTAAACTGACTGTATTGGAGCTGACTGCCGAGAAGATTTCAAAACACGTCTGTCCCAGCTGATGATAAGGCAAACCTGAGTGCAGGGATACAATGACTGTAGACATATATTTCCTGATATGGAATGACAGAAGAGATTGTTTTCCAAATGCCATGAGGCAGACACGCTCGTTTCTGCGTTCCCAGACCCCCGTCACATTATTATACACGCACGGTAATCTCTAATCCGATCAAACAAATGCTATTTTTTGCAAATAAACCCTCCTATTTTTCAAACTTTCACTGTGGATATTTTTAAGATGACAATATGGCCTCCGTTAGATGAAATAATGCGTGCCAGATTGTGAGACTTCATCATCCTTCAGCTTTCCCAGAAACCATCTGTTGATGCAGTTCAGGATGTTTAAGGTGGCGTATTCGGGGTGCGCATGTTTCTATGGAAACCCTGAGTACTGTCACACAGCTGATCCGGATCAGTACTCGCATCTTTCTGCTGATCAAAGGTGTTCACCTCAATTTCGGAAGAAGTGCGGGTGATATGGAAAGGCCTCTCTCCCTGTCAATTTCCTCTTGAGTGACGGACTGTTTGTGCTCTTTGCAGCCCTTTTGTTGTGCGGTTGTTTTTGTCTGGCTGACGTGGATAAGTGTCTAGAGTTGGCTTCGTGTCCTCCTGTGACTTTCTCCGTCAGCCACAGACAGCTTAAAGTTCCTGGAGAGATTTTCACAGAAGATATTTGAACCCACATTCTGGTCTCCGGTGTTTTGAGTCATTCAGTGAAAAGAAACCTGATCTATTAGTCGATTATTTAGCATTCCGCCTTAGGTGAGCTTCCTTGTGCTGCTGCTGCTGCTGCTGCTGGAATCGCCTCCACGGAACTGAAACCTGAATAATTTATGAGAAAACATCCACTTCTGTGGTCACAGCAGACATGAGCAGAGACGTTAATGTGTCGTGGAGTGACATCGGTGTGCCTTTTGTTTCCCTTATCTCAAACGTTGCTCCTGAACACAGTTATTTGCCGTCGTCCAGCTCGTCTTGTTTACTTTAAAACCTTCTGCACAAACCCTCATCAAAGGCAGGATTTCTGCAGAGACGAAAAGAGAGTAAAATCAAAGATGGGATACTTGTTATCACAGCCATTGAGTTCCCTGTTGACCTTAGACGAGATTTAAATGCTCCCTGCCTCCACAGCTTGTGGGGTGTTACAGGAAATATAAATGACTTTCCCTTCTATCTGATTCGCTGCCAGAAGCAATCGCTCTGAAGAGTTGGAGCAAGCAGGCATCTGGCCCAGAGCTGCTTAACACACCTGTTTTTATTTTTTTGAGCAGCACACACTTCCAGCTTTTTTTTTTTATTTGACCGCTGCACCTTCAGTTGGCCACCGATAACGTCACTGGAGGTTTTTTTAGTTTTCATGTTACCTTGAAAATTGTCGCTGCTGTGAAATGCTTTCACTCATCCTGAAGGCCTTTACACACCGGGAGCGTTTATTATTATCTATATTTAATAATCGCACGTCAGTATATTTTTTCGAACTATTGAGTACTTTGACACAGGACGGGAATATTACTCAGCAAAAAAGTGGCGCCATTTTTTTTTTTTTTTACAGAAACAGGACGATTTTGTTTTACCTTTCACACCGCGAATAAAGGCATCAACCAATCATGTTGTGCAGAACAGACGTATTTAAAAATATTCACTATATTGTACAACAACGGACAAATCACATACATTTTCTTTTTACTTTTAGTACATGCTGCCTTTACAAATGACGTAGTGTCGCATGCATTATGCATTCAATTGAGACTACTGAAGGAAACTTATGGCATTTTGCTAAAAGGAATAAATAGCTTACTGTAGCTTAGGCTGTACAGCAATTAACCTCAGACAGACAGACTGCCAGATGCTGGGCTGGGTCAGTAGGATGCACCTCTGCCTGCGCCGATGTTATCGACTAAAATGCTGCAAACTGTGTCAAATTAGCATCACGGCCAGTATGACTAGTTTTGATGGGAAATATTCGCAGGCGAGTATTCCTCATTTTTGTGTTGTTTATTCGTCACGCCCCCGGTGTGTAAAGGGGGTGCGATACACCTTTATACAGATAGCGTGGCTTCAATTTTTTTTTGAAACGTAAATTCAAAAAAACATCTCCATTAATGTAGGAAGAATGTGAAAACCCTTTCAAATTAAGGTCATGTGATTGATCCGTTTTTAGGTCGTTCTGTATTTAATGGCTAATGGTGAATGGACTTGTACTTGTACTTGTATAGTGCTTTTCTACTCTTCCGACCACTCAAAGCACTTTAACACTACATCCCATCACTCACCCATTCACGGCCATTCATACACTGATGTATGAATGGGTCTACCATGCATGGTGCCGCCTGCCCATCAGGACTATCCAACCATTCATGCTACATTCACACACCGTAGGCACAGCTACAGTCCAGTTTAGGTTTAAGTGTCTTGCCCGAGGACACATCGTCATGGACTTGAGGAGCCGGGGATCGAACTGCCGATCCTCTGATTGAAGGACGACGCTGCTCTACCACTGAGCCACAGTTGCCTCATTAAAGGAGCTGTATTTAGCAGCAAACAACTATTTGCTATGCAAATCTATAATAGAATAATGTCAACCTGAGCTGAGAATGAAGTTGCTCTCCCTCACTCTGTGTGTGTGTGTGTGTGTGTGTGTGTGTGTGTGTGTGTGTGTGTGTGTGTGTGTGTGTTTTGTCTGAGCTTCTCCTTGCCTTGTTGACATAGCTGGGCTGGCCACATGTGCTTTTAGTGCATGGCTAACACGTAGCCGCCGCTCTGCACTGCGCTCATACGGCTACATTTTAGATCTCAGTGGATCATTTTCCAAATAAATACCTTAATCTTATTTCCTCTAGTACAGTAGTTCTCAAACTTTTTGAGTGTGCCCCCATGGTGTTTTCTCTGATAGACGTTGATAAAAAATGCCTTGTTTGCGATGACTATTTTGTTTAGTATTAACAGCTAGGCGTTGTTTAATGTGCTCCAGGCACGGTGGATTTTTGATTAGTTCTGTGACTTTTTATCTCCGCCCTGACCCGCCGGAAGTCCCTCATCAGAAACCCATGTGTCTTTGACTCTCACAAACACACTCAATACAATCTATTCTGAAGCAAATTATAATGCAAAAAACACTTCCCAGACTCATTTATTTATTTATTTATTTATTTTTCTTGACCTTAGGGTCCCGTCCCTCAAGTTGAGAACCTTTCCTAGTAGTCTCTTCAATTTACAGTATATTTATACTATATATTTATATTTTTGATCATATTATAGTGTGAACATAAACCAATTCTTAGATAAAAGAAATATATTGAATAAGAAAATATGTATTTGGGGAAAAGGGCTCTTAAAGTGGTAGTATCAAGCAGCAATAAACAATTATATCAACGTATTAAATCAACTAATAAAAGGAAACAGAAGAGAAGAGGCTCATTTTTGTGCATGGTTCTCAGTTGGAACCTGACATTAACTTTGAGGTGTAAATAAGAGGACTACCGTTGCTACTATCTTAGTACACTAGATGACTTGTTCACTCAAATGTAAACAACACAGGATTTCAAGACAGAATTTGAGATGTTTTTATCTTTCTAAAATCTGTATTTTCCTCTCTCAGGGAGTTTACTGTATGTTTAAACAGTGATTACATACAACACAAACTTTTTCAGTGAACATAACACATAATACCCAAAAACAATGAATGAAATCACAGCAGATTGATCATAAATGGGCGACCGTGACACACTGGGTTAAGAGGGTCATCTGGTAACCGCAAGGTCGACGGTTCGATCTTTGCCTGGGACGTGTCCTCTGTCGAAGTGTCCCTGAGCAAGACACTGAACCCCTAATTGCTCCCCGGGCGATTCTCAGCAGCCCACTGCTCCCAATAAACTGGTGATGGGTTAAAAGCAAAGGCTAAATTTCCTATATATGTAAAAAATGTATATGACAATAAATAAATTTCATTCATTTAATTTCATAAACCTTGCTGCCTCTGATCCTTATCATCTGAACCATACATTCATGTACTCTTGCCATACAATCTTGTAATCTGGTCACGTAATCTGGTGTAATGCAATTAAACAGAGAGGCTGGATGTAATCCCACCATGGAAATCAGGATCAGGAGGTGCAGGGTGTTGTAGACCACCAGTCCTCAGTTCTGGTGTTGAGGATTACCCCCCCCTCCTGACCCATCATTACACGTGTCCAGTGGGTCTAGACACAGGGATTGACTGTCCTGCTGCCCAGTGAAGAGTACATCACCAGGTGGTCATTATAGAAACACACTCGGTTCTCCCTCCGATTAGGTCAAACTGCTGAAATCCAAAACGACACGATAAACATTTTGGTTTGTTCACATTATGATTCTCTGTATTTCACATTTTTTCTCAACTGCACACTTTGAGGCATTCTGGGTAGTCTGTAATTCTGAGGCCTTTCTCTCAGCAGACATTTTGACTTGTCACAGTAGGAAAAGTGGTACTAACAACTTTAATGACGACGGCGTTCTATTCAAGTGTCCCAGTGAGTGACATTGTGCCGACTCGCATAATATCAGGAACCTGAAATCAAAAGCAGCCAAATGGAATTCAAACATCGTTGAGTTCTGTGAAAAAAGGCCGACAGTATCTTTCAAATCCTTAAGTGGTTTTCTTTTCCGTCAGTCTTAACTTCTAGCTTTTAGAGATTGAACTGTTCATTTTTAAGCAGTTAAATAATTATATAAAAGCAATTCTAAAGTATTCTTCAATTTCAGTTTGATATATTTCATGTTTAATGTTCTTTTGTACGGTAGAGGTTGAAGGGTAAGATTATTTGGAAATTATATTTTATATTATATTGTAGAATTGGCCCAGGATTAGGTAGCTAACATGATAATCAGAATCAGAATCAGAAGCATTTATTGCCACGCTATGTTGCACATACAAGGAATTTGACATGACGGGTGGTGCATAGCATTAAACAATCATCAACACAGTGCAAAAAGTAGAAACATATACAAATTTACAGTAAAATATAAAGTAAAGTGAAATTAAAATATAGCCATTTCACTGGGTCTTTTTAACATGAAGATAAAAAAAAGGTTTTGTGATTTTGTTAAGACTTTAAAAATGAATTAACTTGGTGAAAAAATATTTTTCATGTTACTGTGTTACTGAAACAACTTCACTGTTTTTATGTATGTTGTTCATGGGGACACTCACACCAGCATGTGGACAAACTATTAAGGCTGAATTATTTAAGAATTGTGTCAAAGTCTCATGATCTAAAAAGGAACTCAGCATGGCTTTTGTGCAACTTTAAAAATAAATAAATAAATAAAGGTACTGCATTTTGAAGCAAGGTGAGGCAGATCGCTTACAACTGAACGTAAGACTGCGGTGCAATATCGCACTAAATGATTCATAAGATGCAGATGTTTTGCATCGTTTTGCCTTAGCGGATCCAACTTCGCAGACAGAAGACGGCACATAGGCGACAGCAGAGCAAAGGAGCAGTGTCTTCTGATTTCTGTGACTTCACTTTCAGATTAAGTGCGTTCTGTGAGTGAAACTTTAAACATACAACAAGTTCAGATTTAGGTTTTTACAACTTCTCACATAGTTTACTACAACTTCTCACATCAAGTGTACAACCTCTTACATTTTTACACAATATATTACATATTTACCTTCATAAATTCAGCGCTTCAGCAGGAAAGGCCTACACATAATCGTACATGATTCCCTGTGCTTAGAGCCCTTACTGTAACAGCTTAAAGTATAAATGCAGACTTTGATGCTTGAATCTTTTGGGATTCTCCTTGGGTCTCTCATATTTACTTCATTTAAATATGTTTACTTTGTCCTCTGGATGCATGATACTGTACATTTATCATGCTTCACTCAGCCCTAATCCACACGGTCCCCCCTCAGTTTACCATATTGCTCATACATTAGTACTCCTCTGCTTCACCTCATCACTTCCTGTGAACACGACGACATGCTAAATGCATAAAGAGGCCACAAATATTAAAACGGAAAGCTTTGCTGAGAAAGCATGACAAAGTGTAAATGCTGCAAACAGGATCAGAAATGTCGAACACAAATACTCATAATGGAAAAAAAACCCTCATTTCAGTATGTTTCTATAAGCTTATTATTACAAATGGAAGCCGTCATTGTGATTGTTTCATATACGTTCTTGTGTAATGAATCATGTTCTTAATGTGCTCTCCCGTTCTATCCCCCAACCTTGTTAGTATTCATGATTGCGATTTCTCTCCTCAACTCTGAATCCTCTTACGCTCTCCTACGGTTCTTCTTGTATGAATTTGTTAGTGCGTGATGCCGGCTGGTTACAGCACTTTGCTCTGCCTGGATTCTCCATTTATTGCAGTTTGACTGCTTCACGTTTCCATCCTATCAGCCTATCAGCATGCATAATCATGCATCACTGTTGCCAGATTACTGAATCTTGCTGAATTTTTTTTTTTTTTTTTTACAGTTCCCTGGAGAGAAATTTAATCTTTGTGATGTTTTTTTTGGTGAGCAGATGGTATTTTAATGAACTCAACAGAAGATATTTTAATGTGATACTTGTCCCTTTTCAACCCTGACATAAAATGCTAGGCAGGTGCTTTTGAAAGAGCTATAATTGTTATTCTTTGGAAACAAGGTGACATTTCTGTTATGTATTGTAAATCACCAAGGAGTCTAGCATGAGGTCTAAATTCACTTGATTTTATCATTTAAGATGAATGAAAATGTGACTTTAGGATCTCTGTATTTTAACTCCCAGGATGATACATAATGTTCTGTGTATATTATCAGAAGTTCATCACGTTCATTTCTTGGATTCAGTCTTTTTCCAGTCTGGACATTTACATTTTTATACCAATATTTCTTTTCGTGTTTCCAAAACCTTCCCAGGTTCTCGCAAAATGCGTCTCAGCAGGTTTTGAGTTTGTTCAGCTGAAATCAGTTCTGCTCGTTCAGAGTGCAAGATAGCGCCGTGTTTGATCTGGAGTGTAGCTGTTTTAAAAATGGACCTCCGGTGGAATAATTTGAGTGCTGTTGCTCTATATGAATAAACTTCTACCAACCTGCTGCTTCTTTTTGATTTCTAGTTGTGTTTTTTTAGCATTTTAGTTTTAGATCAAACTGTGTCAAACATTCACATTTTCGAACTATAACAGTCAGTCGATTTTACAAGTGCATACTCACTTTATAGTGTGGATATTTAGGCTTTATATAAGAGGTGGATGTCAATGTGAGCATGTTTTGGTGACGTTAGCATTTAACTCAAAGCACCACTCTGCCTCAGTAAAGCCTCACAGAGCTGCTAGCATTACTGTAGTCTTGTCATCAACATAATGAGGAGACACTTTGTAACCACCCTGCAGTCTGTGAGGTACAAGAAGGTACCACTTAAAACTAGAACAGAAGCAGTTACTTTTCTTTTAAAACGTTCATGGCAAAACAACGTAGACCTTAGGGAATTATTGGAGAAAGGGATAATGTAAGGTTGAAGTTTTTGTGGATCTTTATAGAAATAACAGGGAACAAAAAGCTAAACAACAACTTAGCAATTCTATGAATAGTATGCAGCTTTTGCAAACATTTTATAGGTGACATTTTACAGTGTACTTCACTTTAATATATGTTCCATCACTTTGTTTGGATTATAAGTGACATTAGAATGAGAGTTTATTCATTTTTAGCAGTGTAAGGGGTGGAGGACATTTTGTACGTTTATCCAAAGTTATGCAATTGAAAACGGAGGACGTACCATCTGTACTGTGTGTTTACGTGTAAGAGCCCTTCACCTACTCTCCAGCCTCTCCGCTGCATCTGTGGTTTATGTTTAGGCATGGATTTTCTCTTTAGGGAGTAGCGGGATGACCATTATGTTTTCAAAGGCTTGTGTAATGAAAGGTGGTTTTGATGCGTTGAGGAATTGCAGTCCAACGTGATTGTTGTCCTCGGTAAACATGCCGTGTTTATTGTGTCCTCCCTCCTTCCTTCCTTCTTCATCTCACTTTCATCCAACTGTGTGTTTGTCTCCATTTTCTTCTCATCTCCCAGACAGAATCACGCATTACAAACAGCAAGACAGCAGAGATATTTACCCAAACACACATCTCAAACAAAGTCTTATTAGATGCACACACACCAAGGACAATAAACACAGGGACATGTCAACAAAGATACTGTTTGAGGACATTCACTGGAGCACATTCATTATTTCAGCATGACTGTGAAATGATACTATGTTAATTAGTTTGCCCACATGCAAATTTTTTTAGAAACAGAAAGCAACATTTCTTTGTTTTGCTTTCCATGGATCTTATTATTAATACCCTGTTATAATCCCTTACAAGAGCTCAGCTCCCTGAGCCAAACAAGTTTCCGACAAACTTAATATAGCATGCAGATTAATGCAATTCCCGGCTCCTGCAGGAGCCAGCTTATTAAACACGTTTAAATCACATACATTCACAATTAGAATAAGTTGGAGCCATTAAATAAAAGACATAATACAAAAGTATCTCATCAGCACAGTTTGTCTCTACAAACACATTTGCATAAGTGCTTTGCCCTTTTGCACTAAAGCATATGTAAAGTAGTCGTAACTGTAGTCGCAGTCTAAAACAGGTTTTCAGGCAGGAAAACGAACCTCCTTTTCCTTCAGTTACATTCGTGGATGAGTCAGCCATATTGCTCTAATTAAAATAATCAAAGTCCTGCTGTCAGGTTGGCACTTCTTCTTCTTCACTGTTGTCGCTTGCGTTTAATTGCTTTTGCATGTTAATGTTTGAGCTATCTCCACTTTTGCATATGTATGTGACAACAGGTGTGTGTGTGTGTGTGTGTGTGTGTGTGTGTGTGTGTGTGTGCGTGTGTGTGCGTGTGTGTGTGCGTGTGTGTGTGTGTGTGTGTGTGTGTGTGTGCGTGTGTGCGTGTGTGCATGTATGTGCATGAAAGGCCCTTCATGCAGAACAGTATGCTAAGCTTGGAATACTGAGAGAGTTTGCATCGGTCTGCTCTTCAGTGTTCCTCTTACTGACTCCTACTGCACGCTTGAATGTCTTTCAATTTAGTCCTTCTGATAACTCGGCTCTCTCTCTCTCGCGGAGATAAATGTTGAAATATAATAAATGACTTCACATGTTTTAGGCTCCAACCTCATCTCTCTCTCTCTCTCTCTCTCTCTCTCTCTCTTACACTGTTTCACGCTCACAGTGCCCTTCCATTTCTCTGCCTTATTTATCTTTCTCTCCGCTTCCCTTGTTGCTCATTTTTCAACTTGTTACAACAAGTTTCATATCTTGTAGTTTTAGCTTGAGCAAATAAAGGACGCAATTCCCAGAACACATCGACTTGAAGTTCTTAGGAACAATTTTGAATTCTCTCGGCGCAACAAGACTGTTATTGTGTCTTTATCAATGAAACAAGAATTTCGCTCTAATATGTTATTAATTTTTTTTTTTACATTTTGATTCTTTTTGTCGTCCTGTGCAAAAATGTAGCACTTAAAGACATCACTGAGGCAGTAATTGGACAGGGGTATTTCCCTGCTTTCAATAGGCATTTTTGCTAAGAAGGGGACTGAGGATGTCAGAATTGGATACAGTGTATTGGCGTGAATACAAAGTAGCTGCATGAAGACACCAAATAAAGTGGTGATGGAGTGATAATTGTCTCTAGTGTTACTATTCATTGGAACGGTCCTCTGGAGTGGGAACACATGATAGTAAGAGGAGTCTCTCAATCAATAGGCTCTGCAGATGTGCCTTTACACACGCCGACAAGGGGATAAGCTCCTTATCAATATACACTGTACCAGCTCCATCAGATATGGATTAATCTGTCCTCAGTACTGCACAGCCCCCCCCCCCCCCCAAACCTGTCTGTCAGTTATTTCCCTGCAGTGCTACGTTTAACCTGGGAGTGGTCTTCTTTGGTGCAGAAAATTCCTGTTTGGTCTCAGCTGAAATGTTTTCACTGCAGTGTAGATGGACTGTGTTGCATCTGTTACTGTATGCCGTTCACTAGCTTTGGTCACATAAAGCCACAGTTTGACATTTGGTTAATGCACGTTGAGCGACGCCACTCTCATTCTGAACAGTTAATCTCATCAAACAAGATGTATCGTGTTATTTTATGAGCTGCGTAGTGTTGCTGGTTGTGTGTTTTAGTAGTTTTGGACGGAGCCGGTCTTGCTGTTTCCCCATGTTTTCCGTCTTTGCGCTAAGCCAAGCTAACAGGCTGCTGGCTGTAGCTTCATATTTACCACACAGACATGAGAGTGGTATCAATCTTCTGAAATGTCAGCAAGAAAGACAAAAAGCTTATTTCCCAAAACGTCAAACTACTTCTTTCAATGATCTTCTTTTTTTTTTTCTATTAGTTGGAGATGAATTGTTTAACCCTGAAAGAAGCATCCCCCCCCCAAACTCTCTGTTATTCACAGAAAAAGCCTGGCAGCGGTCCTGCCCCTTCATCTCTTTATCCGAGGCTTGCCCAGTTGTCTCGGGAGGTGTACTCTAACCTGCTCTCAGCAGCCTGCAATGATTAGCCAATAAATAACTAAACGTATATCATAAATCAACAGGGAGAGCTCTGTCAGGGTGATTTCCACTACAGTTGCCCTCTGAAAATCACTCTCCTGCTCTGAGAAAAGAAAGACAGAGAGATGGATGGAGGAAGGTTTGCCAATGAATGAGGTTCTCTGTGTGTTGTAGAAAATGTTTTACCTTGAGAGATATCCTCTTGTAGCATCACCCAGAGACAGCTGCTTTGCTCCATTGAACAGCTGGTCAATAGTTATGACCTGTAGGTGATATTTCTCTAGAATCAGGACGGTAATAAAGCTGCCACTAGCTACTCCGACGATTCCACGTTTTCCACGATTCATTCAAATTACTTTAATTATGTTGACGATTATAGCGCTGTCAGCTATCTTTCCCATCTCCCGCTGGAGCTATAGGCACATCTCTCATTCTCTCAGCATCATCGTGTGATTGTGTCGCCTGCGGTAGAAAGCAGAGAATGATGACAGGGGTGAGGAACTCAATTAGAACGCAGCAAAGTAGCTTCGTGCAAAACATGCACCTTTTGTGTCGACGCCGGCTCCGTTCGTGATCTCACCACGATTTGCATGTCATTAGAGATGACTGGAACATTCCGCTTTGCATGTCTATACGTGTGGAAGACGACAGTATGACCATGGTAGAGAGGAATTGAGCAGATGGACAGTAATGAGCAATGCATTATGGGGACCACTAGGCGAAGAGGCAATGACAGAAAACAGCCAGCAGGGCGCAGAAGTGAGGCCGAGGGGAAGTGTGGCACGAAGCAAAAAGGATCTCTGTGGAGAGAGGGCATTAGATAGAGCGGAGGAATGTCATTTTCTGCAGTTTTATTCTCCATCATCAGACATATATCTCCCCTCCCTCAGGTTTTGATGTTCATCATAGCCAAACCCTCCTCCCTGCATCCTCTCTCCCTTCAATTCCCCCCAGAGTCCTGCAGACAAGCCTTTATCTTGAGCCTCATCAAGGCCTCTGGCACTGCATTTCATCCGCAACCCTGTTGACCGTTATCTCCAAGTGGAGGGGCTGTCAAACTGTTTATTATGACCAGACTATCAGAGATGGGAGAAGGACATGGCTGCAAGGCGTTGGAGAGGAACTTGGGGATGACAGACGTGCTGAGTTTGACAACTGATAATAGGTGCTTCTCTCCAGGTCTTATCTTAGCCTCCATAGCTCAGCGCCAAAAAAAAACCAGAGTTCAAGCCGCAGAGGAGCTAATGAGCTGCTGCTTTCTACTGTTCAACAACCTGTTGATAGATGCTCAATACTAAACATGAATACTGGAATAAAAGTCAGTTTCTTTTGTCTTAAACATTTTAAGGAAGCCTTAAACTGTTCATTTAGAAATACTGGTTATAGCTGCATTCATTTACGCGGTGTGGTGAAACCAAAGAGCACGTCCATATATGGTCAAATTTTCCACGTCATGGACATTAAAACTGCTCGCTAACTAACTAGAAAGCTAATGGAGCGAGAGAGTTAGAAAGCGACAGAAAGCGACAGAGAAAGAGAGAGAGAGAGAGAGAGAGAGAGAGAGAGAGAGAGAGAGAGAGAGAGAGAGAGAGAGAGAGAGAGAGAGAAAGCCGACACACAGACAAAGAAAAAGAGTTGAGTTTCCGCTCCCTGACGTTCACTGTTAACTCCATCAATGCCCCTCTGTCCCTGTGTGTCACCACTCGGGGCAAAAAGGCTTTCTCTTCCCGTCACTTACACAGACATAAATACCCATTTATTTATTTTCCTCCAACTGTGACATTTGCATTTGATGAATTTGCATTCTGTGTGAACATTCAAAGCGGGGAACTGTAAGTGACAGAAACCCAGCTTTCTATAGTTTTTTTTTTTTTTTCCCCTGTTTATTCGCTGTCAAGGAATGCAAGCTTGACGCTCTTTTTTTTTATGTTTCATCAGCGCATACTCTTTAGTAAACAAAAGAAATCAACCACCATGTTTTTACGAGCGTGTCAGTGCTGCCTTTTTGCCGTGGGAAAGCGGTCCCGTATTCGATCCGACTAACAGAGGCCAATTTTTTCTCAAGTGTCTTGTTTGTCAAGAATGTTGGCAAAAGAAGCAGGAGGCGGTGGGACAGAAAACGGTTGTTTTAATTTGTAACTTTGATAAGGACTCGACACTCACTCAAACTCGTCCTCTCATCCTCTAGATGCAGCACTTTTTTTCAGTGTTGTTACTCGCTTTTACTCGCACAAACACACACTTCACTGCCGGTGAATGGACAGAAGTGCGATCCAAATACGGTGCCAATTTACCTGTCTACAAGTAGAGAATCAAAACACTTGTACACTTTGATGTTGGCAGAGAGTCTGTTGTCTACAGAGACAGCTTTTGTTTCCAGAATATGTCCCGAAACCTGCAGTTTAGTTGCAGTCCAGCAGACTGTACATTTTGACGTAAAGATATTTAGACATGTCAAACTGCTGCCTGTGAAAGGTTAGATTCAGATCTTTCTTAAAAACACATAAACACATGTGTGTAATAAAGACATCCAGTGATGCTTCTAGTCTGCTTAAGGGGCTTCATTCCTATTGGAATATTTTTTGTTATTCTCAGTACCAATTAATCAAAGAGGCCTTTTATTACTTGACCAAGGAATGAACCCCAAGTATTTCAATTTCAGATTTGCACTTATCACGCACGAGGAGGTTTGATTTGGGAATCAAATTATAAGTATGTATTGTGCAATCTCAATTACCATATTGACACTGTTAGCTAACATTTTAGCCATATCAACTTTATAATGTAGTAATAGTCAATGTTGTGTTAAAAGCTTTGGCTGCCATAAAAAAAAAGGCTTCAAGGGATTTATAAATCCGTATAAACAGTATATGGTTTGACATACGGAAGTGGTATTGACTCAGCATATCTTGTAATTTCTACCCTGATGGACCTCACAGTAATGCTTTATACTTTAACGACTCATTTAGCATTTAATAAATGGTTTATAATACACAGTAAAGTGGTTGTTAGAAAATATAACAACATTTCAAGTGTTCATGGATGTACAGTATTTGTCAACACATATTCTACATTAATTTAACTGTGTTTTACTATATTGTGGAATCAGGATAAGTGGACATGCAATTGGAAAATACAAGGACACCAATTTCTGGTTACCAGTCTTTCATCTTGCTGCAGAGTGATGACCTTGTGGCATCAGTAGTGATGACCTTGTGGCATCAGTAGCATGAGACTAAGTTAGTTGTTCTGTCCTGTAACTCATGTGTTTCCACAATGTGGACAGCCACAATGTGAGATGTTTCTGTGCATTTTGACCCGTCAGTTTATACTCACCCATGGGAGTTTCCCTTTAGTCCACCTGCAAACAACCAGCCACATGTCTCGATTCCAACAGTACTCTCTCTTTTTAAAAGAATCACTCCTCACCAAATGTTCTCTGGATGTGAAAGCCCGAACTCTGCTCTGTGTGCCGCTTTGCGGACAGAGCTGTTGACCAACACATTGCTGCGCTCTGATAGTAAAGTCGACCCTCTGATGGATCTTCCTGCTCTCACATCGTCACCCAGATGGAAATTATTCTATGAATCATGATTTCTAGTTGTCAGTGTTACTTCTTCCCCGGCTCCTCCTATTCACACATAAAACTACCTCATACTCACACACCCTGCAGGCACTTAAGCTTTGTTTTTGTTAAAGCAGTTGATGGACATTAGTACGTCTCGTAGAGTGAGGTGGATATTTTCCCCAGGCCGCTGATAAGACCGGTATAAATAGTTGAGCAGCGCGTTATATCACTTTGCTATTGGGAAAAAATGGAAAGCATTCCAGTGCGCAGAGGATTAGTCGATATTCAATTAACCCAGGCAGACAGTCATGGTGACTGTTTATCAATACCTCTTTTAACTGCACACCCTCGGCACACTTAATTAAACTTCCCATTAATAGCATCAAACAAGTGAGCATGCTAACAACACAAACACTCGGCCGTGTTTGTAAAAGTGAACCAAATCCATGGAAGCACTGGTGGGAGCACTGGTTGTTTAAGGGAGTCAGCCAAGTTCCTGCTCTGGTCTAAAGTCTCTGTCACGGCCAAACATGCTTTCAGCCCAGTTGAGGAGACAGAGGAGGACTTTGTGTGTTTTGGACGCGCCACAATTATACATCCTCATAGTGTTCATCTGGTTATTGATGTATATCTGGGACATGTCCCGACCCTTGACCCCAAAAACATTAATTTCCTCGCATTCCACAGATGAGAGTATAAAAGCCCTGTCAGAGCACCAAGCAGACTGTGGTTGTGGTTTTATATGAAGGAAGACTTAGCGGTCACGTTGTTTAACAGAACCAGTTGTGGTGGAATAACGGGACCCTTCTGTGAAAAAAGGGAGCAGTGGAGACGACCCTCCTCCCCGCTCTGCGCTACAGCTAGCCCTAACATTTGTCCGTTGATAATCAGCTACAAATCAGGGCCAGTGCACTAATCGGGGGGGCACTGATGTGGCTGTCTAGACGGTGATAATGATCTGCTAACATGTGATGTAAACAAACATGCCACTTCTGGTGTCTTCTCGTAATTGTAATAATTGATCCTGTTTGCGTATCATCGGTTTATGAGCAGAGATGTTGATAGACGTTCCAGAAAGTTTACATGGTAGAGAGGCTGGAGACAGAAAGAGGACGGATGGAAAAAGAAACAGAAACAAACGGATGCTGGATGGATTGGCATGACATTTTGTCATTCGTGGACTCCAGACGATGAATCCTACAGACTTTGGTGATCCCCTGACCTTCCATGTAACAGGAAACAAAAATCTAATTTGTCCAATACTTTGGTTTATGAACCGAAAACTATATTTCCATGTTTTGTGCTGGTTAGCAAATGTTAGCATGCTAACACGCTGAAATGTGATGATGATCATGGTAAACATTACATGCTAAACATCAAGATCTTAGCATTGTGACTGTGAGTGTCTTAGCATGCTGTCGACTTTTATTTGATTTACAATGATATGAAGCTGTTGGATCACTCTGTTGACATATTCATTCTTTGACTGACTGATCATTTCGGCACTATTTTTATCATAGTGTACTCTTTGTGATTTTAGGAAACACAATGAACTAGTGAACAACTGGGCATATACTGGTATTATTATCTTTGCCAGATTAAAAGTTCACCTCAGGTGTAATGAGGGAGCCAAATGTTGCTGCACCAGCTCCATTCTTATGCTATTTATTTGTCTGTGTGTGATTGTATGACCCTGGAGACGACTGATGGTACATATTGGTCTAGTTTTCACCATGTAGCCATGGTAATAGAGGCTTTTGAACGGCATGGAATCGATTCCCTTTCTCGTGGACACACTATAATATTCTATATCCCTCTAGCAAAGACATTGTGATATATTAAAGATTCTGGGATATTATTCAAAGATATATCTGACTGCAAAACACGTACTATAGCACACAGCCCTGATACAGTAATACTGTGGAGAGTACAGGAGCTGATAAGTTGAGGCAGGACTCAGGTAATATTCCCCATGAGGCCACACTAATGGTCCTCTATCTGACAGACATCTGACCTGTAACACCACCACCACTGTGTGGACTTCATCATCAAGCAGCTAACCAACTAGCAGTGTAAACCAACAAGTTGTGGGTCTCACTCGGCCGTCAGTCGCACACGCTTGCAGTCGCGTCATTGTTGGTCTCTCTCTCTCTCTGCCATTGTGTGACTACCAATGAGCATTGAGCCGTTATCGCCTGAGCCTCGGATGACAGCATCTGAGTGATGTATCACTCATCTGCCTCAGTATGTTGCAGGAGACAGGATGTGTTTTCTTACTTGGGAAATGAAATGTCAAATGCAGATTCAAAGTTGTGATGGCTCAGCAATATCCGGGATTGTTTTAAGTTAAGATGAACAGCCTACCCCTGTCTCTAACCTTTTGTGTGTGATGGAATTGTTCTGCTGTACGGATAAGAATTGATGGCGGTGCTGTTTGTTTGCCGGGGCCCACGGATAAGCTGAAATATAATCCTTCCAACTGTTTTTGATCAAAGAAGCAAAGCTCCACTATGTTCTCGCCACGGCTCGATTCTAATTCTACGGGCCTCTTCTCTTTGTGTTTAGCCCATCAGAGGGCCGTGCCTCTGCCCTCTGCTAAGTTCGCTCTCAGAGTTGAAATGTTTTTCCCCTTGGGTGCCTTGAGCCAGCCCCCTTTCCCCTTCCACCGATGTGGGGGTGAGCTTTCCCAGGACAAAGAGATGAATATATAATGGAATGAAAAAAAAGAGGGGGTGGGAGAGACAAAAAGACAGCGGGTGTGTTAGTGAGAGGGAGGAAGGGAGAGTGGGAGCAGGAGTGAAAAGATATAGCGGGCTTGACAAGTGCTTGTCAAAGGGTTCAACGCGGCTGCCAAGCTCTGACTGCGGGGACACAGAGAGAAGAAGAAGTAAAGAGAAACAATCTGTACTTTTACCCTATGACAGACCCGATTGCTAACTCATTACAGACTCCATAGGGTGTGTGATACACAACACGCTCTGTAGTTAGAGAGTTGTTGGAGAGCAGCTCAGTCCAACTGCGTTCCCCCCCCCCCTCTCCCCTGGTCCTCCAGCACATGGTACAATCCATTTAAAAGGCTGCATGTCATCTCAGTGTGTGCTGGGTCCTCTCTGAGAGCAGCTGCTCACAGCACATTCTCCTCTGCGGGAGCACTCACTTTCCCCTCCGCCCGCTGAGCTAAATCTCCTTTTCTCTTCTGCCTTTTTTCTCTCTCCGCTCTCTTTACGTTCTCTCTTCCTCTCTTTCTCCCACGCTCACTATCTTTCTCCTTTGCCCTGCGCGCACACACACACACACACACACACACACACACACACACACACACACACACACACATGCTTTCTCTGACTGTGTGGTGCTCGGCCACACAGGCGTTATTCTTTGTGCAGTAACAGGTAGACATCATCTCCGTGTTGCCCTGCGGAGAACAGAAGAGGGACCGTCTTTTTTGGGCTTTTTTCTTTATATGTGCGAAGTAAACTGTAGGAGAGGAAGCGCAGGTGGAGGAGGAGAGGGGGATAGGAGGAGGAGGAAGCATCACCCCCTCTAATGCTCCACTTGACATCATGCTGCTCTGTGTGGATTTGGTCCTCAGGGGAAAATTCTTAAAATGATGGAAGACAACAAACAGCTGGCACAGAGGATTGATGGGGCCATCCAGTCCGCCAGTCAGGAAGTGACCAACCTCCGCTCCGAGCTCTCCGCCACCAGCCGCAGACTGACAGAGCTGGGTGCCAGCAGCCCCCCTGCCTTGGAGAACCACCACCAGTACAACCACCACGATGACAGCCTGCACTACCAGGGTGAGTGTCACAGCATGTGCATGTATGTGTGCATCCATGTGTGTGTGTGTGTGTGTGTGTGTGTGTGTGTGAGAGAGTGAATGTGAACACACTCACACCTAATCCTCTGACTCTCCTGCGTGTGTGTGAGAGTGAGAACATGAACGTGTGAGAGTGTTCTGAAATCAACAGTGGGAAGTATTCGAGGAATGTGCAGCGGGGAGACTAATATCATTCCCTCGTTCCTCCAATGATTCATTTTTCCCCTAAGTCCACAACCAGAATGACAGTGGAAAAGGCAGCAGATTAAAAAGAAAGAGAACGAGAGGCAGACTGAGTGTTGTTATTAGACGGGAGGGGCTGGGGTTAGAGAGCGTGGGCCAGAGCCGGTCCGGGTTTGGTTTCCCAGGCAGCAGCTGGACTCCTCTGGGGCTGCACTCCCTCCAGCTCTGGCTCCTTCTCCGCTCTCTCGCCGACTCTGGCAAGGAGTCTCAAACTGAGCTTTAGGCCCAGAGTCTGTATGCCAACATCTCTGACGGCGACTGCCTGCCGACAGACGCCATGGCACCGTCACTTAGCTGGGAAAGAGATGTGATGAATGAGAAATGAGCTTTAAGCTGAAGTTTTCATGGGAATGTGGAAGTTTTGGCTTCATGTCATGTCAGCAATAACCCAAAGACTACGAATATTATATACAGTTTTATATATAGTTGTGGCATTCCGACGCTTGGTTACAATTAAAAGAAAAATCTATAGCTAATCTATTTTTGCTTCAGCTCATGTAAGACGATGGTCTGTGCGTAATCAAACGATTTTATGACAGATTCAGCTCAGCTACTTTTATATAGCTGACATCTTGGAATCATTAATGAGTTTTATTTTGTAATGAGTGGAACAACCGTGTAAGGGGAAGTCCCTGTGCGCCTGTTACCCTGAACTGAACAGCAAAAGCCCACTGACCAAATCAGTTTATTACTGATTATTGATATAACTCATTAGCCACAACAAACTTAAATCTTACAGCAGAATATAGCAAAGCATGACAGACATTCATCGCCTGCGTGTACAGAAAGTTTGGCTTGCTGAAATAGTGAAAACAAAAAGACCATATGTTGTAGGACTGCAATTTTCTCAAACACGTTTAGGAGCCCAGGGGGTTATTGAGATCATCTATCAGACAGCTTGCTGTCAGTGTCCATTAAATGGTTCCCTGTGTTGGGCATATGTAGTGCAGCAGCAGGTGATTCCTTCTATCTGCTGCTGGCCCTAAAGGCTAAGCGCTGATCTGTGTGAAATGTTGCTTTCAGAGTGCTGATGTACTTGGCATGAGAGTCATGCGTGTCCTGAATTTTTCTCTTGGTTTTGCATGTTCTCAAGAATCGCTGCATTAATGCGTCCTCAACTTCACTGATTTTAACACAGGATGATCATCTGTATAAGGTCTTCTGCAAAAATAACACTGATTTTCTGATGACGTCATCTTAGAAACACAATTTGCTATCAAGTTGCATTATGGGAAATCTTAGACAGTAATTATGGAACCCTGCTTTGGAATAAATTGATTTAACACCCCTTTAAGCACATGAACAGTGGGGGCAGTTAATCCGAATGTGATATAAGCTCACCAGCACACAGTGAACAAATCACAACAACGGCTGAAAGTTAATAGAGAGAAATAAAGATTGTCACTACTGCCACTTTTTCTCTCATGCCCACAACAACAATATGGTTATATTCATATTGTGTAAACTGGAAGTTCTCAAGGAAGAGATTCAAGTATTGACCAGGCCGGATTCATGTGCTGCTAGTGGATATACTTTTTAATCCTCCAGGTACACACAAAGTACGCAGCTTGCATCGCAGTCACTTGTCTACACTTGTTGTTAAAAGCAAGTACATCACAAGACTTTAACTAGTTGGGTAGATTTTCTTGGCCTGTGAGACTGGTGAAGTACCTGCAGCGTCTGAACAGGTACGGTCTGGCAGATGCGTCAGGTGCTCCACTTCTTAGTGGGCGTTCAGAGCGAAAACAGCCATGTTGTCAAAAATACAGTGGTTGTTCGGGGGTTTGCTGTATTAAGTACTATTGAGACAATACGATCCAGGAAGTCTAGTTTGAATAACAGATACATGTTTGTGAAGGCTTATCACATGCCCCAACACTAAACAGCTGGTTATAATATCATGAGGAGAGATTTGATAACCCAATCATCGAATCTTTTGTTTTGAGGGTCACAGGGTAAGCAGTAGAAATATGATGTTCACATTACAAAGTAATCTTTTAGGAATGTGCTCTTGCATGTATTTGATTGGCCAGTACATCAGCCTCCATTGTGTTAAAGTTGAGCCATGTTCAACTTGTTTGCTGGACGACCGTGCGTCAACACAATGGACTCATTCAAATGAAGAGTAGTGTTTTTCCCCCGCAGGGCTGAAGTTGTTCTGAAAACTTGGCCTGAGCGTTTAGTCTTTAGGGTTGGAATAACTCAGCTGCGTTGAGTTATCTATCGTGTCCGTCCGGCTCGCTCTCTGTTTCGTTCCAGCAGTGTTAACAGGCAGCCTGACATTCCCACATTCCTGAATGTCAGTGATGTCATACTTCCTGTTCCCAGAAGCCAGGCCAGCAGTCAGGTGACTGATCAAACCAAACACAGCCACACAGTCCTCCACCACACTCTTTTCCTTTAAAGTAACACAGCCGAGAGGGACGAGCCTGAGAACGAGGATGTTTTTTTTTTAAGATTTTAGATTTAAGATGATTCATCTCAGAGATCTTTCGGGTTAGGCAGTTTTGGTGTGTGATGAGCAAGCGTCAGCGTCCAGTGGCTTAGGGAGATTAAATGTTCTCTAGGTGTGTATCTATCTCAAGGCAAGGCTGTGTGTTAGCCCATTTTTTGGCTCTGCCCTGTGCAGGATCAAAGCAACCACACAGACAGGGTTTTTTAATATGCATGAACTGTCTTCCTGTATATATATTATACAATGCCAAAATGCCAGCATTTTTGCGGTTTCCCTGTGGAGCTTCAATAACATCTCTGACAGATGTCCAATAAGGCTATTAACACAGCACTTCAGCCTGCTGTTTCCGTTGGCCTTGCAGTCTGTCCTTCTCACCCAGGCGGCAACTGCTGGGTCTGAAAAGTTAAGTCTATGCAGAAGTTACTTAAACTTGCATTCTTTCTAATGGCCATCGGGGAACCACTTCTCTGGTGCCAAAAATGATCGGAAACAAGTCTTCTTCAGCGCAGCGTGATGTTCATTTAGTAAACGATGGTCACATTTAGAGACAAATAGAAGATAAAGCAGGGTACGCTTTAGGGGGCGTGGCTACCCGTTGATTGACAGATTGCGTGTCACTTCTGGTCGCAAAAAAACAAGATGGCGTCTATGTCCTCTTCTTATATATGTGTGCTCACAAACTAATCGTAAGGAACAAGACATTGAATCACCCAAACTTTCCGTCGCTATGCTGTGCATCAGGATTCATTTAACTATGCTTTTTGCTTTTGTGCATTTCGTGTAATATTTCAAAGCATATCTCTGTTTATAAGAGATTGCTTGTGTATGTCTTGTCTTTGTTTTAGAGTACAGGAGAGTCAATGGGAAAGGACCGACCTGCATTCTTTTATTCTAGCCACTGACAGTGATGTATTCATTGCCAGGGTGATGACACCCCTTTATTATCGGCCAGTCCTCTTATTCCAGCACGTCGATTTGTTGAACGTTCTTAAACGACGCTGATGTTTCAGCACCAAGCATTGCTGCCATATCTAATGTTCATCTGACTTGTGAGGAAAAAGATTTAGCTTGGACTCAATTTGTCTTGGGGAACAGAGGCCCTATGAAAATATTTTGTCCTCTAAAATCAATGTGAGCTCACCTTATGGGATATTAAATTATTTATGCTCTTATGCTCCTGGTAGAACGGTACCCTGCAGTCGGTTGGTGAGGAAGTGCTCATGACAGACTCATGGGAATCTGCCAATACTAATCCATAAACCTTTTTTAAAACACTACCACGAGGCAGCTGTGAGTGACTCATACAGCATGAGGAGTATGGATGACACATTTTCACTTTTCCCGGTTAAAATAAGGTATAATAAGGGGCTCAAGGTTGAGACCAAGGCTTTACAGTGACAGTTATTTCGGATGCTCAGGATTATGGAAGTAAAAGTAATTTTCAGCATTGGCAATGTTTGTTGGCTTGCAGTTGGTGCACATCCAGAACTTTTATACCTAATGAAATTATCCAGGCTGAACAAAAGATGAGCACCTGTATTTTAAAATATCCGGTGCATTGATGGAAAGTTACAGGTAGTACGAGGTCAGCTCCCGTGGAGAATTTGGTGAGGAAATCCAGAGCTTAAAATTCTTTCATGTGTGCTGCCAGAACAGGAAATGGAAGCCGAAGATTATGTGTTTTAGAAACCTGATCATTCACTTTCCGATTTGGGTTAAATTGAGGATGTATTTGGCAACTACAACTGTTTATTTGGTTCCCTGACAAAATGTTTTGAATTTGCTCTGATTCTTGCCTGTGGCTGGCTTCTTCTCCATGGTGACAGTGGTATGGGGCTCATTGTTATTCTAATATTAACAACCATCCAATACAACACAGACAAAAAAAGGTTTCTTACTAAGAAATGTAAACAATTAACACTGATGGCCATTATGGTATCGTCAAATATTTTAAGAGAGTCCAGTGTTTCTATGGTATCAAGTGTTGGGGCTGAATATTAACGTTTTTTTTTATTGTAATCAGGACTAAGAGTGACTTGGATTTTACTCTGTATGCAATCGACACGGCCCTTTATACATTTATATATATATATATATATATATATATATATATATATATATATACATTGTGTACCTTTTGTTCATGAAGCAAAATTCACACCAGTTTGTCCTTTTTTATGTTGTTTATTTTTAAATTAAACTTATAGATTTAGATTTGTAAAAACTACTTCCAGAACCGGCTGGTTTTCCAACTCTGCGACCCTCTTATAGTTGCTATCGAGCATGCTGGGGTGCTGTATTCATGGGTAGAGGAAGGTAGCTCAGCAGAGACCTTGAAAGACATCATCCAAACTGTACAGAGAGCTGAAAACCAGTGTTGATTAAGTATTCTCCGAAAAGACCCAGTGATTATCTTTTCTCTGAAGAGGAGAAGTTGCATTGGCTCTAATGCTCTCTGCTGAGTAATTGTGGGGAAGAATCCTCTCCCCATCTGGCCTGAGTTTGTCAGAGGCCCCGGGTCTCTCATTACTTCATCGTGCACATGAGCAGGGCTAGGAACAGAGCGGCAAACTACAGGGGCAAAATCCCACCCACTCCAGCTCTTCTCTTTCTCTCACTGTAACGCTCGCCAGGGACCACCCGCCTTCCTGTTCGCTGTCCACATGCAGAGAAAGTATGCAATGCGCTCTAACCTTCCCCCCTGTATCCATCACCACCCGAATACCTCACCCCCTCCCCTCCTGATATTCCCTGCCTGGCCTCCCTCAGCCACGCCCTGTCTGTGGTCAATGCAGCGTGAGAGGAACTGTATCCAAACAATAGCAAGAGGGAGGCAGCCCCTCACTCCCCTAACATGTCTCCCTCGCTCATCCTCTTCCTCACTAGACTTCCTCCAGTAAAAGAACTAATCATGGCGTAGCGAGGACTCCTGGGGCTCCAAAACCAGATGAAAATACCGGCGCCGGGGGGGGGGGGGGGGGGGGTGGTGGAAGGTTTTACTCTTACATTAGGTGAAGATTTTCAGACTCCAGTGATGTTTACAAAAGGCAGTGATCTTACAGTTCCTCATTATCCTCTTGAATGATGGTAAACTAATGGCCTACAGTACTCACTTTCAAATTAGGAATTCACAACATTGTTGTTGCATTACTTTCTTGGAACCCAGCTGAAGTTAAATGTGGACGAATACAAAACATTTAATCATGAAATTGAGTGTGCAACTACGTTGATAAGTCACTGAAAGCTGACAAAACTATGACAGCATGTGCAATATAGAACAAACTGTAACAACCAAAAGAAAAAGCAAGTTGAGACCAACGCAAAAACTAAATATGACAGATCCATACAGTACAAGGAATAAGCACGTACCTCTAATTGGCTTGAAACTTTAAGTAGTTTGAGCCATACTGTTTATTTACTTCATAGCTAAGGTCCTTTTTCTGTGTTTAATTTATTTTATCCTCCATATTTTTTCAATTTGAGTTGAGTGTTTCTCGCACTTAATAGCCAAACAGGGGTTAGAAGTACTTACTGGCACATTGGCTGCCTTTGTTCTACAGTGCCTGGTAATGGCTTTAAATAAATAATGGCTCTGGTTATTTGTTTTGCTTTGTAATGGAATGCAAACCCAGGTAATGAACTGACAGCGCTGTGCAGGTTGACAGTGGGAGCAGAAGCCCCCCTGGACTTTGACTTCTGAAAGAGTTTCCACTCCTGAATGTGGCTGCCTAGGGAGCAGGGAGGACAGCTGGGCGGCACGTATTCACTTTCATGTCCATACAGGGGCAGAGGAAGCTGGCCTCTATTGTTCCAATCACTCTGAAATCTTTCCAAGTTTGTGGTTCATCGGGAGGGCATTGTGGCGTGCTACTGATTTCAGGTTGCGGCATTTGTGAAGGGTCAGATTTGACAGAAGACGGCTGACCCTTGTGTGTCTCAGGTCTATTAGCAGAGGTGAAGGAAGTGTTGCCCCGGACGCCAGCTGGCGGTGGCATTCCTTCGGTTCGGATGGCAGATGGCCACAGGCAGTGACATCACCACACGGCCCCTGATTTGAACTGCCACCTTAGGGAGAATGAGCCTGCAAAAAAGGCAGGTGCGGCAGGCAGGTAGACAGGCAGTGGAGCAGAACCAGAAATGGAAGTGCTAAGAAAGATGCCAACTCGGAGACAGGGTACATCTCCAACAGACATTCCTCTGCACTTAAATGTTCCTGGCAAGCTTTATCTGAATGAAACTTCACAGAGCAAGTCAGCAAGGAAAACTGAGGAGTGCTTTAACCGTGACACTAAGCATTGAATTGCTCTCCGGTGTGACATTCTGCCTCTGAGATGATATCATTCCTATCAGTAAGACTGATATGTCTACGTATGCTAATTAGCTTCATGAACTGAATTACTTTGTTTTACTGTTTCATTCCTACCGGCTCAGGACACTTTGTTTCCCAGATGATTTATTTTTTATTTTTATGAAGATGCCTTTTAATATGGATTTCTTGTGTCTAGGTCATGGCTCAGGTTAACGGCACATTATGAGAATGGCTTTTAATGGTTGGGGAGCAGAGAGGGGCATTGACTGATGAGGATATTCTTTCACCGTTATCGTTCCCTGTTATAGTCCTTTTCTCCCCCATTTCCTTCATATGGGCCCCTCATCATAACTTTGCATGCAGTGAAGTACTCTCAAAAAAGGAAATGGACAGTAGGAAATAAGAACTCCTCGTATCGTTGGTGGGTATCTTGTATTTATCACCAACATGTATCCGTAGAGAATTCATTGATGGATTGGATGAAGTTGTGCTTCCTGATTGTGTTTTATGGACCCACTGGATTGTTTCAACTTCATCATGTGCTTCTAAGATCACACTGTAGGTTCAGGAAACGTGCAACAAGCAGCTCACTTAAGACGATCTCCCTGAGTACGAGACATGGTGGGATGGTGTGTTGAGGTCCGTTGATAGCAGGGTGTCTGACACAGTAGCGTCTCATGTGATGGAGGATGCACTGTATGTCTCCATTAACGACACACTGGACTCACGAGTGAACGAGATTCGCTGTACGTCTGTGCTGAGACGAAAGAATGAGCTCTGACAGCGTGCTTAGAATAATCCTCCCATATGGGATGTTTCACGGCCAGTGCCTGGGTGCCGTGGTGCCCGCTTTGCAACATGAGGCGCAGATAATGATCAGAATTGAACTCCCGTCCCCCGCCTCCCTCACGCCTCCTCTGTACACATCTAACCCTTCATATTCACCTTAAATCATCCAAATCCCTGTAGAGTCCAAACTTCAAACAATTGCAACTCTAAGAAAGTGTGGAAGAGACAGACAGCGAGGGAGAGAAAGCCCGGTTGCCTTCACAACAGTCTCGGCTCATCCTATTAAAATGCCTCATTGCTTTAGCAGTGGAGACTTTTTATTGCTGCTGGTACATATTGTTGCCTTGGCTGCAGTTTAAATCCATTCCCAGGAGAAAATGGAGTAGACATGGAGGAAAATGAGTTTTGAGGAAGAGCAGAACACCCCCTCGTATCCAGAGGACGCAAAGCGTGACATTCCAGCAGAGCGGAGGATAAGCAGAACACTTTGCCACTTCTCCAAATCATCTGGTTCACGCAGGCCTCTCACAGGATTGATGGGTTGAAGACATGCTGAACATCAGGACAATGCTGAGCACTTTTAAACACCCACACAATCCATACATGGCAAATAATTTGTATTGCACTCCGGCGTCATCTCCTCTCAAATCATTTATCTACCCTGAACTAATAATTTGTCAGGATATACTGGAGGACTTGAGGTTAAACTTCAAGTCCTCTTCAGACATCAATTCATATTGAAACCAAACAAAGTGCATAGCATATACTTTACAGTCTGTCCACTTCCTGTCCTAAAAAGCAACTGAAAATGAAGAAGCAGCGATTTAAATGTTAAGCAAAAAATGCCAAGAATTCACTGTTTTGTGCTCCTCTAACTGTAAACTTTTACTGTGTATTTAGTCCTCTGTGACAGTTAACCGAAGCTCTTTGGGTTTCAGATTGTTGGTTGTAAAACAAGCAATCTAAATATGTCAACTTTGGCTTTCGTACATTGTGATGGGCATATTTCACAGCTTTTCCAATTTAGATTAATTGATAATGAAAATGATTGTTAAATGCAATTTGAGTTGATGGACAAAAGTTCATTTACAGATACTTGAATAATCATATATGTGGTTCGAATGCTAAACATTCACTATAGTTTGCCTCACAATGTGAGAATTTTTCTACCTGTCTTTTGCTGTTTTGTATTCTTGTAAATTGAATTGGTCAAACTAAACGAGAAATTTTAAGATTTTGCTGTAAGTAAACGATTACAGACTGCGACAATGACTATATAAATTGATAAAAACAATGATTAGATGCCACCTGAGTCAGAATATGTGTCTGCATGTAGAAGTTGCGGTATACTTTCCGTGTTTCTCTCCATATATCTTCGATGTATCTCCACACTGCTTCCCCCAGACAGCGACAGATGGCTCTCACTGCAACACACCTCACTGTTCACTTTCTGGTGGCGTTCCACCGAGCACCGCTGCTCAGGTTGTTTCCAATCACTCTAAAATGAATCAATTCAGTGTTTGAATTTATCATTAGGGAGAACATGGATTTCACAAATGAGATTACATACTCCTGACAAAGCACGCCATTAATGTTGGAGGAAGAACGTGACTAAACTTGATCTCATGCTGTCTTTCTGGATTAAAGCTACTTGTTGGGAACCCATTATCGACCAAAACCAGACACGGTTTTAAAAAGTCTCCTTTAGTTATTTATGTATATATTTTTTATATTTTTTAAGGGAAAAAAAATCAGTTATTACAAAACAGCATAACATTCCATTTTAATGTCTCTGTTGGCGCATCATCATCGACTCTCCAGGCCCCCTGAAATGTTGACATGAAGCATGTAAGTGGGCTCCATCCCTGAATTATTTTTGGTCTGCAGCCCGAAGGCATTAGTGTTGAAAGCATGCCTGTCTGTTTTCTCCTGCTGAGGAGGTTCTACACAAATATTTATCAGGTCGCCAATTACTGTACCCAGTGTGCTTAGGCACACACACACACACACACACACACACACACACACACACACACACACACACACACACACACACACACACACACAAACACGCTCAAACACGCTGTGGCTCTGTTGAAAAGGTTGTGTATATGTATTCCAGTAAAATTGTTTATTTTTTTTTTTGCAATAAGTGGCTAAATTTTACCTCAAAGCAAATGTGCTCCACCTAGCAGGAGACAGGACGGTGTTTCTCAAAGCTTATTTTTGTATTGTTAGAAGCGTGTTTGTGCATTCCTGTTTTTAGAGGAGGCAATTCAAAGAGGCATCTTTATCACCAAACCTCTTAAAGTTGCTCACAGCTAGCAGGCAGTCCGATCAATGGCCAGAGAGATTGCTTTCTATTTCTTAAAAGTGTCTATTTTCAACCTCATTTTTCCACCTAAAAGGATCTGATTACATACCACATGTTAATCCCCACTGATTAATTGCACTCATTGTTCCCTTTTTGGAATTAGGATAGATCTGCATCTTCAATAAATAAAAAAAAAATACACACCAAAAGCTGATAGAAGTTCATATAATTCCAAATTGACTCTACATCTATGCCTACTCAATGAAATTGCCATGGGCCATTTGATCCTGAATTATGCAAATTGCAAGGAAAATAAGAATGAAACAATCAGCAGTTTCTATTCTATTCAGCATTTCTTTCTAGCTTTACAGTATCTGCTTCCCATTATGACTAATAGGGTAAACCAAGAATACAGAGAGCTGCGTTAATATTCCCAGCAGGCTACTGCTGAGTTAGACTCATCATTTGTATCAACATTATTTCAGTTTTCATGCATAGCAATAAGACAAATTAAACTGTATGGCTCCTCGCTGCAGTGATTCACTTTATTGATTGAATGGTATGTCATTTTCTCATATGATTCTCAAATCTGATCATTTTTTTCTTCTGGCTGTCACTTTTTTCTCAGGCTGAGTAGCTATTTTTCACCGCACACATCTTCAATCTTCAGACTTTGAATGATTTGTGTGAGCCAACGCTTCAGAACTGTGTCCCTGATAAAACTTTTGTTAACTGTCCTTGAGTCACTGTTTTTGTCTTTCGTGTGTTGGTTTGGCAGTGTTTTTTCTTTTCTCTTAAAATGTAAAAAAACAAAACTGTGTCCTGGTTGAAACTTGATTTTTAGAAGATGCTGTTACTCATGTTTGGACACACTCAACATTTGTACCCTTCAAAAGATGGTGTTAGTGTTGGATGATGCAGCAGAGGCTGAGATTCTTGACTCGTGCTAGGCTAGTAGTTCGGAGCTCTGAATTTTCGTGATCTTACACTACGGCAACTTGATTGCTTGCGTTGTAGTCTGACTCGCCGGATGTAGACCGTATAAGTCTGCCATCGGCCGCGTATTTCACGTTGCATTCTCCTCCCCGTCTATTTTGCAAGGGACACCGTCGCTGCATCCTGTTTCTTAGCGCCGCCCAAGAGGATTATATTTGGTTTAAAGAAATACAAACAAGCTCAAGCGTTTTTTTTTTCTTTCAGCCAGTGCAAAAATAATAATGTGGAGCCGGACCTTTCTTTAACGCTGACACAGCGCTGTGGAGATAGGTCTGGTTATGCGACACCACCTGCCTGGTAAATGAGTGGTGCCACAGACCCCAGAGACGTGTCAAGTTTTTAGAAATAGGATTAACTTGGTTTCAATGTAATTATTTTGTTTGGCCGTACGGACCACTAAAGCACAGAAAATAATTAAATGATAAGGCACTTTAGGCGACTCTGCTTTTACACCTCATGTCCTGTTGAGGGGCTCTGTATCAAATCTAGTTTGAATGAAGTTTAATAATACAGCACTGCAATAGAACCCTATCTTCAACAAGGTTATACAGAGAGGTGTTGTTTTGGAGGCTGTCGTTTGTATTGAGTTATTCTGAGAAGTGTTTTTCATTTTTTTGTCTCCAATTATTGATATAGATGGGGTGGACAAAATATTAGAAACAACCACCAAGAGGGGCCCACAGCTCATTCTTGCCTTTTGCCCTGTTTGTAATGCAGGCCTTTCATAAAAATAAAAAAAAAGTGCTGAGATAACCCTAGTGATGTCACCAAGGTTATTTTGTCAGACTTCACAAAGAGCCCAGAGCCAAAAGCAGAGACATTGTACAACTGTTTTAGTGCTACTTGCGACTACGCAGACCTGTACAATTAGTGTATTTCCCCTTTAACCACCCCTTTAGCCGCTATCGTCCTTACTTTTTCCTCCTCTGTCGTCTGGTATTACCACCGCAGCCACTCTCTGGTATTGGCCCTCTCATTGTTAGGACGACAGCTCAGGCGACTGGACGAAAGTGATGGAATCTTCCGTTCTGGCGTCCGAACAATGAGTTCCATTCAACATGGCCGCCATTACTTGAAGTGGTGTGGGTTTTTTGGAGGGGGGTTTCATATTCAGGGGTTTCCCACAGACTCCCTAAATTAACCACGGCAAGAGACTCAGCTACTCTTTCTGTCCAGGAATGTGCTCCCAAAGCCCCAAGTATGCCTCTGTTCCATCCCTGCTGCAAAACCTCCTCATTTCCAAATTGTGTGCGCCAGAGAGGCTAATGAGAACAAAACTGAAGCCGTTTATTTCGTGGTAGAATTAAATATTTGGACCATCACAATGATCTGCTATGGAGGGACAGTAGCCGGCCGCCTGCCATACCTGTGTGTTTTACTGAGTCGAGTTTACCTGTGGGTCTCGTCTCAGGGAGGCACTCGTGCTGTGATACATTTTTTTATGGCTATTGTGTGTCAGCTGAGACAGGCTCTATTACTTTCCCTTTATGAGGTTAATGTGTGCCACAGGGCTGCAGAGCGTCTGCTGCAGTGCTTTGTCAGGGAACTGGTCTGAACGAGAAGAGCCGGGTGTGTGTAATTTACTATCCACAGTGAGGTCCTGAAGCAAGAACTAGAAAAGAAGAGGTGAGGAGAGGCAAGGGGATAAATATTGGAGGTTATGAGAAAAGAGAGGAGAGGAGGAGTTTCAGACTTAGCTCCATTAATAGACCCTGTGTGCTGCTGAATTGACTTTGAGGTCAGTCCATAAAGCACACTGCCTGAGCACTGTACTAACAGTGGCATCATTATGGTGTTATTAGGGAGGAGGGGGAGGACCGGCAGAAAGGGGAGGCTGATAGAGCTTTGGAGTAATTTACAGGTGTGTTAAACACGACTGCTGTTTCAGAAAGAGAGAAAAGAGACGAGGTGGTGTAATGACCACTTCTGTCACGCTGCTGTTTGCCAATTAGCTTCAAAGGGTACTGTTTGAGTCTATTCTGTCTTTCTCACATGTTAATTTTCTGCATGCTTTCGTTCTCTCTGCTGTCACGTGGGGTCCAATCAAAGGGCAACGCATGTACTACACATGTAATTGACCGTGTAACTGGACTGAAAAACCAATCTTTCTGAAGTATTCCGATAATCCACTTAAGTAGCAATATCACACTAAGAAAAATATTCCATTACAAGTCATAATTCAGATATGCATCAAGTAAAAGCACAGAAATATTGGGAACAAAATGTACTGCGTATGCATATGCGTAGTACCTGTCAGTGTTACATTATGATATTGTTGGACACTTGTTTAAGCATTAAAATGAAAGCAGGACTTGAATGTTGTAGTTGGCTGATGTGAAGCAAGTTTGAACAGCTTTATGTATATGCTTTGGTGTATTTGAATCTATAACAGCGTCACGTGTTTTGTATGTAAGATCTCACTCTAAAGATTCATCAGTAACTGTTGCTGTGAAATAATTGCCATGCAGTGAAAAGTTCAATATTTCCCTCTAAAATGGAAAACTATATGAACGTAGCTACCTGGCACCACTGTTCACACATTTACAGTGTAAATGGGTCTGTGTGACAGATAAACCACCAGGCAAAAGAGCACTGGCTCACACCTCATGGTTACAATATGGCATATTAGCAGAGCAAGATAAATGAAATAAGTTAGAATTAGATTCAATTAAAATATGCAGCATAAACACAAAAGGTAAAGCTCACCATCTCGAGCAGCAGGACCAATGGGGCCCTCTGCAGGCTCTCTGTTTGTTGAATGGACTGACTGGTTTGCTCCATCTGGACTCAATTAGAGGTCCTGGTATTCTCCGTTAAGCTCAAGTGACCATTAATATCTGTTAATATATGCAACTTTTCCTTATTAGTCGCGTTTCGACCTTTCAACAAGTTAACACAGGCCCGGTAGGGGTTTAAATGGTTTCTACTCACACTGTGCAGCCTTTATGAATAAATGAAAAGGTATACGAGCACCTGGAACACGAGAGCTGCAGAGTAATGGTCTGGTTTCACTTCAAAGACCTGCAGCACTAATCAATGCTAATTATGAAACGGAAATGATCATAAGGGTGCGAATGTGAAACAGTTTTTTGTCGCACTCTCCTGTTTCCTGAAGCTGTTGTAGTGGAATAATCTCTCTTTTCCTTTGCTTTTCCCGCTACAGTCGTGGGGAATTCCAGCCATCTCAGTGCTGAGTCAAAATGTGCTCCCAAATTACAGCTAATTTCTGAGAGGTTTACGGTTACATGGTCTGTAGCGTGTTTCGCAAGAGGGAAGAATTTGAATCGTTCCAGATATGTCATCCATCTCACACGAATAAACTGTTTGGACAGCCTAAGCAACACCACACACACACACACACACACACACACACACACACACACACACACACACTAACTCACTGCCTGTGACAGCAGTTCAGCCCTTTGTAGCCCAACATCTGAGTGTTTTGTTTTATTGTTTTGTGTGCCAACAGAAAGGGGAAATGTTGAGGGGCGAGCCTTTTGTCAGTGTCTGTGCATTTATGGATGTCTGCATTGTTTCCATTAGGCGCTGTAGGGTTTTTCCAGATTTCGAATGAGTCCACGAACGCGCTCCTCTTTAATCTTTCTTCATCACAAATATCTTTGAGCTTAATACAACTTAAATTATAGCATATGTCCCAACTGATTCATAATCACTCACAGCCACAGGCACAGATGCTATTCTCTATAGGTTTGAATATTGGAGAAAATGTTTTGCTGCTTCCTGCATTTCCTTCTGTTACAGAGAAACAGAAAAAAAGAAAGAGACCAAAAAGAGAGAGGAAGGCACACAGAGGACATCTAGTGCAACTAGAAAAAGAGACGATATGGAAACAGACAAGATGATATGAAAGGGTAAAACTCTGAGACTTTCAACAGTCCAATGAGCTGCGATGTGAAGAGCAGCAAAGCACTGTGAGAGACAGGTGATGAGTGTGTGGTAATACACCTCCAGACCTTAATTGGTTTGAATGAGCAGACTGGAGAGGCTCTTCCATCAGGCTGTGGATGAGCAGACTGTCAGGTGACGAGCCGTGGAGGAGAGGACTAATTGGTTCTCTCCTCCAGACACGACTCCTGTCTTTCCTCATGCAGCTGACAGAAACCTTGGCTCCTTGGTTGATTGAGTGGGTTTGCTGCAAACCCAAAGCCTCATTGTTTACATGTCTTACCTGCTTGTTTATGAAATGTGCTTAAATTCATGAACCAGGCTTAACAGAGCTCAATGTATACTCAAATGTCACTTCTTTTTTTTTTTATTTGAACTCATGTCTATATTGACTAGAAAAGGCAACGTTTTCTGATTAACATTAATGCCTGGTCGCTGCGGAAAATGTACAATTCACACGTTGCTGAAATACTAAGTAAGCTGAAGTGGCAGCTGTAATACAATTACTAAAAGAATTTGACATGGATGTTAAGATGGAATGCCTGAAAGATGTTGAAGTTTAAGAGTGAATGCTGAGTGAAGTAGAAACAACAAGTCCTCCAAATGAAGCGACACAGTATGTTGTTTGTCCACCTTCCTAACACGACACTTAGATTAGCAGGACAACATCATTGGTCTATGCCAATGGTCTATATATATATATATATATATATATATATATATATATATATTCAAGTCTAGCAGTAGTAACGTCTCTGTGTAGTCAACAACTGTTAAATCAAATAAAGAAAGTACACATCAATTATATTTTGACAATTATTATTCTGAGTTTTCAAATTGAACTGGATGGATTATAAATAATACATATAAATACTTCAATAAATGTTCTTCTCATTTCAAGTAAAATAAGGGCTGGATTAAAGAATCTCTGACATAACTGAAAACCTTTTTAAAAATTGCATCTTAATAGGAAATGGTGCATAGTTAGAAAATCATTTCACCTCAGGTTAATAGCAGACCACCTCAAGGTGTCACTCAGAGAGAACCAGGACATTCTGATGTAGCATTTCAAAATGAAAGCCCTTCTAAATCGCATGCATGAGCTAAATTCAAATCACATTCATGAGACAATTTGTCCAATTTCAGATTAGATTTTAGAAGAAAGTTACTATATCATTTCACCTCAGGTCGGTAGCATGTCATGTGAAACAACTTCTGTGACTCACGTAATTGTTCACCTGCCCTTCGTTCTCTTTCCTCGTCTCAGCCCCGTGTGTGTAAATTACTCACTGGAGTCAGGAAACGTGTCAGAATACCCATATTTGATTGACTGAGCTGCATCACGTGATGTGATTTACAACGCATGTAATTGGTCGGTTTGTTTCTTGGCCCACTGACCGAGAGCCGTAAAAGGCTAGAAAAGCTGCGCCGGTTAAAATATAGGCGCTCCGTCAAAATGTAATAATTCTCAATTATCCATTGGTTTTAGGTCCAGGGTCCGGATACAACGGCGTCTGGGTCCGGATCCGGACCGCGGTCCGCCTATTAGTGACCCCTGGTCTATGCCTTCCAAAACCGTATCGGATCACTGCTGAAAAATCTGATTTGTATTGTGACACTATGGTTCAGGTTTGGCGCGGTTTCAGCACAAAGACAACTTCCCGTCATTATCACAGCAGCTTACAGGCTTTGACACTGAAATGTAAATAGTTATCGTCTTGGGGCTTCTGCTGAAACAACTAATGCGGACGTTTTTTTTCTGGAGGACGGCCTCAAAGTGACTGTCATGAAAGGAGTTGAAATGTCAGTCAAAATGTAGGTGATAAACTGAGTGGGAAGTTTCAGGTGAAGTGTAAGTCATCACAGAAATGAGTGCCAGTCCAATTGTATAAACGAAAACAGGGTGTCAGCTGAAGTGTGAGCTCTGAAAGCAGTTTGAGTAAATTGAACATGAACGCTGGAAGAAGTGGGGTGAGGAATTTGTGTTGTTGTTCAAAGTTGAAGACACTGAAAGGAGTTGAAATGTCAGATCAAAAGAATTGAAAGTCACTGAAATGCCTGTAAAGAATTGCTTTTTTTTAAAAAGGTTTCCAGAAAGAAATAACCAGAATAATAATATTAAAGATGTAAATACGTAATAAGATAAGATATGCAAAGTGTGCCTGTGCTGTAAACACACAGACTTGTAGTATCTCTTACAGTATTTCAACACACATTCTGTTGATTTATCTGATTTCTGCACTTGTGCACTGCTGGCTAAGTACTCTCAGGGGAGACGGCACATTGACGTCATTTGATTTCTCCGACAGGGGTGTGAGATACTGAAGTGGCTGTTAAAAATGCAGACTGTGACTGCAAGAGTGTCTCATTTCCATGTTCAAACGTGCTCTTGGTATTAGAGGAAGTGGAGTCATTGTTGCTGCAGTACTTTTTGTTCCAAGTGGATCCTTTAATACTGCTGATATCAAAGGATTACGCCAAGATTGTTTCGGGCCTTACATATGTCTCTGTGTCACTACCTCGTATTAGCTTTCTAATACAGTCTTCTTCAGCTGTCTGATTACACAGCTGGAGGGTGAAGGTACCGGCTTAGGAATGACTATAAGCCAGCAGTGAATCAGTGTCTTTGGCCTTTACTAGACTGTCCCATCTGCCATGCTGGGAGTGACGGTAGAGCGGGATCTTTGGGGTTGGTTAAATCAGCAGGGGGTGGGCAAGTCCATCGCAGGGTGGTACGGGGTAAGCTTTACCATAGTTCATTAGGAGGGTTGGGTGGGGGATGGAAAAGATGGGAGGTTGATCCCCATGGTAATCTGTGTCCCAATCCCACATCTGGGCTCCTCAGAGGAGTAAACTGATGCTGCATCAGCAGCGTTTGGACTGAAAGAGAAAATGCAAAGGAGGAAGGACAGATATGGACTTTTCCTTCGTGTTGAGGGCTGAGAAGATGCTGCAGCCCAGCTGCATACCATGGGAACTGCATGGACCTGAGACGAATGGAGGTACAGCAGCAGCAATGCATTACTTTTCATAGCAGGGTCAGAAATGCAGCGAGGCGCTACATGCATTAGCTGCTATTCAGTGCAGCTGCAATGCAGTAACTTTTGAATCATGAGGTTGTGTGTCTTCAGCCTAGTCATGAGATATGCGTGAATGTGAATATACCATTCTAGCATTATGTGCAAGTTGCATACTGAAGCCAAGGCACAATGCTAGTGTGTGTGTGTGTGTGTGTGTGTGTGTGTGTGTGTGTGTGTGTGTGTGTGTGTGTGTGTGTGTGTGCGTGCGTGCGTGCGTGCTGTGAATGCCCATGATTGGGTGATACATTTCAAATTAATTAAGTTTGTGTCACAGGGGGGCACAGGCACATCATGAAACAGGAAGTGGATGAGTGTGAATCATTATGCGGCGCTGCTCGCTGCACTGATACAGCAGTCCGACACAATAAGTCTTCTGAGGCTTTCCTTTTTTTCTACCACTTATTTCTGCTCCAACAGCTCCTTAAAAATGCAATCCAGCAATTAGCTAAACTTACACCATCGCTTATTTTGGTTCTGTGAGCTCTACTTCCCTGTTCTAATGAGCTTACTAAATCTGTTTAAATATTATGTATTTTTTTTTTGTGTTTGACGGTTTTGCCATTTCCTGACATTCTTAAGCATTCTAAATTAGCCTGTTTAGCTCAAGTCCTGCTCATCCAACAGCAGCCAACTGCTCTGACATTTCTAGGCCAGGATCAGGTATGAAGATGAAGAATGGTTAATTTAAGAAAGGCCAGCCACCCACTCCCTTCGTTATTTCAGAGCACTTAGGTGTTGGAGAGACTCACTTGAGAAGCTTAAGCAGAGTTAGTTTTATGTCTTTTTTAATGAATTCTCTAGACGTGGTTGTATGTAATGTACCTGTCTGAGAGACAGTTCAATGTACTCCATGAACTGTCTCTCAGACAGTTCATGGAGTATTATTTCATTTTATCATTCTATCTTCAACTTTATGCTTGGTATCTGTATTAATAGCTTCAGAGAATCATATAGAAAATGATTTAGCTGAGATGGTAAGCCTCGTGGATCCTGATCTAAACAATAATCACACACATTAAATGTACGGCGTGTGCTCTGTGAAATAGTACCTCTGCTCTTTTTTGCTTAAGGTTATGTATTTGTGTGGTCTTTGCTTCAGAGAAGCTGGCCCACCTCCCACTGCTGCTAACCATTATTTATATGTATTCTATAAAATATTCTGTACAATAACATAACACTGTTGGCCACCTTGTTATGAAACCATTCCTTGAAAAAAAAAAAAAAGGAGAGGAGAGGAGAGGAAAGCAACATTAATATTTCAAAACAACTGATGCAGAGGATGTTGCAAAAATGCAATAGTAGTTCAGCGAGCATTTAACAGAAAGTGGCATAAAACAATGTTTTTAAAAAATGTGCTCTTTATCATCTCTGTTAAAGTTAAAAGAGTTGTGTGTGGTGACCTCCAGGTTTCTGACTTATGCATGAAGACTTTTGACTTTTAATACCTCACGTCAATCGTATGCTTTATAATTCAGAGGCTCTACTTTCTCCGAAGTGCTCTAACATTTTCTTTAGCGAGAGGATTAAAGCTTAAGCCAAAGGTTGCTGCCACAACTGTTACTTAGCAACCCTGGTATGACGGCATGCCAAGGAGCAACAGTGGATGTTGAGGCCTCTCCAGTTGCTTGTTTTATAGCTGCCAGTTGATTTCAGCCAATCTAAGAGAAGAAACTACTGTCATTTGTTTGGTTCTTGGATATTGTTTTCATCAAAGTGTGCCCTGTTAAATGAGCATCACTAAATCAGCATCTGATCAAATTAACTCTGATTTGAATTGAACATAAAAGCTCCAATCATCCATAGTTTGAGATAATTCATGCTAGAGCCGACACTATTAATCGGATTTTTAGAATTGATTACTTGCTTAAGTTGTTTAATCAAGTAAAAACGCCAAACATACTCTGATATGTAATTTGATTTTGATTTACCGCTTTTCTCACATTTTCTGTCACTGTACATCAAGTCAGTGTGTTAGTTCAGACAAAACAAGACATTTTAACATTGACTTGTTCCTCTTTTAAATTAGCACAGACCTTCTATCGATGTAAGAAAACACTTACTGTGTCTTGTTCATTGGTAAAGGTCTTCCAAAGTGTCATTTTGTCCTTTCACAAGGACATTTAAAGTCTTATTAAAGTGGTTCTGCAGATCAGTTAAAGGTTCCAACAGTAAATACACTGGAATTTGCTTTCAGATATGCTGCTCCTTCCGCGTGGACTAATTTGCAGTCAGGACCATAGCTATCATAGAGGACTCCGAGGACATGTCCTCGGTATGGTCTCTGCTTTAATGACCTGAGGACAAGGTTACATTACATGATTACACATAAATTTGTTTTAGGCAGAATTTCAGAGCCAATATTCTTGAATGTTACAATCTTTAATCTAAATGTTAAAATAGAGGGAATATGTATTTTTGCAAAAACTGATTTACATCCTGCAGGCTTTCAGGTTTTAGATCACTGTGAAGAGAGCTGAAATTTAGATGTTTTTGGTGACTTAACATTTCTTGGGCTCACAACCTTCAGTGTTCATCAAATCCAGGCTATGCAACAGATTTCTCAGCTTGCTATTTTGTCTTTAGGTAGTTTCAGTCAACTCATTAAGAAAATGATTTACTTTACATATTTTAATGATGATGGTCAACTCTTACCTCACATCCTTGTGCTTTTATGGACTTGTTTATTTTTCTTGTTATGTGTGTGCGTGGATGTGAGTTTTGTGGTGGTTTTGAGCAATTCAAATTCTAAGCTTGACATACTTGTAATACTTTCTCAATGTATCTCTCCGAGCATAAATAAAGGCTCAATTGAATTGAATCTGGGAATAGTTATGAAACTGGGAATCAGAACCAATATGATTATTATTATTTGCTCCAAAAAAGCTCCAAAATATATCCCACATTGTAAAAAAATCGGAATTATCATGAAACAGAGGTATATTTTACTGACCCATAAAATTACAATTGATATTTTCTCAGTCAGTTATGTTTTCTTGAGGCAGTTCAGACACATTTGCCTGTCTGTGAATACTGAAGTAATCTTCTGCTCCACACAACAGTAAGCCTACTTTCCCCCAGACAAATTTCACACAGTAACTTTCATGGTTAATTGATCTCCTGTGTTGAAATAGAAGCTTTCCTCGGCTGTTCAAAGTGAAAAAAGTGCTTATTGTCTGAGGTTAGCCAGATGCTCAGGAATGTCTTGGGAGGTGTGCCTACAGAAATATGGTACAAAACAAAATGGTGCCTTAAGACTCTTAGCTGACTGTTCGTTAATTAACACTTTGGAGGAAGAGGGAACGATGAAGGTCTCCAGTCACTCCAACGCTGTCCCTGGAGAGTGCACTGCCTCAGGTAGACACAGGAACTGAAAACTCGCTGTTTCAATGTTTCCGATTTGATAATGATGCCGTGCTGATACTCCGCAGTGGTCTCGTTGAAGGAATTGCTGGTGTCATAAGGATTTGTAAAACTGAATGTTAATAGAACAAGTTTTGAAAGTTTCTCATATGCCTTCTGCTCTTACTGTTTGACTATTTTTTAAGGGACTTCATGGCTCTCAGGCTGGTGGCCTGCAGGGTGCTGGCTGTCTGCATCTCAGAGCCTCTCTGCTCTTATTACTGCAGTTACTCTCCTGGGAAGTGGCCCCAGCAGATCGAAAGAATAATGTTCAGTGCATTCGCATTAAAGACGTAGGGAGAAAGAGTGACGGACAGAAAGAAATGGAGAGAGAGAGAGAGAGAGAGACAGAGAGAGCGAGAGAGAGAGAGAGAGAGAGAGAGAGAGAGAGAGAGAGAGAGAGAGGTGACGTCTATTACTGCAGGAGTTACAGTACAGGGGCAGGAGAGGCATTTTAATAATCATAAGGAAAAAAAAAATCCTAAGAGAGAAAGAGCTAGATGAGTTGAGGGATTTGGGGATTTTAAAACTTCGAGAAGAGGTTGATTGATGAAGGAGGATGTGGGAAGAGGGGGCAGTGAGAGAGAGGACATTTGCAGTGTTGGCGACAACATAGGAAAAGGCAGGGCGAATAAAGAGTGTACACACTGACATACGGAGAGAAAGTGCCTGCGTCGCTCTCAGCAGTTTCAACTCCTATAGCTAATGAGATGCATTAATCACTCAGTGGACCACGAAGCCAGTGGGCTATTGTCTGCACTTGTGATCTGCAGTATCACACAAAAGGTCAGCATCGTGGACAGGTGGAGAAGCTTTCTGGACTGTTGCCTACTTGCCCTGCTTCCTATCAGTAATTATCATTACAGCCTATAGCAGGGGTGCAGGGAAACAAACGGAGTGAGGAAGAAAGAGCTCTGTAAACTAGCATGACTCAACATCTAACATCGTAGACCACAATGACTCTTACACACCATATTCTCTAAATCTTATAAATGTTGAATTATTACACGTTGAAGGGGTTAAACCCCACAAAAGATGGATTCATCTGGTTTTTGAAGAGACATTTTCAACATCAGCTTGCATCAGACCGTTGTCCTGACAGCTGCCGGGGACGTTGCGCTGTCTTCTACTGAGACATAGTTTCATCAGACAATGGTACTTTCAACTTTTCACATTAGTTTACTTCAGTTTTCTTCCATTTCTATCACTCATGAATGATACTGGGTCTGTAAATTCCTTTCTTCCTTGCGTTCCAAAGTTAGCTTCATGTTTCAGGCTGGCCTTTCTCCTCGATGATATTTCTAGTTCCAAAGGGTATTTGGCTTAATTATGTGAGCTAACATGAAACTGATGCTCCCTTCCAAAACTTCCAAAAAATTTCTGAGTATTTACTGAGAAATGTCTAAGTCAGTAATCAGGAACTGACTAACTGTTCCCTTTCTTGAATAACTCTGAATCAGAGACAGTCATGTTTTATCTTTTTATTGCTGTTAATAAATCTGTGTACTGTATTGGCCAGTCGAGTCGGCTGAGGAAAATATTCTGAAAAACTTTCCTTCAAAAAAAACAAGTTAATACTTTAATTTTTATCTGAAACATGGTTGCATTGTGCTGGAATATAACAAACTTTGTACCATTCGATAACAGAAATACTTTTTAACTACAGATTTAAGGGCCTTGTGCGCCCCCACAGGTGTATTCACTTCTGAATAGACTTTTATTCAGGTTGAAGGTAGACTGAAGAATGATAAAGGTGTAAGTTATTCACCCTGATAGAGCCAGAAAGATGTCAATCAAACACTGTTTGTATGCTCTCACAGTCTGCAGGTTGACGATGGCTGTGCAGGACATTTTACGATCACATAAAAAAGAAATAATGCAGACAGTATATCATATAGATACAGTACATGACCGTCTTTTATATAGCTTTAAATGAAAAATGACATCGCGACACTACTGCAATTATTTCTTCATATCTACATCAACATGGTGAGAACGAACCCTGCAACATTCGTTCACAAAGGAATCCTTTCAAGCATGAATTACGCACACAAATAATGCAACATACATGTACTGTACGGTATTACATACTGATGCCTATTGTAGCTATTGTATCAAGGAACACTTCTAACAAGGCAACCATGAGGAGACCTTCTGCACAGGCTACAATCATGTTTCACAACCAGCAGAATGACTTGACTTTGACCTGCCTCAGTCTGCCATGTCACAGTTTCTTAGCGCCCAGAGTAGATTACAGCAGCACGGAGCGTTACCATTCCACTACATGTATATTATTATCTAAATATATTGAATTGCTCTCAAATGAAGGGGGAGATTATTTCTTTCAACAAACTCTGCGACCCTGAATGGAGGTCACTACTAAAACCAACCAAATGTTTGTACTGGAGCTGCAGGTAGCAGAATATGCAGTAATTGGACCAGATTTAAAGTGCACTTATTGCCAAGTGTTTGCTGCATGAAGCGCATGAAGCACTGTGGTTAAGTTAGTAAAACTTAGCTGAGATGCTAATTAGCACTTTCACTGCCATCCCACTAATTACAGTCTCACGTAGGCTGAGGCACTGACAGAGAGCAGAGGATGATTAGATATTAAATGCGGATGCTCTGCTTCACGGGAACTCATCTCTTGTGCTGCTCTCTGATGCGGTAGGAGAGGAGTAAGTGGTCAACTCCCTGCTGCCGGAGATTGTGCCTGCACCGAGACATTAGTCATTCTGAGCGGTGCCTACTGCAGAGCGAAAAGCTGATTCAGGTTCTTATAGGACTGTAAGGTATTGCAAGACGAAGGCGATGACCTTAAAGACTTTAGCATCTATTGTAACACTGGCTGTGAGTAGAAGTCCTGGCGTGGATAGCTTACTGGGTCATTTTTCATTTGCTGAATTTTTTTCACCATTACTGTTAAACTCGCCACCACAATGGGTAATTCATCACCTCACCAGGGGGATGTAATTCTGTGGGATGTATTTCTTCCTCCAAGGATAATGGAGTGACTTTACTATTTCGTTTTTTCGCAAACTCATACGTGCCTTCATTATCAGATCTTATCATGTAATTCACGTGTTGTAGTATGAATAGTGACAGGATGGGCTGCACTGGATGTGAAGGATTTCCATAATAATCTAAATCCTCCTCCTTTGCGGACCAGGTCCAATTCACACAGTTGGTTCTACCTTTTAAGTGTGAGACAGAGGAGCCTGTAGGGGGTGCTGTGAGGTGGGTCAGTTAGGGCACTGTTGTCAGGTCACCTTCCCTCTTCTTTCGCCAATGTTACTCAGATATGTGAAGCAAGGGTTTAACCTTTCATTCCAAACACACAAGAGTGAATAGTTTGCACGAGGTGGTGCCCAGAATGACGCAGTACAAGGCGGCTAGCTAGACTGTGACACAATAATGTTCATCTGAATGTGAAAAATCACTAGAGATGCGCCGATCCGACTTTTTCAGTCCTGATACCTACAGTATACTGAGCTCTGATACCAGTGTCTAATACGCTGTATGCCTCACTGTGTGGACGTCACTGGAATCATTATTTTCTGTGTAAGGAATCATTAGGCTTGACTGATATATTTCCTAACTTTGTAAAACTAAATGTAACAAGTAACTACATAAATATAAATGTACTGAATTTTAGTTTTTTTAAATAACGGTATTCTAATCCAGATCGGCCTATTGTCCCCAATACCTGATCCAGCTGTTTGAGTCAGTATCGGCTCATCGTGACTAATCACAATATACATGTCCTAACACGATGTTCTCGATACTTTCATTCATGCCTGAGAGGTTTTACGTACAAAAGGATAAGAGAGTTACATAACTTCAGAATTCATTAAGGGACAAATGAACGTTCCCTCTCTACGGTAAAATTATAGCCGCCATAACTTTTGTCTCGCGTCATGGCCAGAATGTCATTGGACAGTCTTTGTAGAGGTCAACTAATTTAGGGTCAGCATTCAATTTACTGGTTAGTTAGTTACATAGTGACTATGTGGACAGCTATAGCTGGCTCAGCTGCCTGGAAAAGCTCAGACACTCTCTCTCAGTAGGAAATATTTGACATCTCTCTGCACATTTTCAGATTTGAAGTTATGGTGTGAGAGCCCTGTTAAACTAAATTCCACTGGTTGAACTCTCAACGGTGTGAGCAAAGACGCTATGAACATTCATTTATTCCTGTGGCAGTGAACTTAACATAACGATAACATGTTGTTGACCGCAGGGTGTCTTCACTGCCTCTTGAGAAAGCCCTTGGGTGTTGGGGATGAGTGAGTGCTTAGTTTTTCTGTGCGGTTGTGTGTTTCTTTTTTCATGCTTATTCATTTTTGTAGTTTTCTTGTGCTATATTTTTATTAACATGTTTTTTTTGTAATTAGGGATAATCTACTGTGAAATAAAGACGGAGACAGGTTTCCCCTCAGGGAAAATCAAGTATAATGATCTGAATCAGAAATTCATGTATTCATTACCCCTGCTGGTATAATAATACAAGCTGGGGAGTTTTTATACCAAATAAATAATTTATTTTATTTCATTCATTACATTTAAAAGGGGTTTACTTAAAAATTAAAAAATATAAATGTAATATTTAAAAGGGAAAATTGTGTCACAAATTTTGCAGACCTGTTGTAAATCATTAATGCATTTTTCATTAATGCATTTTTTTTTTTTTTCACGGCCCTCAGACTCACAGAATCATTGTTTTCCTGCCAGTTTTAGCATCAGTACAGCAAGAGAACACATTTTGACTAACAGCTCGAGACTTTTGTTGTCGGGTCCAAGGTAGCAGAAGAGCACTTGTGGCTGTTTTTCATATCACGCTTGGTGCCAGCAGCACAGCATGGCTTTTTAGTACTCTCTGTTTTTTCTCCTGCAATTAGCAACTGTAACAGACAGAAGTGTCAAGAAGCAGGCAAGCGCTATTTATAACAACAGCAAGATATGTCACACCACAATAGCATCTTTGAAAATCAATGACACATGTTGCCATCCGATTTGACTGTTGTGTTTCCTCCTGCAGAGATTTAGTCAAGGTTTGAGTTAAGCGTCGCTCTATTGAGTTGTTCTACACTACATATGATATTCTGTTTGAAGATGGTATGTAAGCTAATAAAGCTGACCGTGCGGTTTCCTGCGTGAGGGATTCTCATCTTTCCGTCAGTAGCTGGCTTGTCAAGGCCTGGTGGACATGGTAGTTCTATTATTCACCACTGACTTCACTGTGTTGTATTATTCTGGCTTGATGAGTAGAATAGTTTTCCCCTGGAGAAGAACCTCTGCTCATTGAGCTGCTGTTCCTCTTTCCTCTCAAACCTCACAAACACACTATTAATTCACCTTATGGTTGCGACGACAGGAGTGGAAAAATATGTTTTAAATAGTATAGCTAAGTCTTCTCAACCATTTGCACCCAAGAGTTCCCCTCTAGCATGTCTTTTAAAGGCAGATGATGTCCGGTCTGCCCCTTATGTCCCGGTCCCATGCTGTCCAGAGAGAAAAGAGTCCCTCTTGGATCCTGCAGAGGCAGCTGGGACAGGCGTGGCGGGACTGGCATGTGTGATAAGAGCGTTAATCAATTCGCAGGCCCATAAGAGGATAGAGGTCAGCAAAACGTCTCACATTTTCCAAATGTCCCTGCGTACTCGGACAATATTAAAGAGCCGGGGCCAAGCCCGCTGCTTCCATCATCGCAGCGTTTACCCAAAGCAGGAAAGGCCTTGGCACAAGAAGCTGGAGGATTTTTTTTTTTTTTTAGTTGTCTCACTGCTGGATTCCTTCCAGGCAGTTTTTTTCTGCTTAATCTTCACTTTAAATCCGCCCTCATCTAGCTTTCCTGGTCCGGCAAAGCCTATGAGTCATCGCAGGGCGGCTGATGCCCTGCGATGACCAGCTGTGACCCACAGTATCAACCGGATGAGCCATAAAGTCCGTCTCTCTTTGTGTGTTGTGCTCTGGTGTACAACATGCATATATGAGCAAATTTAGGTATAAATCGTAATTGTGAGGATATTGCAGCAGTTATGACATCTTAGAGATGGTATAGAAAGAACTTCAGATTCTCCATTGGATTATTTACTTTCATGCATTTACTTTCCAAGACTTACTATAAGAGCTCTGTTTGAAAAATGTCTTGTATTCACTCTAACATATTTTCCATCTGTTGGACTGTGCCTGAGGACTAAGGCAAATTTAGCTGCATGGGGGAAAACCCCAAAGTCAATTTTCAGTCATGAATTAGTTAGGCCCATGTCAGTCCAGCTGAACCTAGAGCTCACTATGGCGCTCTTGAAGGAGGCCGTGTTGGATTAGCTGCTGTACGAATGACTGCAGCTAATCCTCAGGGGTTACAGAAACATCTATTACCTCGGCCATATTCCACATTTTTCCCCTGGTCGAGCCACAATGATAATGATTCCAAATGCTTGATGTGCTGTCCTACATCTGTCCTATGTGCACATCTGTAAGGTAGCCAGCATGAAGGATTTTTTTTTTTTTTATAGTTGTTTATCTTTAAACTGTAGTCTCTTACTATTCCAGTTTGGCAGGTCAGTTCCACTGTGATTATTCAGCAGCCAGCATAGATCGTCATACCAGTCATATGGAATGATGCATAACTACATCATCCCATAGTGACTCCAAGGATACGCATCGTCACTCAACCTTGTTTTCCTGCTGGTATTGTAATGAATAATCAACTGAGGTAGTCTCTGCTCTCTTGAGCCCTTCAGCTGTTTTGGTTTCAGCATAACAACATAGCTCAGTTTAATCACAGGACTGAGCTCTGCAATGCTGATATTGTTTTGAACAGATGTGGCGTGTGATACTGAATTGGTGATCCAAAGGAAAGTGGTTCAAAAGTTCCCCTGTGTACTTATAACGGATATACACATTTGTCTTTCAGTTGACATGCTGTCATTTTCTTCTGACAGAGTTTAATTAGCGACTTAATTGCATTGACCTGTTAGGACTACTTTATTTTTTATGTTCATTTGACAAGGAAGTCCCATTGAGATCAAAAAAATCTATTTTTACATGAGACACCTGGCCAAGGTAGCTGCTATACAAACTCACAACACATTCAAAAACAACAAGCTAGGCAATCTGAGGTAGTCTGAGGTTTTGGGAGAGCAGATGAGCGTCTTTTATCTTTTTCTCATCCTACAATTATGCTTTGTATCAGCCATCCTTTGCAATATAATTAACAGTTACATAAATTCATAAAAGTTACATAAATACAAAACACCAGAGAGACAACTTTCACTTGTGCCGTGGTTCATAAAGGTGCTCTTTGCCATGTGCAGTTCTGTCTCTATACCAGGGATTTGTTTAATGTGTTCATGAGAGGTTCCATTAAGATATTAAGAGGATGGTGTTCCAGTTTTTCAAAGGCAAGAGGAAGGTTAAAAAGGAACATTAATTTCCCTGCAGTGCTTTTTTACAAAATGAAACATGGATTGTATCTCATTCGTCGCTTTGTGTGCATCAGCCAAATGGATAAATGTAAAAAAGTTCAGCCACTATAGGATAAAACAGACAGATGAGGATATGTGTTTTATTATAATCTAGTGAATTGGACAAATGACAAATCACTACTTGACTTTATTTTGACTGACTTTGTCACATTGTTTCAAAAATCTCCAAACTGCCAAACAACTGGTCTACTCTGTGATTTGCAACATTAGCCACAATGGCCTAATACATCCTGAGATATTAAAGGGATAGCAACCCCTCATAAACATTATATCATCACGCAATATATTTTCTTATCACCCATCTCTCAGTCCTGTAATGAAAATCCCGCAGTTTAACAACAGTGAAAAGGACTTCCTGAGGTTTGTGATTGCCTGTCAGGGCGCCACCTCTCTACAGCACATGTTGCTTTTTTAAAATCCTCCCTTTATGTTGTCCTTTGACACCGAAATCATTAGAGTGAAAGAAATGCGCCATAACCGCAGACTGCTGAGCAACTGAGCAACACCAGCCCTAACACCGGTTACCCTGGACACTCGCTTCCTTAAAGCAATTTCTCCTCATTGATGTAATGACTGTGTCCCTGAACGGGCTTTTTTTTTTTTTTTTTTTTTTTCCACGCATGTTTCCTCAGGGCAGGCGGCTGTCGTGCTCTTAACGGCAGCACACCGACAGCACCCAGAGGCTGTGGATCACGGCAGCCTTGGAGCAACCTTTCAGGGCCGATGTTCTGTGAGCACCAGGAGTATTGATTCACTGTGTCACGTATGATTATAAACACAGATTAATACAGAGTAAGTTTCCAGCCCCAGGCGAAGTACAATATTGGCGGGATGACATTTTGCTGCAGTGTTTTGGCTGCATGTTTGGGATATATAACAGAGATGTGACAGCTCCACCTTCGATTTACAGCATATAGTCTCACATTCAGTCTGTCCCAGAGGAGAAATCTGTCTGTTGCTTTTGTTAGGGTGTAAAGAGTGTGTTGAATACTAAGTCAACTTCTCCCCAAAGTATTTCACTGCTGTTGTTAAAGAATTATTTGACACATCTACAGCCTGTGTTTATGGAGGCTTCAATTTGTTGTTTTCTGGTTTTACACAATATTTTGATTTCGTATCGAGCTCTGTCATAAAGGAACTTTAGTTCCGATTCATCGTTGCCATCTGTGTCAAAGGCCGCTAATGACACCTACCAGCGGAGATGCATTGTGCCGTGGGAGTGCCGAGTCAGCAGTCTGTACGCTGGGATTTGGGTGAGCTCCATGTGTCTTTGCCTGATAAAACCAGACGCGACCTGTGAGCGCCGGGGTCAGGGATGAGCAGTCTCCCCTGTGAAATATTCAACACTAAATATCTCAACCGAACTCAATCCCGTTGTCTTATGTAACCAAGCGATATTTCCTGGCTCCGTCTTTTGCCAAAGGTTAGAAACCCAAAAGGCATCACATCATTTAGCTTTGTTAATGTATTCACTGTCGCGAATGCTGTGAAATTCCATTTAGATAGTGTTTCAAATTCTTCTCACATTTTGTCGTGCCAATTTAAATAGAGAGAGACCGAGAGGAAATAATAGCAATTTTAACACTGTGGTTATTGTCATGCCGATGGGGAATAATTACTGTGTAACACAGAAAATGGTTAAATTCTTTAGGGCTTTACATTTTAGGATTATGAGTATGTCATTTTCCCCATAAAACATCCAAACTATTGTGTTACTTAAGCTTTTAATCACTGCTTTTGTTCTAATACTTCCTTTTTTCATATCGCTCTTCTATGAACATAAAATAAGCAATTAACAAAAACAAAAAAAAAAAATCCCCTGCATCCATTTCAGAGGCTTTGAATTGCTGTATTTTAATGTGCACCACAACCCCCAATCATCATTATCCCCCCCTCTCCCCTAACAAAAACCTTTTAGTCGTTGAGAGTATGTGGAAACAATAAACATTACAGTGACCTTTTGTTCCGCAAGTGTGCTGATAGCCAATCACATCTCAAAGCTAGCCTGCTCTTTTACACACACACACACACACACACACACACACACACACACACACACACACACACACACACACGGCCTGGTAATTACAGCATGTTTTCAACCATTGTAAATGATTGTAAGTGGTAACTATACGTGTTTGTCCCTCAGAAAGATAGAACACATAAAGCCGTGATATTGCAGTCAGCAGGACAGGGTTTCACAGTAACATGGTGATGTTCCCTTGCTTTCCTCCGCGATGACTGATACGGGAATGAATGTGTCTGCTGCCTGCATGACGGACTGAATGCCAGTGTAATTAAAGGTTGTGTGAGGGTGGGCAATGATGAGCTGTCTGCACACCAATGATAGTTGCCTCCTTTTTCTGCTTGAATACCCACTCTGCTTGTCTCCTCTTTCCATCATGTCCCGTACAGTACATGTCGACCGCATCCCTCAGCTGTTAGCGAGGAAGGGAGGTGGTGTCAGATGTTTGGATAGCCTCTCTGACTTCCTACCGCACCCGGGGATGTTTCTGCAGTCACACACTCTCAGTATGTTCTCATTAATAACTAGTGGGTGTTTTCCCTTGTGATGCTGTCCGGGCTGTGTTTTTCCCTTGTTGTCTGTAAGGAAGTCTCTTTAATATTTAAAAAGGTGGTGAGAACACTTTTAAGACTAACATTAATGTAAATGTGTATTTATTGCTACAGTAAAATAGATCGGCTTTGTAAATGAGATGTATTGTTTTCGCCTTGGAGGAAAACAACCAAAAGGGGGAAATTTTCTTATTAAAATGTATTTCTTTATATTTTGTATTAAGGTCTGCTGTCTGTTTCATTGGGCATCCATCTCTGGAGGCTGTGAATGTATTTGCATACAGCTAATCCAAAGTGTTTTGTTGTTTTGTTTTAAATCACATTTGCTTCACATGATGCTGTCATTGTCCTTTCATCAGCATGACTGTGACAATAACTGATTGCAGACTTGAAAGCTACAGTTACCAAGAACAAGGTTGTTAGCAGTGCGTCTGTGCGCAGTGAGACATGTTTATTGCATTAATGATGTCTTAGTTCCATTTAAACGGCAAATCAGCGATTCTGGAGAGAGATTGCTGTTATTTGAGCTCAACACCCAAACAAATCCCTCTCCTCCAGATTTACTGCCCCCCCGCTGCCTTTCTCTTTATACATCCATGACCTTTCCCCTTTCCACTGCACGAGAACGAACGCCCCCCTGTTGCTGATTGGCTGGAATAGTGTGGCTCGGTCCGAGCAACTTTGTTTATTTCACATTTACAGAGCCAGGACTGTGCATCAACACCGGATTATTTTTTTTCATTACACACTCAGAACAGACGGCTAGCAAACTGTGAGGAGATGTTCGCTGAATTTGACAAAAAGTGTTTTGGAGTAGGATCGCCGACAGCAACTTTTGCAAGCTTTTCCAGTGAGCTATCTATTTAAGTAGTTAGCTATCAGATAAGGGGATATCAATATAGAAGACAAAGTAACCTACCTTGTTTTAAAGGTAGTCCATTTTGATAAATATTCCCATCCTACAGAATGGGACACATGTATTCAAGCACATTTATTTCACCAGTAGCTCATCAGGAGAGAGAAACTCACAACATCAACTGTCTATAAAGGGACATTTCAGGATATATCAGCAAACATTTTTTGTCTTTTGATCAAAAATGTTAAATTGATACAATATTAAACTAAATGGATTGGTTTGACATTACAGTAATAGTAATTACAATTTAATATGAACATACTAGACCCTGAGATTACTACATACTAGGCCTAATTTAAATTTCCCATCGTCCTGAGTTGAAGATGAGATATAAAACAAAAGATGTTTGCACTTGGCACTGCTTCACAGTCGTTGGCCTGCAGTTTGTGCTCCTGTTCTGCCTGGTTTGGTCAGTTAGGCTACAAATAGACACTAGGCCTCCTCATTTCCATAACCTTTAACCTCTCACAGCAGAGGTTCAACCAGGCAGAGAAGAGGTGACAGATATACTGCTCACTCCCCGGGACATACCTCTCTAGAGCACATTCACGCACTTTACAGCACTGACACAGACACAATGACGAGGTGTTTTCCCCGTGAAACACAATGAACCCTGGCTAATGAAAACCCCTCGGGAATGGGAGGTCATTTAAACCAGTGAAAAGTTCAGATGGCTGAAGTATGCTGAAGTGCTAGGGCGAAGCGTGTTCATTATATGAAGCACATATTTCCAAACGCAACGTGATAATTACGCTACATCGCTCCTTTTTCTCATTTGACAGGCTGCTCATTTAAGAGCGATGACATTTTTAAACAATGGCTCCCCAACCCTGGCCGTATGTTACAGCCACAAATTTATGTATTGACGTCTTTATTTTTAAGTGCACAAAGCGTCAGCACCTTTAGCTAAGTGCTGGAATAGATTGTCTGTGAATTTGTCTGACTGCCAACAGCTCTCTCTCTCTCTCTCTCTCTCTCTCTCTCTCTCTCTCTCTCTCTCTCCTCTCTCTCTCTCTCTCTCTCTCTCTCTCTCTCACTCTTTCATTACTGTTGGTAAAGCAGCCTGTCCGCTGTCCAATCTCCATATTAAAGAACAAGGGAAAGGTCAATTTAACAACACCTAAACAGTTATCGACGGGTCAGGAGGACGGAGGAAGGGAAGGTCAGTCATCTAGATAAACATCATACGGTCGTGAAATTGAAACTGTCAAAATATGTAGATTAGGAGGGAAGCTGAGATCATTGTTGAGGAAGAGTGGTTGTGCAGATGGCTCTGCTCAGAAGGCACCCGAGGGTAGACAGCAGTGCTGTGCTCATGGACGAGGTTTATGGTTAAACTAGAAAACACGTTTCATTTAAACACTGCATTAGCACGTATACAGGAGGTACTGTCACGTCTCCATCGGGTGTGAAATCCAACATTTATAGCGTCAGAGGGATTTATAAGATCAGCAGAATTACTTTCAGTTTGAAGATTTTAGATCAATAGCGGCATCTAAAGCCCTCTTGAAGAGGAAATCATTTCCGTTGTAATGCTTTGGTATCTGCTCTACAAAACCATTTCCCTGCACAGAGAGGATATTGCCCCCATCCAATAATCATTGTAATTTTTATAGCATTTCATGCTTTACACATGGAGGTGAGACGTTTAGGAAAGGAGATGAAGGAAAAGCAGTAGACAGAGGGACCTTGATGATTTTAAATCAGATATATGTTTATCTCAATCTAGCTTCCTTTTGAAGCGAGAGGAGAGAAAATGTTCGATCGACGGCCTTAGTTACTGGAGCTCGCTGAAGTCCTTGATCTGTGTCATTAGCTGAATGTATAGAGCACAAAAAGGTACAGTAAGAGTAGAGTGGAATCACATAAATGGATGGGTGGATAAAAGACACTAAAAAAAGAGAAAATGTATGAAAGATGAATACGGGGTGATCTAAAATATGGCAAAAAGGAGTAAACATGTAGCCAAGCATTGTAACATAGACAAGCATGAATCACTACTAACACGGTTTGTGCTTCATTATTCATTTGAAATGCCGACGACAAATGTAGTGATTTGTAGGACAGATTCTATAAAGCTCAGGAGTGCGTGTCTAAATTGACATCACGTCAGAATGAATTGTCTGATTTAAAAGGCCTGCTGTAGCTACACACAATGTTAGTATGAGCCCAACATACTACAACAGCCCTGCTGTGTGAATACAAATAAGACATTTTAATGAGATCTAATCTGATGGTGTGAATTTACATTGATTGTTAATATCTTTCCCCCCGCAGATCCATCAATGCATCACAGACAGAAGACAGTTGTGACGGACATGTGCTACCCGACAGAGATATCCAGCCTGATGGACTTTGGCACCCCAGACTGCTCGCTAGGCAAAGGTACGGTGCCGTTCGAAAATGCAAGGTGTTGCCTTGGTGACAGCAGGAAGTGTGCGCGGGGATTTATCCTGGCAGTTAAAAGACACAGAGCTGTCAGCTTGACTGCGAGGTTAACACTGGAGCAAAGGCCTGCGCAGGCTAAGAGTGTGAGAGCGATCAGACAGCAGCTGTTGGTACCTGGCCACCAGGGCCTAACACTTCACCGCAGGCTTTGATTTATCGCAGCTAGATAACATGTTTTGTCATCCAATGTGTGGAGCAATAAAACTCTTAGACTGGATTGACTTCTTACCAGAGAAAGGAATTATACTTTGCAAATTGCTTTAATCTGAATGGAGCTTTATTTAAGTTAATTGCGGCAGAGTTGCATTGTAATGTGCAATTATTGCAGCAAGGGCACTTATTTTCTCCAATCACTGTCATCAGTTTGACAGATAAAATGTTTTATAGAGAAGCCTGTGTGGCTCAGGATAATAGTCTCTCTCAATCCCTCGTGTGCAGTAATCAAACTGACCAGCCTGTAATAATACGCACAACAAAAGCTATTGATCATAAAGTTTATTGATCGCATCTGTATTGTCATCCATTTCTTTTTCTCATCATGGCGACTGCTATTATTCTGTATTATTCTCACATTGATGCCAAACCCGAGACTCTGCAGTTTAATTCCCTCAATAATTTCATATCCAATCTTTTCATCCCATCTATCCCCGCGAAGCTGGCGGAGCCTGCTCAGCGGCTATTAGACAAGCCTCACGTCATTTCCACCAGCAATGAGCAGCGACAGTGGTGACCTCACTCACTTATTCTCCTTCTTCCCCAGTGCCCATCACTGCTTTTAGTCTCCCTCCTCCTCTCTTTTTTTCCACCTCTTCTTCTCTCTTAAGGCTAGCTAATATCTTAATGCGGCTCCATTCCGGCTCTCTATCAACACTCCCCGGCACTGATAATGCAGACTGACAGGTCACCCGTGTGCAGCTGAGAGAAGCGAGAGCAATACTGCGGAGGGTGTAGAAAAAAAGAAGGCCTTTAAGGATTTCTCCTGGCTTTAATGTGAGCAAAGCAAATGAATGACATAGTGATACAGGGAGTTAAGCCGAAGAATAAGGACACTGAGGAGTGGAAAATTTCAGACTGAAGAACTGTCAGGATAAAAGCAACGCCGTGAATAAGATTCAGTGTAGCTGAGAGGCAAGCTACAGCATGACCTTCAAATTATGAAGTGCTACATTTGGTCCAAATTTTTTCTTATTCATGTAAAAGGCTGTAGCTCTTCAGACAACTTAAAAGCAGCTCAAGGCAGACAGGTTCGAATTTCCACTTATATACATAACAAAGTGATTTTAATTAGAATTCTTTAATTAGAATTCTTTAAATTCTATACATTTGGTTCTGTGAGATATTGTAGCTGTAATACTACCGAGGTGACCAGCGCAGAAAAACGTGTACTTTCAAAACATGCGATATCTTCTAATAAGGCGTTAATTGTATTGACTATATCGCTTCAATCTTTTGTCTCAGCTGGGATCAGTCAGAGAGAAACGAGCCTGGCAGTAATCCTTGAGGTGTCAGCGTGTGATTGACAGATCCATTGCTTCATGTGACAAGTATGTGGTTAGAGCACATCTGATCTCTGGACGGAACTGAAACACCGAGCGTCCTCCTCTGTCAGGCAGGACAAATGGCATGCTCGCTCTGAACTGCTGTCACGTCTCTAAGTGGAAGAGATTTAACTCGTCTTTCTCTTGCACACAAACTCACACACATTGTGCCTACACCCGTGCTTTAGTATGCTAGTTATGGCACTCAAGTGCTCATAAACCAAAAATCCCATTATGAATGTATATCCAGCCAGGCTCTGGAGGCTGAATTAATTCAGTTGCAGCCCTATCTGTTTTCCTCATACCACCTGTACCTGCCTTAGGGTTTCAGGCCTAAAGAGCCCTGTCAGGCAAACAGGACCAGCCTAAACCTTACTGTCTGCACACATCTGAGTGCCCATCAAACATGACACAGACTGTCCTTATTCAGACCCTGCTGGGTTAAAGATAACATGGGAGAGCTGTTATTAATAATCCAATCTAAGTGTGTAGAGCTAATGCAGTTAGTTCGGTCGGAAGCATGAACTCCGTATCACTTTACTGCTGTCGTGATCCATTTTTTGAGGCGTTTGTACTGAAGTTGATATTTGCAGCATTTTTTTTTTTTGTTCAGAGTTTACATTCCTGCCTCCTCTGGCCAAAACACATATTCACATTCAGGAAGTGAGTATTGTAAACTCATGGAGGCTACAGAAGGCACTGTGGGCTCAGAGGGAGTGCGTAGCTTGCATACAGAGGGGAGTATTGTTTTCTGTTCAGTCGCTGAGTGTAATTGCACACACTGGCCTTCGTTAGCTCTCGGCCATCAGGTGGCGTGAAAGCTCCACCGACTCACCTGGGTTGTTACCTGAGGCCTGGGGTGCAGTTTGTATTCCTCTCCCCCTCCCCCTCATCCTGTTTGTACACTTGAGGGGGAAAAGAGGAAAATCAGGAGTGGGCGTGGGGTGAAAGTTGTCCTGGCTGCCACAGGGCGTATCACTAAACAGGTAGAGAGTGGGAGAGAAAGACATTAACAGGAAAGAAAGGAGCAGGAAAAGTACCTGAGTGGCCACCAGTGGACTACTTCCTGGTAACCTGTCTGGGTGGAGCCTCAGCAGGCAGGGCTGGGAGCGGCCGGCTGCGGTGGTGCATTGTGTGCGTTGGTTTGAATGGTGTGTGTGCACTGGTCTGTACATATACATGTGTGTGTTTTCTTTTTTTTTTTTGTTCACCTGCTATGAGAGCTCACACCACAGTTGACAGTGGAGCCGAGTGGAGCCTGTGCCGGGGAGGACATGAGGTCTGAGAAGGAGGAGGGGAAGGCCGGTGAGTGACAGATAGAAATGGAGACATATGGGGAGAAAAGACGTTGTTTGTGTGTCTTGGAGGAATAGTGTCGGCCTTAAGAGTGGCTTGAGTTGGCGGTGTGCGAGCAGGCTCAAGTTCACGTGTGTTTAGAACTGCCGGCGTTGATTGTATGTGCGGAATGTGAGAGAAAAATGTGTGATACATATGCAATAGTGGAAAGTACATTTATTCAAGAACAGTACTCAAGTACAATTTTACGTACTTCCTTACACGTCTTCATTACATTCGTTATCCATAAATCTACCTGTTATTTTCTTGATTAATCACTGAATTGTTTGTCAGCTAATAAGAAAAGAAAACAGATCCCAGAGCCCATAATGATGACTTTAAGTGTCTTAAAAGTCATCATTAAATAAGAACAACAACTTAGAGCTCATTACTATGTAAAGCAACCACAAGTTCCGCCGCTATCGTGGGAGACTGACAAAACTAGACATTATTCACATTTGAGAAGGTATAACCAGATAACTTTTCCATTTTGCTAAAGAAGTCACAAAAACATAACAATTTCTGGCATTCAAAGTAGCTGCCAGTTAGGTTTTTGATGGTCAAATTTAGCTCCTTCTCAACCAGTGGCAGCATTGAAATGCAGCTTACAGTATGTTAATCAGGTTGGTTTTGTGTCGTGGGCCTCTTTGCAAAATGTCAGGAGTTGTCCTCCACACGGCTCTCAACATGGCCATGGTGGAGCCAACGACTCGCAAATAACGTTGCTAACAGCACGAACGAACAACAGCAACAGTGGTGACGGAGCGAACAGTGTCGACCTGAGGGGGAACCGAAGGGTGGGTGCTAAGCTTCTGTGATGACGCTGTCAGTGGGGACCGCGGCATCAGCTGTAACCGCTGCCGTACCAGAGCGGCAATAACCAGTGGGGCACATACACTGGGAATCACAGTCGTGGATGTTAGTGCATGTGTGAGTCACTCACATGCACTAACACGCCGGACCGGCTACGTAAACAAAGCACAGAGAAGCTCCGATTACAAAACACAGAGGTAGTGTGAGTGTGAAGACCATTCCACACAAGGAGTATTTTTTTACTTTAAGTATATGTTTATGAAAATACTATTAATGTATTTTGGTTAATACAAATTATTGCTTCCACTTATATGTTTATAACAATCTACGTTGAATGTTATTTTACATGATTTGTTTTTGCACATCTATTCTTTAGCACAGCCCTTTATAGTATTGTGCTGATTTATTTTTAATCTATTCCATAATCGAGACTTATTTATTGTTTTACTAAAGATAAGAACTAAATGCTGACCTTGATATTACGTGTTCATATGGAGTAATCTGTTAATCTTCTATAATCATTGTACATGAATGCAGTGGTATTTGGTGAGATACTGTGCAGTATTACAGACGTTAGTAGTGCAGCAGACATACTGAAGCTTATATATTATGGGAGAAAATAACCCTGAGGAACAACAATATCTACATTGGCTCTTGTGTTTTGAATACTGTTGGAACCTAACATATAATAAAGCATGTGAAGATGTACGTGTGTTATGGTGGTGTTTGAATGAATTGAAATGAGTTTGATTCAACTGTGTTTTGCGTGACTCCTGCTGCAAAGGATGCGCCCTGAGGTCACCACTGAGAACTGCAGACGATAATGACTTTGACCGATTGCACTGAAGAAGAGACAGATGGTACCGTCACCAATACGCTTCACACTCACAGCTTTGTTGGAATGTCCTTCATCTCCATAGAAAGCATCAACTTGTTTTGTTTTTTAGAATAATTGCGCTTCAGTCTCTGTGTGAGCTGTAGCTTCCCTGAGCCTATCAAGGACCACTGCTACTTTCATCAGCTGCACCAGTGTTAGACCGAATATTAATCAGAAGAGGTATTTGTTGACGTATTTTTACATCTTTCAAACTCCTCAGTAATAATTTCAAAGTTCCATACAAAAGCTTCAATAGCAGCTCCAGCACCTCATGCAGCTTGTGAATTTATTCTGCGATGCCTCGAGGCATGAGGGAGGTCATGTATCAAATCATGTAGATTTCCAGTTCTCCAGAGACTAGATCCTGCTGTTTCTGACAGATGTTGAGTCCCCACTACAGATTTAACAGGGACAATATGGGCTGTGGCATTTTTCTCCTCAGTGGCTTATACAAGTTGGTCGGCCTCATGGACAACGCCCCTTTGCTGATTACTCTGTTCATCCGCTGTTTTGTAGATACTAAGACCCAATTCCAGTTTCTGCCCTCATGACACATCCCACTAAGTCCAAGAGGACTCAGGACTGTCCCATAGTGAAATCAAAGCAAGTGTTTGAGGGCTCTCAGGTCACCTTTTTGAGCAATGTATTCAAACTTCACATGAAGGCATGATGATGACTTCCAAATATGTCGATTTGGTCGAGCAGAACTATTGTTCTTATTAACAGGGAATTAACAACACTCCAATTCAGTTAAGGAATAATTTGTCCTTCTGAGAAATATGCTTAGGGGTATCTGCTTTCTTGCCAAGAGTTAGATGAGAAGATTCGATTGATACTCCTCTCATGTTTGTACAGTAAATATGAAGCTACTTAGTTTAGACTTGATATGGGGAAACAGCCTGCTTGGCTCTGCCAACATGTTTAAAAAAAACCCATCTGCCAACCAACATGTTATAACTCATTTGTTTAATCAAAGTGTTAAGCAGAGGCTTCAGGGATGACCAAGAAATACGTAATCCATAACCCACATAACCCCGTGGATGCATAAAGAGAACTGGATACAGTGTTGGAGGCGGGGCCCCGTTCATTCTTTGAAAGCTACTCGGTGGTATGAAACCTAAATGGCTTAATTCAGTACAAAATGACCAGGATATTCCGCACTGCCTCTGCATCCATTGGCCTATAGATTAAGCGCACTAGCATATCCTTTAACCCCGCCGCCCAGCTTGACTCTTGACTCACACACATTACCTACAGTTCATTGTGTCTATGGAAATAACTTTGTAGCGAGCTATTAGTTGATTTTAGGAATTTTAGGACCTTATGATTTAAATAGAGTGTTTAACCATTGTGTTTGCAAGGTGAGTCTTTTAAGTCTGTAAGTCTATGGGAAAAAGTATGTTTGGGCCGCATGGCATCACGTTACAGTTGTAATTCCAGAGTTTGTCCGTTATGAAAATTGGCTTCAAAGTCTGGTGCTCGTCATGGTGGTTGCATAACCACCCTAAAACCACAATCTCATGTTTCTACACTTTGCTTTTGTAATTTTGTTTTAGAGGAGCTTTAGAGGTGCTGGTAAGCGGATTTTATTTCCTTTAGACAGACTGTTTTCCCCCTTTTCCCAGTCTTTGTGCTAAGCTAAGCTTACATGGCTCCAGCTACATGTTTACCAAACAGATATGAGAGTTGTATCGAGCTTCTCATCTAACTCTCGGTAAGTAAGCGAATAAGCGTATTTTCCAAAATGTAAAACTGTCGCTCTGTCCAGCTAATGTGATTTCAGTATCTCCTACATAAACTCATTAGGAATCCTCACACCTTCCTCCACTCAGACACTAAAACACACAGGTTACAGTAAGTCGGTTCAAGTGCTTATGGCTTACTGCGTAGGGCATGGGGGGGGGGGGGGGGGGGGGCACTTTGAGTCTAAACAGACATGCTCAGTCTTGTCACCTGCCGTATGAGAAGTGCAGGAAATGAGAGGGTGGGGCTTAAGAGGGACAAGGGTCATCATGATTGACTGAATCGAAAACTAGGATATCCATTGCTCATAAATACTACAATTACTGTGCAAAATCACCTCGTTATAATGGCTTTGCTGAAATGAAAGGACTCTCTGTTTCCTGTTCAGAGACACCATGTCAGTCAGGTTAATCACTGGCTAAACCCAACCCATGCACAGCGAATGAATGAATGTTACCGGTGTCAAGTGAGAGTGAGGGTATGTTTTTCAAAATGCAGCTCTTGACAGCAGTTTTAGAAATCTAAATAGCCTTGTCCAAGTTCTCGGGGCTCTTCCTGTGGCACATCCTTGGCAGCGTGCCTAATCTGCACATAATAAACGTGTGAATCAATTACAGCTATCTGCACTTGGCATCCTTGCACTGACCTCAGTTGTAATGTAAACCCACAGGCAATTAATTAATGGAGGCCGTTCCCAATAGATACAGTATACTTGCACAGATATACTGTACACGAGTACACTTGCAATCACGCACAGATGTAGCACACAGACCAACATACATACAAACAATATGCAGGACACGTATGCTACAGTCATGTTAGCATGTTATCTGCCTTCAAGTGCTCTCTGTGAAATATCTTTTAGAGGCAAAACGATAAAATGATCAACATATATATATTGTATATTGAATTGTATAGATATACTGAACCAGCAAGTGATGTTTTGTCTGCATATACCAACATGAATTACCATTAAGTGGTGAATACTCAGGTCAGGTAGGTTTGAGAGCCGGCAACATGCATTATTTATCGCCATATGTATTATAGAGAGGCAGTGCAATACCCAGAGTAGGGAATTGACCTGACCCTTACATGCGGGTTCTTTTCAGGATGCAGAAAATTAAGTGCTTGGAGTATCAGTGCTTCAAGGCATCGGGAATTAGGTGTTTGCTCCGGGTTCTGTTTAGTCTCCTCAGTGGTGTTGCTGTGTAAGCGGCCCGCTTCTCTGAGGCATTCAAATCGGAAAGAAGGCAGTAGATTCACCATTGATGGGCACACTCTATTTCTTCCCTGATATTCAGAGGCGCCAGATTATTTTCAGGAGTGTGTGTGTGTGTGTGTGTGTGTGTGTGTGTGCGCGTGCGCGTGCGCGTGTGCGTGCGAGACACTGTACATTTGATAACACAAAACAACTTTACGGTTAATTTCGATTGAACAGCAAACTGCTGATCTGCGAGACTAAATGCTCCCTGCTGCAAAATATTTGTGCCATTTTATTTGATCACCAGACGTTCAGAGGACAGCACTGTCTTAGTCAAGTTTTGTGTTTGTGATAAATGTTTCACATCATGTTTGACTAATTATTAATTCTAACACATTTTGATAAAGTGTTGTATATAAAGTTGTTGCGGATTTTATTTGTTTATTTTTCAGATACATTTTCAACACATATGAATATAACCGTAGTTATAACAATATTCATTTATATGACGTCAAACACAAGTTTAACACAATTTGTCAAAAAACTCACATTTTATTGGGGACCCGCTCGATTTTCGGACTCACTCAGACGACCACCCCTGGAAACATCACTGTCTCCTACATGAGATGGAGGCTTGTCACTGCTTTTGCCGCTGTTCGTACCTCAAGCATGTCAAATACACCCTACAATCCAAGCTGGTCTAAAACCTCTGTTCCACTATAGCGCATAAGTGCCTCCTTTGACTGTAGCAGAAATGAACAATGAAGATGCTAAATTTAAACCTGCCGATGATTTAAAAGAAGCCCCTAATCGCTGCAGCCTACATCTGCTACCCACCCACCCAGCCTCCCTGGGATTTGAGACTCAGCAGGTAGCTGCTGACAGAATGAATGGGTTTATTTGTGAAGCCTCGGTTGCAGTCTTTTCTCTGTCTTTCACGTCAGATTTGGGTTTCATGCTCATTTTATGCTTTTGGGACTTTTGGGATATTTTGGCTGTTCTTTTGTCTCGAGTTGTAAACAGAGTGCTCAAGGATCATAGGATGTTTCTTTTAAGTCTTATCAGTTTCACAAAATGCGGACTAGTTGTACAAGAGTTTAGTTTTTTAGTTTTTTGTCAGCTTGGCTTCCTGATTTTGTAGCCCTGCTAGAAGCTCTGTCAGGCTGTACGGGGGCCCTGCTTTGAGCTAAATGCTTGAACGGTAATTTGCTCGCAATGATGGCGCTAACATGCTGATGTTTAGCAGGTTTCATGTTTACCGTGTTCATTGTCTAAGTTAAACGTTGGAGCACGCTAACATTTTCTAATTAGCAGTGTTTCTAGTTATGCAGATACACTGACATGTTTAACTGCTAGAGGTGCAAGATTAAAGGTCAGGGGATCTACAAAGTTATTAAATTTCATCCTGAGAAGAAGACGACTGTCTTTACCTAATTTCATGACGATCTATCTAATAGTTGTTGAGATATTTCAATTAAAGTTGACATTGTCATTCATCGAGCCACGCCGCTAGCATGGCTAAAAACAAAAGATAAGGTTGGAGACAACAAGGTGTACCTTTTAAATAGACGATTCATGGTGACAAATGCTATCCATACTATATTATTACATATTCTCTTCTGTGCAGCTTAATTCGCTTGAGACAGACTGAGTGTCATATACGGAAACACTCTAAACCAACACAGATTATTAATAAGATGAGGTTTATTGCACGCTCGTAGTCGATTCACAACTTGCAGAGTTTATTTCAGTCCATCCACGCTCTATCTTTCCTGCCTGTCAAGGCTATAGTGTTACTTGCACAATGAGTTTAATCAAGAGCTAAAGCACACTGCTGTCTTCTCCCAGAGAAAACTCAAATGATCTTTATGCTGTAATTAGCGGAGGCCAGAGCGCAGCAGACATATGTTTCTCTCATAATTCAGTGCAGAGATGGCTTTCAAAAATACACGGACACATGCACGTCCACACAAACGCAATTCAAATAATCCACCAGCAGCAGGTGAAAACACTTCACTCATATAATGATGAATATATGCTCATAACTGTATAGATCAGGGGTCACGAATAGGCGGACCGCGGTCCGGATCCGGACCCAGACGCCGTTGTATCCGGACCCTGGACCTAAAACCGATGGATAATTGAGAATTATTACATTTTGACGGAGCGCCTATATTTTAACCGGCGCAGCTTTTCTAGCCTTTTACGGCACTCGGTCAGTGGGCCAGGAAACAAACCGACCAATTACATGCGTTGTAAATCACATCACGTGATGCAGCTCAGTCAATCAAATATGGGTATTCTGACACGTTTCCTGTGAGTAATTTACAATTTGTCTAATTTCAGATGAGAGTGACACCTTTGTCTCATGAATGTGATTTGAATTTAGCTCATGCATGCGATTTAGAAGGGCTTTAATTTTGAAATGCTACATCAGAATGTCCTGGTTCTCTCTGAGTGACACCTTGAGGTGGTCTGCTATCAACCTGATGTGAAATGATATCGTAACTATGCACCATTTCCTCTTAAGATGCAATTTTTTTTTAAAGTTTTCACTTATGTCAGTTATTCTTTAATCCAGCCCTTATTTTAATTGAAATGAGAAGAACATTTATTTAAGTATTTATATGTATTATTTATAATCCATCCAGTTCAATTTGAAAACTAAGAATAATAATTGTTAAAATATAATTGATGTGTACTTTCTTTATTTGACGTTACTACTATTAGACTTCTTGTATATATATATACATACATACATACATATGGCACTATGTAACGCAAGTTAGATATTGTTCCGGACCTTTGCACGAGGAGATTTTCTCATTCTGGACCTTTTGGAATTTTAATTGAATACCCCTGGTATAGATAATAACCTATTACATATATAATGCCAAAGACTCTTGGTTTGCCTTCTGGTGTTCTCCAAACTGTGTACATGTGACTTTGGAGTGAAGCGGGTTTGCTTTTCATCTTTGCCTCATCCACTTAATTTCATAAGTGCATGTCTGTAGGCCCATGCAATGAATTAGAAAATGTTTAATGTTGACCTTGATTAGTTTCATCACTTAATTAGTTGATACACATTTAACCCATCGGGTAAAAGTGTGATGGACCTGCAGATGTAAATGGTAACCTAATTTGCAATATACTATGTAGATCAACCATGCAGACAGAAGATTTTCTTGGCCTCTGTTGCTTGTCATCATTTGACCAAGATGTGGATTAATTAACAATTAGTGAATTTTATTTGTAAAGCTTGTACAGAGTAAGCTTCAGTTAGCTTTTCTTTGCAGGTGTTGGTTTATTTTTGTTAGTTTTTCTGTCCAGCCATCATTTTTAATTCTAGTTTTCTAAAAAATAAAAAACTTACATTAGTGTAAACTCCCAGTAGATTTTGATTAAAAGACTCTCGTTATGACTTTATTGTAGAGCAAGAATGTGACTTATTGTGTCATTGAGGTAAACATAAACAGGAGCTAATTAGTTCAAGTGGTCACTGTATGATTTCGCTCACAAGCCGTTACAGAGACACGGCGGTGGCTCGCTTCCCTTCAAGGAGGCTGACAGTTTGAGTCAACACGATTACCTGCATTGCAGGTACTCACTTACGTAATGTTTCCCATTCCACCATCCTGGGAAACAAGTTTTTAGTTTTTTTTATTGGTTCATTCTCGGTGGCTTATAGGGAGACTTTGATGAATCATTTTAAAGACTTTCCTTGTTGTTTGAAACAGCTCACGCTCATATCAGCGACTTACAGAAAAGCTTTTGTTGTCTTGCTGCTTTTTATGTCCCTAGTGAAAATTTGTCATGTTGCTTCTAATTTTGTTTTCGAGAGAACTTTGATATAAGTGTTCCTATGTTTGGTGATTTAATTATTTGCTGCATTGTAATGTGTGTGAGGAATGCAACCTTAAATGGCGTTGCTTTGATGTCTTGCTGTATTAGCTCCAAACCCTGCAATGCTACAGCAAAACAATATCTTAGCATTTTCTGTAGAAAGCCATTACTGTTTTCATCCTTAAGCTCCAATTCCCCTGAACACCTCACTCACATACACACTAGCCCTCTCCCCCTTACAGATAGCATATTACAGCTGTGCACCAGTACTACAGGAGTCAACAGGGAAGAGGAAAACAGTGAAAAATGTAAAGGAGAAAATGTCAGCTGAGGAAATTAAAAACAAATCCCAATCCTGTGCTGAAGAGCAGTTTTCATAGTCATATCTTGAGCAGTGATCTGGGCATATCTTTGTTCCATGGAAGCTAAAGCTGTTAAACCAGACCAAGCAGCCCTCATGTCCTACCTTGACATGTCTGTCACACAGCAGCAGTGTATGTTAATGGCTATGTTGTATAGTTGTTTGCAAGGTCTGTACTGCGGCAAGAAAAATTGGACCTTTTTGGAAAGGAAAAGCTCCTGTTTAAAAAAAGGCCACAGCTATAATTATTATTATTATTACACAGCCAAGAAGTTTTCAGCAGGTATTTCAAGGTAATAGAAACACGTTGAAGATTTGTATCTTGCTCTTGAAACTCCTCCAAGACTTAATATGCTTTGGCTTCAATTGAAAATATTGTTATTGCAGCGCTGTATGTCTACATACAGTCGTAAAGTTTAAAAATTAGTGTATGACCTTGTTGTCGCACGGTCAGTTACTGTACCTGAGAGAGGGAAAGGCAGCATCGCCTCCGGCTTTGTGTTAGGCAGAAAGAGCTGAGTGAAATCACAGTAGTCACTAAAACTGCACAGATTTAAGTTGTCAGGGAGGCCGAGGTGGAAAAGTGACAGCCGCGCACATCGTAACTCCTCAGGGCAGAGTAGTTGGCTGCTGTCACTTTGGAGATATTTGACACCCCTCTCTTATATTACCCCTGTAGTGTTTTCATGGTTTTGCTTTCACGTAGACTATGGTCCATTGAATCAGTGTTTTTTATTATGTTTTAATTATAGTTAAGTATATTCTCACTTATATTCTCACAAGGTATCGAGCCATGCAGACGGTTTTAGTTTTGATTGTCCAGGTTTTTACGTTATGTGGTTCTGAGAATTCTCTTGTGACACTCACAGCATTAGACTTTGACTGTATATTTCAACAATTAAACAGCCATTTTTTTTATCACAATGTAATAATCCACAAACTGCCGTGTCAACAGTTTCCACTGCATCTACTCTGTAGTCTGTTTCAGTGGAATTGCATTGCTTGGCAACGGCTTGGGTCTGTGTTTACTTCCTGTCAGCTGATGTCATTCTCTTGACTGCAACAGCGAACCTATGATAGTAATTATAGTGTCTTTGGACGGTGACACTGTGAATTGGAAAGTTATTGATTTATGATGAGAGCCAAACAATTCAGATGCAGTGAGAATAGTTAGTCTGCTTTTGACATTTTAAAAATAGAGTTTTTGCAACAAGAACAAAAACTTTAAATTTAACTTCTCATCCAAACTCAATATTCCAGCACAGCTCACATTAAGCATCTTTGATCATTCATGTATATAAATAGCTTAACTTTAATCCTGCATACGCTTCAGAGGAGGCTAGTTCTGGTCTTTGACCACCAATCCACACATTTCAAGGTCCCTCTTTCCCTTTGCCAAGCAAAGAGCAATGCTTCTGCTTTCTTTCAAGCCTAATCATGAGCCAACAGCCACTACACACCCGTCCACCGCTCTTTCTCTCTCTCTGTGTGTGTGTGTGTGTGTGTGTGTGTGTGTGTGTGTGTGTGTGTGTGTGTGTGTGTGTGTGTGTGTGTGTGTGTGTGTGTGTGTCGGCGCTGGCTTGTGAAGGCTCTGCTATGCGTAAGGAAAGGGACCGGGAGTGATGGCCTAGACCTCACTGGCTGTGATGGACACTTTAATCAGGCTTGGATGAGAAATTAATAGAATGGGCCACAGCTGAATACGAAGAAGAGTGGGCTTCTCTCTTTTTGTGGAAGGACTCCTAATAGCTTGACCAAGCTCACTGCACAACCACTCCAGGGTCAGAGCTCAGAGAGCGCCGATGAAAACAGAGTATAGACTGCAGTGTCCCGTTTATATGACTCCTGTCGAGTTAAATAGCTTTTTAGATCGTATTAAAGAGTGCGTGTGGAGGCACGTTATCTATTGGTAGCTTTAACGCAACTCAGTGTGACAGCAAGAAACCCATTAGAGGAGAGTGTGTGTTTGTCTATACCTATGTGTGTATGTTTGTGGGTCGGGGGATATTAGTGAATGAGGGGATGATGCTGGAATTAAATGCAAAATTGGATTTGGGAGAATTATGTAACTGATATATCTGCAAATTAGACACATTTCTCACCAAATCCACCGTAAAGACTCCTCAAGACACAATTATAACACAATAATAAATAAATTAAATTGACCTTAAGTAGATAATGTCACACAAGCCAATGTTGTATGAGTGATTATACTTATTATACTTCAGCAAGTGAAATACAAATAAAGAGGAAAAGACTCATCATCAATTAAGAATACTGCAATAAACAAATTCTCTGCTCAACACAACTGCTGTTCCCGCTAATGACAAGAGCAGGTCAACCTTCACATCACAGCAAGAGCAGCTGATAATTTAAACAGCCTGTTTAGAGTTGCGGATTAAGCCAAACACAATAAAGCACCTACAAAAAATAAATGCACACTTCTGTCCAGTGGCATAAAAAGCAGCAGCTGGGCTCCCCGCGACAAATATAGGAAAGCCTGTAGGTAAACAGATGAATAAGCGGATTTAGTCTGCAAGACGGCTTTAAACGATTGCTCTCTCAGGGAAACAAGCTCTTTTTGTCACATGCAGCACAGAGCTGCCCGGTGTGATTCCATAGTCCTGAGTCGACAGAGGCCGATGCACTGTCCCTTCCTCTCTTATCGGAGCTGCTGCAGCCCCACGAGGTCTGGCTGCAGGCCTGCAGAGACCTTCCTTCACAAACACACACACACACACACACACACACACACACACACTTACACACTTTGTCGCATACACGCTTGCTCTTGAATTTCACATTATTTTACATGGAGTCTTGTAGGGATCTGCATAACATGAAGGGCACAGTCTACTTTTTTTTTTTTTACTCGTTATATTTTTTCAGCCACGCAAGCAGCCTTCCATATAGGCATGGCAAATGTTTGAAGGTCGGTTGGTTCCACAGCTTGTGTCCGAGGATGTACGCAAGTGGATGGATTGCAGTGAAGTTATCTGCAGACATTCATGATCCCCAGAGAATGAAGCCTACTGATTGAGGTGGTCCGTTGTGCTTGAACTTCTCAATGTGGTCCAAACGTTCATTGTCTTGGTGACTTCGGTGATCCCGAGAGTTTTAAGCTTTATGCTAATCACAAGTTGCTGATCTCAAATTTCTCATTTTGTCCGAGAAATTATCCAAAACTTGAAGATATTGCATTTGTAGTCATGTAGAGAAGCAGCAAATCTGCATATTTGTAGAAGTTAATAAATTATTTCAATAATTGTTCATCAAAATAGTGAATGTTCTACTGATCCACTTGATAAATTAACACATTTTATCTGCATTATCCACGTTGCAACCTTTCTATGTTGTGCTCTTCCATCTTGTATTGTATTAAGATGTCATAACATTTTTTGGTGTTGAATTAAGCGTTTATCATCAGGCTGCAGATTTTGCAGTGAAGTTGAATGTTTTGGCTGTGATGTGTCATTTGTCTCTGTAAAACGAGTCCATTCTTCTGTAACAAACCGTGAGCCCTTATGTGTGCAATATAAATCATTATGACATATCGTTCCTCTGTTGCTGGTATGGACTTCACTCGCTGGACTATAATTCAGCCCATGAAAGACCTCTTCTTATCTGTTTCATCTTTTCTGTCTTTGCTGCTCAGCAAACATGTCCACCGGCTCCTGTCCGTTAGTTCCCTCCTCAGTTCGCCGTGTTCTCTCCTTAGTTTTCTTGCTCCTGTTTGTTTCCCCTGTTTTCCCTGAGGGTTGGGAGGCATTTCACGGCGGATGAAAAACACAGCACTGAGGAGCATGCCGCGTGTGTGTGTGTGTCACTGATATTTTATTAAATCTTATCAGACTGCTGTCTCTCCCTTACCTACTACCCCTCAGTGCTGAGTCTGTCACTCTCACTCTCACTTCTTAAACCTCTGTGGCCACAGCTGAGGGGTAGTTGTGAGTCTCGAGGGGTTTCATATCTTGATTTGAGGGCATATTCCGTGATGTGCTGCATAATCACATTTTTAATTCCTGGTGTCCTATACGACGTCTTTCATTTTATGCTGCTTGTACATTTAGTTCTTTCTTCTCTATTTCCGTCCTATCTCTTCTATATCTTTTTTTCTCTCCCTCAGTCTTTCTTTTGCTTCTTATTAGTTTCTCCTCTCTCATGATTCTATAATATAATATTATATAATAGAATATAACAGAATACGATTTCATATTCAGAATCCTTCACTCTTGGTTTCCTCATTCCTCTTCTGCACACTCTAAATTCCAAAACTCTCTCTCTCTCTCTCTCTCTCTCTCTCTCTCTCTCTCTCTCTCTCTCTCTCTCTCTCTCTCTCTCTCTCTCTCTCTCTCTCTCTCTCTCTCTCTCTCTCTCCCTCCCTCAGTGTTGTTGCGTGAGGAGGTGGTCCAGCTTCAAGAGGAGGTCCACCTGCTGAGGCAAATGAAGGACATGTTGAGTAAGGACCTGGAGGAGACCCAGGGAGGCTGCTCTGCCAATCTGCTCTCAGCCACAGAGCTCCGAGTGCAGCTGGGTGACAAGGAGCAGGAGCTGGACCGTGCCAAGGAGGCCTTACAAGGTCAGGAGCCAACACAGGCGTCTTTTTGTCTCACCTAATCCCCCAGAGTCCCTTATTTCCAGGGCACAGCTACCTCAAATATGCAGTAAATACATCTGTCCATGCCGTTAGTAGGATGTTTGGTCTTTTCGAGTTCCTTCAAGCCAGAAAATAATGAGTCAGTTTCTGTAATTAGTTTTTATTTCTGTGTCATGATACAGGGATTAGAAAAAAACCATAAAAATACAACTTCTGATACAGTACAAAACCAGAAGAAACATATTCTAACAATAACACAATCATCAAATCACATGAAATTATGATTATTATTTGCCAAATAGTAAAAGAAAGGAAAAAACGCTAAAAGGCCAAATGTTTATCCTGACAACATGTTTCTCCAAATAACTGGTTAACTTGAATGTTTCATATTGAATTCTATACATTCTCAAAGGGATATGTTACATTTCTTACTCTTGATGTCAAGGATAGCAAATATGGCCATTTAGTCTGCTAAAGAAGACTGAATCATTTAATGAGCATCATATCTTTGCTAATTTAAGGCTAACATATTTCTATTTAGCGAATCAAACACATGCCCCAGTGGATTTTCTGACTGTATGTGAACAGCCAACTCAGTATCATCCATCATTGTTATCTTACTCAAGCTTGCGTGGCTCCCGGTAAAAAAAGAACACTAGAAAAATAAAATGAAGCTCATTTTACAATCCATTACAAACCCACTTTTCTTCCTCCAGACTGACATTGCCTCCAGTTTCGACATTGAGTAGTAAAATACCAATAATAGTAATAATAAAACACTTATTTCATGGGGTCTTTCATGGCACTCAAGGTCACCTTACATCACATAAGATCCATAATAAAACTTACAAGAAGCAACAGAGCTCAACTCAGCAATGAGTCAAAATCAGTATCATAGTATAAAATAAGATGCATTGTCTTTTGTAGACACATAGAGATCTTTGCTTCTAAGATAAATTAAATGAAGAATAATTCTCTGTAACACATTCATATTTCATCATCCTAGATGTACGCAGTTCAGGTGGTTCAGTCCATGTTCTTTACTATCAGTAAGATGAGGACTATGTCTTTAAGATCTATTTTAGGGTTCATTTGTTTTGTCATGTATGTGCCAAAGGTGTCAATCGTCTGCACTCGAATGGCAACAGTGTGCAGTCTTCCAGAAGAGAAACATGATCTTTTGTGTTAACATCTTACTTGTTGTAAGTGTGGACAAGAGAAACTCTATATGTGTATGTGTTTTGACATTGGTAAGTCTCAGAAATGGGCGTCGCCCCTGATGAGCAGCCAAGAGCACTCCAGGTTCATCTCATTTTAATTAACTCCCATCAATCATGCAATAGAAGCTTTGCGCTGAAATATTCATGGGCCATTAATGTAGACTGGAATGCAGTGTTCATTTTTGTGTATGAAAACAAATCAAACCATAATGAAACCCAGGGAGTAAATACAGTCCATCCCACATTAAGGATCATTTCTTGTCACAAAAATAGGAGAAGAAACCGAAAAGGCAATCGTGGATTTAGTTTAGTTTGAGGGTTTTGCTTTGCATAGTTCTCTCCCCTGCTCTGAGTCGCAGGTGGTAAACTGCAAGCTTGTAAACTGTGTTGTGTAATGGCAGAAAAACAGGTTTGAATGTTGAGTGTAAAATATGAAGCGACTAAACTGCTGTTGGGAGGAATGCCTCCTGAATGACACACGTGTGCAGTTATGAAAAGTACAGGTTCCAGTCTTGTCTCTCTGTTGAGCACAAACTCTCCAGGGAACATTGTTATTAGTATTGCTTGCAAAGAGCCCCACCGGTTGCATCATGGCTGTTGAGTTTTCTCTGAAAGTTGAAAGAAATCAGATCCAATTGGTCTTCTCCGGGATGAGTCGACAGTCTCCACATGCCAGCCGAAACAGTTAAACGTATGAATGAATACGTGCTACTGTGCCAATTATTGTTTGGGATGATTTCATCATCTTATCTAAAACAAAGCAAAAAAAAATAATTAAATGCAACACCAGCTGCAGCCCCTCATTCACAGAAGGCACAGTGTCACCTAGTGGTTCCCTTCTGCAATTGGAAAGTTGTTTCTGATTTACAAATCTCACTGACACATATTTGTATGACAGTCTAATTGGCTGTTAAAATGATCCTTGATTTACACCTGTGTGCGCTGCTCAGTTTGTGAATGTGTTGCTCTGCGTGTTGCAGCCATGAAAGCTGACCGTAAGCGTCTACGAGTGGAGAAGGCGGACTTGGCGAATCAGATGCAGCAGCTGTACGCAACACTGGAGAGCAGAGAAGACCAGCTGCGAGAATTCATACGCAACTACGACCAACACCGAAAGGTAACAGCAGCCCTGCCCATCTGTCAGCATTAGCTCATTGCGTATATATAACTAGAAATGTCAGCGCAGAAAAGCCCAGGACAGTGTCTCAGCAACAGAGCTTAGCCACTGACAAATTCATTTGTATCATTTTAGTTGTAAAATGTCTCCCGGTGTGGTAACACTTTACTTAAAGTCCTTCTTTAAAGCATGAACCTTATCTAAGTGCTTGATAAATGGTTTATAACAAACTGTAATGCAGTTGTAAGCAGATATAATTGTTTATTAATGTAATTGTCATCAACTATAACTCCTCCTGTGGTCACCCATGAGTGGAGCCTGCTGCATGAACTAATAATGAAGGAAAATATAGTAAAACACAGTTGTAATATAATAAGATATGTCTTCGTAGGAGAATTGTTGACAAGACTGTACATTTGTAAACACTTAAAAATGACTTTATATCTGTGCATGAACACATTATAGTGTGTTATAAAACCTTCTTTAAATGTTTGTATATTGCTCATAAATGTTAAATAGGGGGACATATTGTATATAGTTTGACATCTTGATCACAATAATACATGTTAATTCATGTGACATAGAAAAAAAGGACTGTTGGCCTATATATCATTATACATATATATATATATATATATATATATATATATATATATATTTCAATATATATCAGATTTGTTACTGTGATTACTCTATAGTGTCATCATGTATCCCATTTTCTTTTGAAAAATACAAGTTTTGAAGTAGGTTATAACACAGAATGTAGCTCTGATATGCTCCTTGACTCGAATGTCGCGCTCCATTGATCGTTCAAAGTGAGCATGGCGAGGATTAACCGGGTCTTTGTGTGTGTGTGTGTGTGTGTGTGTGTGTGTGTGTGTGTGTGTGTGTGTGATCCTCAGGAGAGTGAGGATGCAGTGAAAGCTCTGGCAAAGGACAAGGACGTGCTGGAGAGGGAGAAGTGGGACCTGAGGAGGCAGACCAAAGAAGCCACAGAACAGGCCAACGTCCTGCGTTCTCAGATGGACATGAAGGAGAACAGGGTCAAAGAGCTGGAGGCCGAGCTCACCATGGTGAGTCACCCCGCTCACAAACACGGTCACAACTTTCTTGAATTAGTAAGTCAAGCGCAAAAGTGTCACATTAGCATCTTTATCTGGTGTTTATGGCATAAATGCAAACAAGGTATGGGTTTGCAATCCCGTCACCGTGTTCATATCGGTTCAAACACACGCAGTAAGCTGCTCTGCCATCCTCATCCCTTTCCTCTCTCAAAGCATTAATTCTTTCTCCAGGCTGAGGAAGAAATTCATGCCTCTTTTTTTTTTGCGTTGCCGCGTCGGTGCCTCGGAGGTACAGTTGTCAGTCTGTGTGTCATTAATCTCTCTCCTCCCTCGGCGAGTCATAACCACCCACAGATCCTCAGATCAAGCCGCATCACAGATCAGTTTTGTTGGTACATCAGTGCAAGAGCTGCATTGCTGTCAAACGAGCAAGCTACAAAGCCACAGAATATATTTCTACCTTTCTTTTTTCTCCTCTTTCTCTTTTAAAATACGGTTGTTGCCAGTTGTTTCCCTTACCACTAAGTGGTTGCCCACTAAATGCCCTTTCATAGGTTTCCAGTAATAAAATCCTGTGGAAAACATCAAACATGTATAGTTTTGGCACAGAAATGGACGCTCTTTAATGTGCTGTATTAGAATTTTCAAAGGGTAGAGCTGCTGGTTTTTCAATATTGTTATTGTTGTCGACAATCTCATGAAAAGACCAAAACCAATAATGTGTTACTCCATCCATTTCTCAACACTTTCCAAATGTCCTACCCCGCTGTGGCCCTCAGCCTCAAGCCAGTTGGTTCCTTCTAAAAAAGGTAAATCTTTAAAACAGGTGAAATATATAGTTTTATTAAGGTCTAAATAATTTCCTAATACAGCCACGCTTTGAAGTTTTTAGCAAACGGTGCTCAACCAGGAGTAGATGATGTATTTGTTTGAAACTTCAGTAACAGATTAATAATGTGTTGCTTTAGTGAATATTTACAGCAACAGGACGGTGAATGTTTGGATTGACTCAAAATAAACTGCTGTGCTAATAATAGAGGAACATGTTGGCCAGTACAACCGTCTGGTATTTTAATAGTTTTTGGAAAACAGTGGCGCTCTTTGGCACAGATGGAATAAGATATATTTAAGATCAGTTGATTCTTGGTTTTGGTCTTTTCATGGGATTTGTTGACAATAAGTAAACATAGAATACCACTAGTCTTTCATTTAGCTTTCGAGGTCCCACAATTAGTTGTGTAGTGTAGCTATTGTTGTGTACATGTGTGTGTGTGTGTGTGTGTGTGTGTGTGTGTGTGTGTGTGTGTGTGTGTGTGTGTGTGTGTGTGTGTGTGTGTGTAGATGCACGCATTCATGCATGCATACAGTGCTCATGTATGTTTATTTATATGGCACATTTCTAGTGTTTTACATAATGCATAACAGATATGAAGACATACAGACTATGAAACAGAAAACACAAACAAAAAGTATAGAAATTGATTTTAAATCAATTTAAAAGATTTTAAAAAATGTGTGACCAAGTTTGTTTTACTTTTAGGTCATGCTCAGTTTCTCTTGTGTTTCCCAGGCGAAGCAGTCTCTGGCCACCTTGACGAAAGACGTACCGAAGCGCCACTCATTGGCCATGCCCACAGAGCCTGTGGTGAACGGCAGTCAGGAGTGGGTGATGCAGGCAGACCTGCCGCTCACCGCCGCCATTCGTCAGAGCCAGCAGACCCTCTACCACGGACACACCACGGACAGACAGGGTAAGCTCTCTTACCGCATCTGCTCCGCTTCTCAGTCTCGGTGCCGCTTGGTGTTGCTTTTACAGACTAAACATACTAACAACAGTGTTTCCTGGAGGTTTCTCAGACTAACTGGGTATTTTTCAACATGTGTGAATACATGTATGTGTGCACATGTGTGTGCGTGTGTGGCACATCCAGCTGTGGTCAGGATCAGCCCCTGCCACTCTCGCCAGCCCTCTGTCATCTCAGACGCCTCTGCAGCCGATGGAGACCGCTCGTCCACGCCCAGCGACATCAACTCGCCTCGTCACCGGACCCACTCCCTCTGCAATGTAAGAGCTGCCTGGCCTCCTCGACCAAGTAATCACACCTCCACACTTTTCTAAAAGTACCTCCTTACTCTTCTTGTCTTCTCCTGTTTGTGTCTGTCTCTCTTTTCTGTCGGCCTGCTGGGTGTCAGCCTGCCTGCTTGGTGGTGATGATGATGATGTTATTTTGTATTTAAGTCACTTTAAAGCAATAGTTTGACATTTTAGGAAATATGCTTATTTGCTGTCTCGCTAAGGAAGAAGCTGCAGCCAGTTAGCTTAGCATAAAGACAGGGGGTAGTGGACTAATTCTTTGCTTGGAGCAGGAACGTCCTGGAGTCAGGCAACCAGTCGATATTCCAAGAAGTTACTCTGCCAGGCCAAGAAGTAGTTCGGCACGTAACCCCCGTTAATACACTATGTTTTTCTACATAAATAAACAGGATACAATTTGTAAATCTGTGATCTTTAGGTCAGGGGCTGAGCCAGAAGTTGGCCAAGGGTGGCACTGGGCCCCCTTGGTGGCCACCCTAACAGAGTAACAAGGGGATAGATAGTTGGCTTCTTGGTAAAGTTGAGGGATTGCTGAATGGGCCTACTAAGTACAGGCCTATGGCCTATCGGACCAGAACCTCTGCATGAAATGACAACATATCTTGTTAGAAAGTCAGTCAAACAAGTTCAAAGAGACACTAAACAACTACAAGCAACTCAGAGAGTCATTTAGTCTCTTTTTCAGTCTTGGCGTCTATGTTTATGGGCCCATTTTCTCATAGTTACGAATAGTAGCATATTATTTATCAATATTATTTCACATTCTATAGTTTTTTTTAATTTTGCATTCATTTTACACTGAATTAACAATGTAACAATAATGTACAGTTTATTATCGCCAAGAAGCCAGGCTTTAAATTTGAATCTTAGATTTTTACTAATTTTAGAAATGCCTCCCCCCTTCTTTAAAACTGTGACCTAGTCTGGCTCCCTCATTAATTAAAACAATTTATAAAACATCCCCCAAATTCAAAGTGCTGGTATTCACATTTTGTCACATTCGGACAGAGCCAGGCTGCGTCCCCCGTTTCCAGTCTTTGTGCTAAGCTAAGCTAACCAAGCTTACTCTAAAGAAAGTGAATAAGCATATTTCCCAAAATGCTGAACCATTGCTTTGACTCAGCTGTATGGGACGACAAACCCAAGCTCCCTGTCTCCTCTTCTCTGTTCAGTCCATGGAGGACCTGGAGGACCAGAAGCGTAAGAAGAAGAAGGAGAAGATGACTCTGGGATCCCTGTCGCGGGTGTTCGCTCGAGGCAAACAACGCAAGTCACTGGACCCCGGCCTGTTTGATGGTACAGCCACCCCTGATTATTACATAGAGGAGGATGCTGACTGGTGATACTGAGTGTGTGAGCCTGCGTGTGAGTGGTAAATTTGTGTGGATATTCACCTGGCTTTAACTGTGTGTAAAGAGTGTTTTGTGTGTGGGTTTGTCTGGAGGGGGTGAATTTTAAAAGAAATGCCTAAAAGAGACTGCTATCCCCATAAATGTACAGAATATTACCCTAAATTGTATGTTTGTAAATTAGATATATATTTATAGATGTACATGTATGCATATGTATATATGTTTACATGCATATAAATATATACATGGGGTTATTATTATGTGTAGACATGTTTATGCTGTATTATCTTCCAAATGTCTTAATGTTTTATGTTTTTTTATAACTGGAGACTTGAAGGACCGCTGTTCATATGTAAATAGGAGTTATTGTGAAACTAGTGTTTTTACTGTAAATGTCATTTGGCTTTTGTTACTTTACAGTTGCTTTTATCATGCTTTGCAACATTGATTTTCTAAGTTTCTTCTTATTCCCAATCTTACTTAGCCTGAATGGCTTTAAAAGAAATTTATCTTTTGGAGTTTAATCGGCCAAAATTCTGTTGTTTCAAATTGCTTGTTGGAGTGGAAAGTAGTACTTTGTTTCAGAGATATTGCTGGTACATGTTTGCCATCATGTTCAATTTATAAATGCTGGCTAATGTATAAACATATCACAATATGGGCAAGCAGAGACCTTTTTATTCATGAAGCTTCCTCATCCGTTTATGCTCAATATCATATTATCAGTTACAATAATTAACGACCGGCCAACAAGAGTTTTAAAGTCAACCTTCCTTAAAATGTAACTGCACGGACCTGAAAACACAAAACAAAAGAATAACAGCGATGCATCACACACCTTTCATCTGCTGTCGAAACCATGTGCAAGTGCCAAAGGGGAAATACTCATCTCTAGAAAGTCTGCGTATCATTCTGTCACTGTTAGCACTAGCCTCGTAACATTGTTTATGACTGACTCATCTCTCACTGAGAGCTATCTAACGTGCCAATATGAGACGAAGGAATGCCCATTAAACGCCTGCATGATCCCTCTTTGCTGCTTTGATTAGATGTCCATTCATTGCCAATCAAATTAATATTCTCCATACTCCTGTGTTGCTCCTGTGTTACCTTTTCCCTTTACCAAGTGATCTTCCTTGCATTATGAATGCACGGTCCCCCCCCCCTTTTTTTTTTTTTAGACTGTTTTTGTTTTGCTTTGTGTAGAATCCCTCCTCATTTCTTGCAAATGTGGCTCTAATAATTCTATAATAAATGCTTTGTAATTTAGGAATATGTTGCATAAAAGAGTAAATCTATTGAAGTATTTTATTTAAAAAGAAAAAATACAAAGAAGAGGTAACTTCAAATATTTATCTGCTGCAGCTGTTGCAGCCAGATGTTGAGGAGGTTTTAGCATTTTCAAAAATGAATTATAATTGAAATGAAATCTTATTTTAAAAATAAAACTAGTAACTGAATACATCCTATGTGGCAGTTTTCTGTTCCGTGAGTAATCCTGTTATTGTGTCCCAGTCTAACGTGTCTCTCCCTCTCCTCCTGCCATTTCTAATGGCAACTCTCTCCTGCCAGTGAGTAACTCCTCATCTGTGATTACCAGCTGTCTGTTTCTACACTCTGGGGATTATTCATATCACTCAGGTCCATTGGAAAAATTCAAGTTTGTCTCATTTTCTTGTGGAAACTCTTTTGAGAAAGAGATGGTGGACTTTGCATGCAACGTTTTTGTCAGCATGTGGAGACGAATCAGGTAAACACGCAGCGTTCATCCTGGATTTGTTTGTTCAGTATGAATCAGTGTTTTCCTGCATGATGTTTTATGAATAATCCCTGTGTCTCTAATACATTATCCTAATGGTCTTTAGTCCCATCATAATCATCAGAAAGTATTTTAACAACTTTACTAAACTCGGTACTGTAGTTTTAGAACTCACTGGACTACTACACTCTCATGAAGTAAAAAAATGGATTGTATTTCTTCTGAGTTACAGGTTTAGATGGACTCAATTTAGTAGTTTTGTGGACTTTTTTTTTTATAATTTTCTTTTAATAGTCCTGGGAAACTAATTCCATATACAGCTCATCCAAAGACATAGGGATAGCTATAATGAATTGTTTGGCTCTATCTAGTGGCCAATTGGTGCAATTTCAATTACTTTTTTGACAACATTTCAGTTGTTGATATATGAAAACGATTCTGTGTATTTCTAATGTGAATGCTCTCTGGTTTTGATATTAACATTCCTCCAGATGAGTCACTTTTGTTGATTTCCATATCCCTCTGACCCTGAACCCCTCCTGTATGCCACACCATAACTTCTCCTGAACAATCCAGACTCTGACAGCCTCACACAGCAGAGCCTGTCTGATGGCGAGGAGCAGCTGGACCGCCTCCAGCAGGCGGAGCTCACTCGAAACACATGCATGTCGCTGTGGAGGGCAGGTGCAGTCCAGGCCTGGCTGGAGGTTGTCATGGGAATGCCCATGTATATCCGAGCCTGCTCTGAAAACGTCAAAAGTGGCAAGGTACACCTTTGGTATAAGTGGCTATGGTGCTTTGAGAGTGGGATGCTGAAGATGCTGCTTATGATTAAGAACTGGATTTCTATACACTAGGTCCTGCTAGGCCTGACAGATGAGGATTTGGAGCTGGGTTTGGGTATCAGTAACCCCATTCATCACAGGAAACTGAGACTGGCCATTGAGGATTACAGGAGAGCTGAAGGGGACCAAGGGTGAGCAGCAGCTAACAAAACACTGAAGTTTAATATTGCTTATCAGCAGTGGAAGAGTAGAGTATGTACATTTAATACTCAAGTACTGCAATTAAATACAAATTTGAGGTATTTGCCCTTGAGTGTTTCCCATTCATTGTTACTTTATACTTCTACTCGACTACAATCCAGAGGATACTATTTGTTCCGCTACATTTATTTCACAGCTTTAGTTACTGGTTACTTTGCAGATTAAGATTTAAATCAAATTAAGCCACACAACAACTGTGCATAAAATAGTTCAAATCAGCTCGACCTGGACCAGCTACAACAGTAAAATGCATCAGTAGTAATAAACCGATAATAAAATATTTTATTCATGAACAATTGTTATGCATTATTAGCACTTATTTCTGACACTGTGTGTACATTTAGCTCATAATACTTGCATACTTTTTAGTACTGTTTTAAATTGAGGAATTCAACTTGCAATGGGGTGTTTTGTCTATGTTTTATGTTGTCTAATCATCCTCTAGACTATCGAAAGCATCCGAGATGGACCACCACTGGGTTGCAACATCGTGGCTGAGTGACGTGGGGTTGCCTCAGTACTCGCAGACCTTCCAGACTCATCTAGTGGACGGACGAGTGCTGAACTCTCTGAGCCGCAGAGACCTGGAGAGATTCCTTAACATCAGCGACCAGTTCCACCAGACCAGTCTGCTCCTGGCAATACAGCTCTTGCAGATACTCAGTTTTGATAAAGAGGTCAGATTAAAGATCAACATTTACATGAGACGATATGAAAAGGAACTTATTGCTGTTCCACAACCACTGCATAAAGTTGAACTCAACTCAAAACTGCATGTGATTTCCATAATTATCCACCATAGCTTGAGCAGGCCATCATCCTTCCCTTGCGTATCTCTCTGTTGTGTTTTCGCAGAGCCTTCAGGCACAGCGGGCAAAATGTGAGCACCAAGACCGGGACCCCATTGTTTGGACATGTCACAGAGTAATGAAGTGGATCAGAGACATAGACCTCAAGGTGAGTGGGAGGTCAGTGATTGTGTTCCCCTTTGCTCGGGAGATATAAAGGGCAGACTTCAACCAGATACTGCTACTTACTAGATTCTAAGATTCCTTCAATAATTGGGGTGGATGTGGTTCAGGGGGTAGAGCAAATGATCCTTCAATCACAAAGGTTGGCGGTTTGATCTCTGGCTCCTCCTGTCCGCATGTCTTAGCGTCCTTGAGTGAGACACTGAACCCCAAGTTGCTCCACCGGATGCTTTACAGCAGCTCGCTGCTCCTAAATGCTTCGGATGGGTTAAATGCAGGGGTCAAATTTCCTGTAAGTATGTGGCGATTGAAATTTAGCTTAAAATAGTGCTTAAGAAAATACCATACAAGTGTTTTTAATGAATAATAGTTTACCTTCTTCTTATTTTAACATGCTTATTTTTGCTGGAATTGTGGAACTAGAAACTAAAACGCCACTATGATTGTGTTTTGCCTTTAATTACAGTTCAATTTGACTTTTATACCAATATGACTTTTGACAGGACAGTCTGAAGTCCGCATATTTGTTCTCTATGTTCTCGCCAGGAGTTTGCAGACAACCTTCAGGGTAAAGGGATTCATGGAGCTGTGATGGCTCTGGACCCATCCTTTGACACAGACGCCATGGCCAAAGCCCTGGGGATCCCCAGCAACAAACACATGCTGCATCGGCACCTGTACGAAGAGATTAAATCACTCTCCGGCCCTCACAGGTACATTAAAAAACCCTTTCAACTCTTGTTGCATACTTTTCTATTCTATCCTACTCTTAAAGCAACAAGTGATCTTGTTTTGTGATATAAAAATATAATTTTGCCAGTTATTTTGTTGCCTTTTAAAATGAATATAATTATCTAAGTATCCAAATATCCAAACATCGTGCACATAAATGACTCTGTCTATTCCTTGTATTCACAGCAGTGCAGAGCAGGGAAGTGAAGTAATCGGTTCCTCTTCGCCTGTGGCTGTTAACCGCTTTACCGAGGAGAGGGTGTCGATGAGAAGATCAGGCAAGGTATCATTTACACAGATTCATATATTTATCTCCCTGGAGGTTTCCTTCCAGTCTAGTGGTCTAAGACATGGTTTGATTATGGACGGGTAACTTTGTTGCATACATACTTGTGTGGTGGTACTGCACTTTTCTCAGCTGCAATTTCCTCACAGATGACACATGCATGCAGAAGGACGGCATTTATTTCCCTAATTATTTTCATGACAACTAGTTGCCTTCTAATCTGCAGAACAAAACTATTTGAGGGCCTTGTACAGTTCAAGATTTGAATTAAAGTTAATGATCCAACCAAAAACTCGGCCCAGTGTTGCCAGCTTTTTTCCAATGGAAGTAGCTAGCAGCGCTAGTTCCAAAAGTCACTAAATCTAGCAAGAAAGTAGCCAAATCGACAACACTGGTAGCCCGTCCCTTCAGGCCTATAACAAAAATATCTACAATACGTTGCCCACAGCTAAGCTATATGTGATGTATTTCTTTGTGTCAGGAGAAGTTGATCATTACAATAGTGAGAGAAAGTTTAACTTGCTGGAAGTTTTAGAAAGGTGACTTTGTTCAGAAACCTGTTTAATTGGTTAATTAACCTGTTGCAGAATGTTATAGTTTGAAAATAAAAAAAAGTCTCAGCCTTGTGAAATAGGTGAACATTGAACATTAAATGGTCACGAACAATTGTATTTTTGATAGGAAAATGCAACTGAAGCTTTTTGTTGAACTGTTTCACTTCAATGACAGCTGATAATATTGGAACAAACTAGTCATTTAACTTAAATCTAAATAAAATTGTATATCTTAAGTGATTTAAGATATAGGAAAAAACAGTCTTATTTTGAGAAAGTAACTCCACATTCTGTTTTATGCCTTCTTTGAAAAAAATGTCCAGAGTCCGCTGAGGTTGCGTGCCAACAACCACTCTGTGGAGCGAGGCCTGGGCTTCCACGGCAGCTGCGGCTCTCTGCCCAGAGATGCCCGAGTTCAGGCCGTTCCCCGGGCGGCCAAAGGCAGTCCGATGCACACCTACAAGAGTGTTGAAATCACCAACGTCTGAACCAGCCTCCGCCATCCAGATCGTTGACTGTATTGTTTACATTGTCATTGTATTATTGTTTACTACTGAGAGTGACCTACACTCAGCATTGATTGAGAGTAAGTCGTCTTAAAGGGGTGCACCACTTGATTTGATGATTCATCATTTTTGGTCAATATTAGAACAACACACACTCTGAACAGAAACAATAATAATTTTTGACCCGATGGAGCTGTTGTAAATATAATGAAGAGGAAGAGGATTCTATGGACAAAGTCACTTTTGTTTTATTCCGACTAAACGCCCAAATGAGTTTTATATTATGAGTTTATTCAAGGCTTAAGAGCAACCTGCAAAATAACTGAACACAGTGTTGTTCTCCTTTGATGCCTTATATCAAATAGGTCTCGCAGCACTGTTGTTTACTGCTCTACTCTTTTGACTATTTCTAACATTACAGTAAATGAATGATTATGCTTGAGTTATAGGAAATAAAGTCATTCTAACATGCTTTCACTGTAGAGATACATATCAGCTGTTGAAACCTGAACTGCGTCAGATCAGCAGCTCTACATATATGAGTGAGATGTTATTTCATTTTTATTACAACATTAAAAGATATGTAATTTGGACGTGTGGGGGAGCTAAAAAATGGCAAAAAAGTTAAACTTCTATGATTCTAGCACTTCGGACCATATTTAACATGAATTCTGTAATTTTGAAAACTGGTAAAAAAAATCCATCTTCTCATTAGTGTTACATAACATATTCATTTAAATAAAGAACTGAAATTGTTTTGGTTTTCATTATAGAGTAAATGTTGAGATATTCTTTTTAACAAAACTCATGTAGGTTATATGTAGATAAAACATACAGTTGAATGTTGGGTTTTGAAAGTGCTGATGTGTAAAAATTTGAGCAAATTATCTGCACATGTTTATACTGTATTAGTTAAGCGCTGACGTAAAGGCAATGCTGTTACTTATATTCTGAGCTCAGTGGGGAGAATGTAATGGTATTTTTGTACGGTTTAATCATGTTTTATAAAACGCAGTTGCTTAAAGCTTGTTCCTGAGCATGAAGACACAAATGAAATGTCACAGGGGCCACACTGTGTGCAGCTAAACGCCTGAGGTCAATCCAAATAGTAGAAAACAGGTTTGTCTGTCCCTATCTGGGCGTCTCCTTCAGTCACCAAGAGCAAAGTTGTTTAAGCGGGAAGATTAGACTAGTTCAAACGTGTATGGACACAGAACTGAAGGACTCAATGGTTTATGCTTTTAACACCAGTGTTAATGTGACTGTTTACTGTCTCTCTTCACCCTGCTGTCAGAGCTTTTCATGTACGCCAACATTAAAGGTGAATTTATTGTCAAGTCATATTCAGCTTAGGTCTGTTATTTTTATTGTTCAAGACAAATGCATTCACTTTTAAAACATTAGCCAAGAAAGATATTATCCCATAAAGATATTTTTAATTAGATGATATGTTTAAAATGTGCTCAGAATTAGCTTGTTGATTAGTTTGTTATATTCAGTTTTTTAATTAAATAATGTGTAGAAATTTCTGTTTGCATTTCATCCCCCTTAGTTTTGATCAGAGTAGGAGGGGGTTATGAGGTAATGAGGGGAGAGCGCTGCTCTACACTCAAACCAGTAACCTTTGGGGGCTCTAACCTTGAGCCCACCACTTCATCTGCTGAGTGTGACACAATGTAAAGCTCCAAAACGTTTGTGTCAGCTGTATATCTTTGATGGTTGTGACCATATACAGAATAGGAATTGTTTACTTCAGACCATAACAAGTAACGTGTGGTACATGTAACAACCTCTTCTAGACAATTAAGGATACCTTTATTTTTGATTTAATGATATTCAGACACTAATCATTAGAAGTGAAATGATTGATAGTTTAAGTCAGTTGTCAAGCAAAAGTTCCTATGACCTGGTTTCTGTAGTTCTTTACTTCTTTACTGTTTTATATGATGGAAAACTAAAACAAGCAAAGACACCCTCCTGGGTTCTGGAATATTTTTGGTTTTCATAGACTAAAGTTAATAATCTAGAAAATAATCAGCAGACTAATTGATAGTGAAAATATAGTCATTACAGCCACAATAATAATTATAATATATATTTTTCTTTTAGACAGACTCCTGTAAGTCTCCATTCATGACAACTTAAAACTGCATTAAGTATGTTTTATTGTAATTTATTATTACATTTCAATACATTTATCAATCTGTTTCCGGGTGGGTCCACCTTTCTTGTCCCACTAGTTTGTCCCCAGCGGATGTTCTCTTAGCGGCGCTAGGACCACGCGGATAACAAGTCGCGGATACACTTTACAACACGGAGAGGGGAGGTTTCACTCCGGCTGGAATCTTTACCAAAGTTTCTCTTAAAACATTTTCTGTGACAGTAAACGGTTTATATAGATATATACAAAAACGTTTTTGTAATTTTAAACACGAATCTCAGTTGAACGGGGGCGTTAAGTTGTTGCGTTGATGTCTTCTTCCTCTTTTCCCCTGTGATCTTCCTGAAAACACACCTGCGTGATCCAGGTGAAGAGGGAAGTCCTTTGGCATTGAGCGGCGAAAGGTAAGGCCTCTTCCAGATCACCTTCACCCACCTTTTGCTAACGATCAGATTAACGGGAGCTCGTGGATTGAGTCGCACATGTATCTTCATGAACTCCCTTGTGTCCGGATGAGTTGAGGTTTCTTTAGAGTAGCTCCTGTGACGGGACGTGTCCTCCCTCTGGGGTGCCTTCCTACTTTACAAACAACAAAAGAACCGGCAGCGTGCTGAAGCACGTAAACCACCCGGTACAAGTTCACTGTTCTAGAAGATAAGATTACCCAAACAGCATCGTCATTGAAGCAGTCAGTGGGCCCGTGATAATTACAGGCGAGAATGTTTGTTTTTGTTTAATGTTTGAAGTGGACACACCCATGCACACCGTCCAGCCTGTAACATGCAGAGCGTAGGAATATAAGGAAGCCATTGATGACACAGAATGAGCCTTGATAATGATGGTAATGCATTACATGAGGGGTTCTAGACATCGGTACTGATCCGATAGTGTTTTAATGTGGGTGGTGTCAGAGCTGATATTTGATCCATTCAATAAAGCCAATACTGATTAAGTGTATTGTATTAGTGCAACCTTGTATCAAAGTATACAAAGTGTCATACACTCACAGAATGGGCTGGTTAATATGAAGGAAATCAACATCACAATATTAAGAAGTTTCATCATTTCAAAATAACCTGTAAAATCTATTTCAATTTTATTTTAAATGCAGTGAACTGAAAATAAGGTTACATTGTGTGTAACAGAAAAATATACTGTTAATGGACTAATTCATAGTTAATAGAAACTCATTATAATAATAATTTACCACAGTGTTTTATGCAGCTTAATTTCACAACATGAATACAAATTTAAAAAAACTCAAATTGTTTCCAGCCACGACAGCGACGCTGGGAGTTTGTGTGTGTGTGTGTGTGTGTGTGTGTGTGTGTGTGTGTGTGTGTGTGTGTGTGTGTGTGTGTGTGTGTGTGTGTGTGTGTGTGTGTGTGTGTCATCGTGACAATTTGTTTTGATTACTTTGGTATGTCTGTCTGGGCAGTTGCAACTGTGCAAGATGCAGTGATGTAACTTTAAAGGTGTGTAGTAGTGAATTTAAGGCTGAGTTCCAAGATGATTGTGATTTAAGTTAGGGAGTAGGGAGTAGGAAGTGGGGAAAGGCCACTGGCCTGATTATGCATCACAGCTGGTGTGATCCCATTGCAAGATAATATCTAATATTTGTAGTTTCCACTTACGGTGTGCTTAAGATTGTCAATTTAAACATAACATTAATCATTTTGAATTAGGACCTAGTGTATTTATTCAGTGAATTGAAGTAGTTTCAAGGAGTTTTACACACAGCTGACATTGTGCATGAAATTGCTGAGATTGATGATTGATTAATGAGAGTAGTAAGCAGAATAATGATGGAAAAATTACGACTACTAATAATAACAGCAGCAGTGAATATAATACAATTATAATTATATTCTAGTGGGGTAATATGGGGTATAATAAGCTCTTTAAAATATGATGGTGCCTGACCAATTAGGGCTTTGTAGGTGAGAAGGATTTGAAATTCTATTCGTGATTTTACAGAGAAGCTAATACAGCAGAGATATGATCTCTTTTCTTAGTTTGAGTTAGTACACGTGCTGCAGCATTCTGAATCAACTGGAGAGATTTAAGAGACTTATTAGAGCGGCCTGAAAATAAGGAATTGCATTAATCTAGTCTAGAAGTAATAAATGCATTAACTCATTTTTCTGCGTCGCTTTGAGACAGGATGTGTCTGATTGTTTTAAATGTTACGTAGGTGAAAAAAGGCAGTCCATGAAATTTGTTTTATCTAGGAGTTAAAGAACAAATCCTGATCAAAGATAACTCTGAGATTCTTTACGGTGCTGCTGGATGCCAGCGCAATGCCGTCTAGAGAAACTATATCGTCAGATAATTGATTTTTTATTTGGTGTTCTGGGCCTAATAGAATAACTTCAGTTCTGTCTGAGTTTAACATCAGGAAGTTGCAGATCATCCAGGTTTTTATGTCCTTAAGACATGCTTGAAGTTTAGTGAGCTGGTCGGTTTCATCTGTCTTGATCGATAGATATAATTGAGTATCATCTGCATAATAACAAAGGTTTATGGAGTTACACATATGGAGGACGTGTAACTTGCCGCTTTATTGGCCAGATCATCATTGAAAAAGATATTTGGTCTCAGCTGATTTGGTGTGTGGGCCGTCAGTTCTGTCAAAGAGCCATTGAGTAGATGTCTGAAGGAAACACCTGCCTCAGTGTCACAAGGAAATGACCTGTGATACTGGTGATCAGTAGCATATTCCACACACCACGTCATGATAAACGAGAGAATCAATTATTTGATCAACCCATCCCAGTCCTCAGCTCTCCCAGCCTTTTTGAATCATTCAGGACCACTTTATTAGCATTGTTCTGCCCTCCAGGCCCGGCCCATCCCTTTTGTTTGTCAGAAGAAGAGGACAGAAGCTTAATTGCAGGGTGTGCTTTGAACGAAGGGTTGGATTTTCATCTGCACTTGAGCTCATCGATGACATGCTTAAAGTACTTTGCCCTTTAAATCATGAATGAAAAGAACATCGATCCCTCTGGTCACCTGTGTGTCCTGAGAATAGTGCAGCAGGTGGTGGCTTATTAATGATGGATGCAAGACATTTTTAAACTGATTTACTCGCTTGAATTCATGATGTTCAGTAGATTAAACTCATTATTTATTTTGCATTTTATACCTCCTCCCTCTCTTCTTACCAGCTGCCCCGCCCTCATCTGTAAACTCATGAGCTCATCCAAACCCACAACCTGCTCCCACGAACGCGCTGAAGACATGCCTTTTTAAAACTGCTGCTATAAACCCCAATATTCAAAACAACTTGGTCTTGATCTCCAACCTTTCCTCTCAAAAACCCTCGAATGCCTGTTTGCCACTAGACCCACCCAACTCCAAGCCTTCTCTAGGGCAGTTCCCAGGCTCTGGAGTTCTCTGTCCCAAGACATTAGAGACTGTGTCCCTCCTGGTTTTCCAATCATACCTCAAGACCAATCTCTTCTTCACTGCTTTCTCTGAGTACCAACCCCATACAGTTTAAACGGTATGAATATGGATCCAGCATGCCTTGCTAAAGATAAAGTGATTGTGTGGATTACGATGTGGTGGTCTAAAGACGTTTAAATGTTTACTTGGTGCCCAGCAGCTCCTTTAGTACCGATGTACATTTTATGAAGAATGCAGTACAACCTAAGCACTGTTGTTATTTGAACATGTTTTTTGTCTGAACACGTTACCAAACACGCCCATCTAGTACATCTGTCAGTCATCACACTACTAACTTCAGTTGAGGCAGTAGTAGAAGAGGATTCTGTGTATTTTTCAGACTATTCTCTCATTTAAACTTTTTTTTTTTTTAATTGAGAAATACTAGCTGCTTGTGAACCATCTAAAAACTATTCAAATTGAACACTAAGAAGAAAAAATGACTCACTGAAGTAATGGAGGTTAAAGATAATGCTTTGTTTTAAAGGTTGACAATAACAAAAAAAATGCTAAAGTCCACTGTTGATTGCAAAACAATTCTGAAAAAGCCCCCCCCATGCCCGTAATTCTGGGACTTGTTTATCAAAGTTCCAATTTGTTCCATTGTGTTCTACTGTACACTTAACATAATGTTGATGATATAGCATCATACCATCATACATTTTTTTGAGTGTGAGTCATTACCCTCAATCGAAAGACCTGCTGTCTCTCAATCTGTCATGTTGAGACATGTGTGGAGCTACCACTGCACTTGTTTTCTTGTAACCTGTTTTCTTGTCAACCTGCTCTCTCATTCTTGTCGCTAAAAAAATTTAGCAATCTCAGCACTTTTGTACAAACCGTAAAAAAAAAAAGTAACTTATTCACCAATGCAGCCAGGTTTATTAATAGCATTATGCTAATACTCAGTCAGGGCAGTTTTTAATTGTTTGTTGCAGCAATAAAAAAATTTGAAAATTGATTAATTTGAGTTTGAGTAATTTTTCAATTGAAAACGGCAAACATTTGCTAGTTCTCGCTCCTCGATTGTGAGAATTCTCTGTTATATATGATTGCATACTCAATATATTTTGCTGTTGGAGTATTTATTGAATTAAAAAAATGTGGAGATTTGGAGATGTTAAATTGGGCTCTGGGAAGCCGTGATCTGCATTTTTCGGACAATTTATAAACAAAACAACTAATATATTTATTAAAAAAATTATTGCCAGATTTGATAATGAAACAGATGGTTAGTGGCAGGTTAATCTACCGCTGTGCCTGCTTTAACAACAGTAGGTAACAAAAAACTTTTGTCAAAGAGGCACAAATCAGGAGAAAACAGCATCCTGTTCACCATAACAAGCAGTTAAGTGAGGCGGGTGTGCTTAATTGGATTACCACATGGCGACAATACATCTTCGTCCAATCACATTGCTTGAATTTATTTTTATTACAGTGAAATGGTAAATGGACTGAGTAACACCTGCCCGTCATCTTCTCATTGGTGATCCTCTATGTTCCAGTTTGTCCTGCAGGGATGTGTTCCAGTCGGGGTCTATGCGGCGACAACAACCGTCCCAACAGATCCTCCGGCTCTGAGGACACCGGCTCGGGCGCTCACTATGCCCTGTGCGCCCTCGGAGTGGGGCTCCTAGCCCTGGGTATCGTCATGATTGTGTGGGAAGTGACGTCGAAGAACGAGAAGGACTTAAGCAGCTCCCCCACCTCGTCAACCAACTCCACCGGAGGGCCTGGCGGAAAGGAAGAAGAAGACGAAGACAACATGAGTTCTTCAACAGTGGCTATGGTGCTGATTGGAGTAGGGGCAGCCATGTTGCTTTTATCCATCTTCCTCGGTGTGAGGAGCAGGAAGAGACGACGCAATGCGAGCAGCCAGCAAGTGGCAACAGGAGTCCCCCTCATGAACCATGTGGCAAGGGAGCAGGAGGAAGTGTGAGTGATCGCCCTTTTGTCTTTTTATTATATTCAGATTTTCCTTAGATGTTGTCAACTTTCAGTATTACTCTGATTTGGTGCATATGGTGCACAAATTATTGTTGTTGCTTTACAGGTCTTGAAGCATTTCCACTTGGAATATCTTTGTTCAGGATTTGACAGTTCTTTCCTATCCCGAAACAGACCCAGGAATAAATGAATGTGCTAAAAGCAACACATAGACTGCACCAAAGTACACACAAAAACATATGCCATCAAAAAAAACTGCAAGATGCTCGTCATCACCTACATGTTATACGTAGTGTAGATGTGAGCTGTTAATCATGCTTCATGGAACCAACTTGTTGTCGCATTATAAGAGATATTGGCTTTATGGGGAGGAAGACGGTGGCTATAATCCATATTTTTATAAATACAATGGATCAATGTCTGGAGCATGTGTAGTGTGAAAATGACAAACCCTAAACTTGTGTTGGTTCAGTCTCACAGCTCACTTAGCCTCGGGTGGCAACAGAATAGTTACTGCAGGTTTAGAGTTTGATGATTTTCTTACGTGTTTTGTTTCATACTGCACTTTCTCACCGAGATTCTTTTGCAGAGCGGCGGACCGAGCTTCCCACAACGTGCCGAGTTACGAGGAGGTTGTCGGCAGCGGCGACTACCCCGTCCGCAACAGCAACCTTCGCAGTAGCACCTCCCAGCTGCCGTCCTACGAGGACATCATAGCTGCCGTGGAAAATGAGGGAACGGAGCCCACTGACGACCCCTCCGAGGCCGTCCCTCCTAACGATCCCACACCAGCTCCGGCTGAACCTGCCGCCGCTTCCGGCCTGAGATCAAACCCCAGCATGCCCACTCGCAGTGCCAGCCGGGCGAGCCGTTTACTGCGGCCCCTCCGGGTAAGGAGGATCAAGTCGGACAAACTGCACCTGAAGGACTTCCGCCTCCAAATCCGCAGCCCCACGCAGAATCCAGTGACCATTGAGCCCATCACTCCGCCACCGCAGTATGACAATAAGATGCCTGAATTAGGGTAGTGTCTCTCGCTTATCGCCTGCTCCCGATGAATATAAATAACTCTGTTTCTGAGAACCCATTTTCAAGGTTGGTATTAAGTAGGTTAAATGTAGCTGGGAGCAGCGTGATGGAAGCCATGCAGATACACTCCTGAAATAAGAACATTGTCTTCATCGCTGAAGCTTGTGATTGGCAGAGCTATTCCGTGTTTTTCTATAAAGCATAATTAAGTCTGTGTGAAAGGATACGCTGTCATCGTTGAGATTTAGTTTGACAGAACTGTCAAACATGGGACAGCCTTTCACTTTGATTTAATATCCAATTTTGTGTTGCAATGGACAATATCCTAAACTTCTATGTTTTTCACCTTACCAGGAACTCTTATTATTACTATATATATATTGATGCTGAGTAATTGTGGAATAATTTCAACCATATTATTGTAATTCAAAAGGGGGAAAGGGAAACTAATTACCTGAGAGTTTTTAAAGTTATTAAGTATGCAACCTTTTTGTGATTTATAAGTCTGAAGAAAATGCACTGAGGTCAAAAATGTATGATTTTAAAAAAGCTGTTTGTGAGTGCTTTTTGTAAGTTGTTTTAAAATATTTGTCTTCAACAAACTTCGTTGAAAATGAAAATGCCATCCATAAGACATTCAGTGTGAACTGTCAAATATTGGAAACACTGTAAAATATTGGAAACACATTTTACTGTAACAGTAAAACCAGAAAAAAACTATTGGATATTCTAGTATGGGAAGCAACATTGACAATTATGCATTGCTTCATAGGACTTTTTAGGTATTTAGATGTTTAAGCTGTGCTGTATGTTGTTGGTAAAGACTGGAGAATAAATGTTTTCTATTTCATTTGCCTCATGACCAGATTTTATATTTGTGTTGCAAAATAGTTAAGCGGGGGCAGCAGGCTTAGGAGGGTATTTCAAATGTCCCTTTTCCCAGCAACCAGAGGCATTCCCAGGCCAAAGATGTATAATCCCTCCAGTGTCTTCCAGGTCTATCCCGGGGCTTCTTGCCAGTTGGACGTGCCCGGAAAACCTCTAAAGGGAGGCATCCAGAAGGCATCCTGATCAACTGCCCAAACCACCTCAGTGGGCCCCTTTCGAGGCAAAGGAGCAGCGAGTGGCTCTACACAAGATATCTAAACAATTTGTAGAGCCTTCAGCACATCAGGGCGAATCTCATCCACCCCTGGCACAGAAGAGCTTTTTGCCTACTTCAGCATTCTCTGCCAGGGATATGGATGGGTCTATACCCCCAAGTCCTTAAACTCTGCCTAGCCCGACGGCTTTAGCTGGACGGCCTCATTCACTGCTGGTGTCAATCCTAGATTGCCGCCACCACAGGCTGCTGCCCTGTGGGCCTGGTGGGATAGGCAGTGTGGCCGGGTGCATTGTGAGCCGGACGGCAGGCAAAGGTGGGGACCTAGGCATGCATGCATGGGTAGTTGGTCCTGATGGGCAGGTGGCACCTTGCATGGTAACCCCTGCCATCGGAATATGAATAGATAGACGACATGTAGTCTTAAAGCGCTTTGAGTTGTCGGAGGACTGATGAGGCGTTATACAATTACAAGTCCATTTAACATTGACCATAAAAACGTTGGTATATTACATCATGAATAAATTTAAGAATAGTATGTCGTGCAAGATGTCAAAAAAGTCACAGTACAGTATGTCATAAAAAGTCATAATATAGTACCTCCTAAAGTCATAGTATAAATTATCAGAAAAAACATCAGAAAAAAGTTATAGTATGGTATTTTTATGGTATTGTATGGTATTTTTTTTTTAATTAAATTTGCGATAAAAAAAGTCATATCCTAAAAGCAAAATATGTCCATAAGTCATAGTATAGTATGTCTTACAAAGTGTCATAAAAAATCATAAGTTGTAGTATATACTGTCATTAAACTTTCATAAAGTATGTAATGAAATGTCATAAAAAGTCATAGCATAATGTCATCAAAAAGGGCATGAACATTGTATGGCATGTCATGAAAATGTCATGGTATAATAAGTCAATAAAATGTCAAAGTATAGTATGTCATAACTTTTTTTTTTAAGTTCATAGTATAGTTCGTCATGAAAAAACTATAAAAAGTAATATGGTATGCCATAAAATCATGAAAATGTCATAAAATGTATAGTATCGATGTCTTACAAAATGTCATGAAAATGTTATAGTATAGTATGTAAAAACATTTTTATGAAAAAGTCACTATTATGTCGGTAACAATTCATAATTCAGTATGCCCTGGAAATATTGCAAAAAGTCATAGTTTAGTATGTCATCAAATTTTTTACAAAAAGTCTTTGTATATGTCATTAAAAATATAATAAAAGTGTAGCATGAAATAAACATTTTATTGAAAGTCATAGTACAGTATGTCAAAAAACTGTTAAATAATGATAGTATAGTATGTCATAAAAGTCGTATAAGGTTGTAGCATAGCATGTCATTAAACATTCTTAAAAAGTCATACTATAGTATGTCATTAAAAACATCATAGTGTAGTATGTCATTAAAAATGTCACAAAAAGCTGTTGTATAATGTCTGTTTTTGTAAAAACTCTATAGAATAAAAAAAATATAGAATGTCATAACACTGCAAAAAAATGACAGTATAGTATGACATAAAAAAACATGAAAGGTCTTAGTAAAGCATGTCATTAAACTATAAAATGTCATAGTATAGTATGTTCTGAAAATTCATGTAAAAGTAATAGCAAATTATGTCATGAAACATGTCTTAAGAATATCATCAAAAAGTCATTGAAGGTTTTTAGTATGTAATTAAAGTCATAGTATAGTATGTTATGGTATGCATAACATTTTCATGAAAATGTCATAAAAGTCATAGTATAGTATGTCTTACAAAGTGTCCTAAATGAGTCATAGAATGTCGTTAAAATGTGATTACAATTCATGGTATGGGATGTCTTACATGTCATGAAAATGTCATTATATATGTACATATGTAAAAAATGTATTATGAAAAAGTCATTGTATAATGTCATGACAATGTCATAAAAAGTCATAATATAGCATGTCACCAAAAATGTCATTAAAAAATCATAGATTAGTATTTCATGAAAATATCGTAAAAAAAAGTCTTAGTATTGTATGTCAAATTGTCTTAGCTTAGTATGTCAAAAAAAATGAATTAAAAATGTATAGTATAGTGTGTCGTTATGCTATGTCATTCAAATTCATAGTATGCTAGGTCTTGAAAAGTGTCATGAAAATGTCAGTCTAGTATAAGAAGTCACAAAAATTCATAAAATGTATGTCATAAATTTAATTAAAAGTCATCGTATAGTATGTCATAAAAAAACATCATTATAAAGTCATAGTTTAGTATGTCATAGTTCATGAAAATGTCATGAACATTAATCAAATTAATATTTTCTCCGTTTTTTTGGTGTGTGTGGTCTTCTATGAGCAGCGTTGATTTTGCAGTCTGACAACAGCAGGAAGGAAGGACCTGCCATATCCCTCCTTCACACATAGCAGCCTGTCACTGAAGCAGCTGCTAAGTGCTGTTGTGTGTCTGGCAGAGGGGAGGACATCTTAGCATCATTCTCCTTTCTCCCACCAACTCCACTGGACCATATGCTGCTGCCTCAGCAGACCACTCCATTGAAGAAAGCTGATGCCACCAGTTGAAAAAGGCCCCCCTGTACTCCAAAAGACATGAATCTCCTTAGCAGATGGATTCGGCTATGTTCCTTTTTGTCTGTTGCGTCTAGTGTATTGTTCAGGTGAACACCCAGATCATAGAAAGTCATAAAAAAGCATGTCATTAAAATTTCATAACAAAAGTCACAATAAAGTATGTTATAAAATGTCATTAAAGTCATATTATAGTGTGTCATAAAAATGTCATAAAAAAGTTCTAGAATAGTATGGCATAAAAAGTCATGAAAAAATCGTGGTGTGTCTTAAAAAATGTGATGAAAATGTAAAAAAAAAAAAAATCATGAAATATACAAAGATGTCATGTAATTGTCATAAAACAGTCAAAAAAAATGATATAAAAAAAAGCAGATTTAGTATGTCATGAAATAAATGTAATGCAAAAAAGTGACACACTCTTAGCCACGATGCAAAAGACATTTAATAATTTAATAATCTTTAGTATTCAATAATCTTTAGTATAGTATTTAATTAGAATATAAAAATCATGGTATAGTAGGCCATAACAAATGTCAAAACGGTCAAAGAAGGGTATGTATTCCATAATGTCATGAAAATGTCACAGTATAGTATGTAAAAAAAGAATTATGAAAACGTTATAGTATGTCATGAACATGCCATAAAAGTCATAGTATAGTATAGTTGTCATACAAGTATCAGTGATCATACCTGCAAACTCATAAGAGGTGAAAAAGGTGACAATCACCGAAACACGAAACCCTGTCGGGTCAATGACATTTTTTTATGACATTTTACGACACAATATTCTTTGAATTTTTTTTAATCGCATACTATGACTTCTTCTTGAAATTTTTCAAATACCATGACATTTTTAGGATATTTTGTAAGACATACTATAGTATAATTATTTTTTAGGACATACTATGATTTTTTTTCAATATTTTTATGACATACTTAACTCTTATTTTATGAAATTCTTCATGATAGACTTAATAAAGATTGTATGACACTTCTCACAAAATACTATTCTATGACCTTTCATGCCTTTTTCATGACATTTAACACTTTGACTTTTCAATACACTTTCATGACATTTAACACTTTGACTTTTCAATACACTTTCATGACATTTAACACTTTGACTTTTCAATACACTTTCATGACATACAGTGTGGCTTCTTATGACTTTTTCATGACATTTTATACATTGACTTTTTGACACCATACTAAAGTATATACAATCATCACTTATAACCACTTTAAGTGTCTGTATCTGCAGAGACCCTGCTGTTCTGTTCCATGACAAATTGCACTTCAATTATGAGAAAAAACAATTTTATTTCAAATTCTACACACTTTACAGCTTTGTAAAAATAGATAAATAAAAAAAACACATAACTTAAACAGTATATTTTACTGTGTATCCAACCTACAAGCCAACAAGCTACCTTAGCTGATAGAACTGTAGACCATGATGGTGGCACTTACATTATTTATTGGCTTGAAAAATCTATTTTTCACAGGACAAAACAAATTTCAAAGATGGCGGCCGTGGCTGATCACCGAGGAGGAACCTTGGTGTAGCACTCATTGGTACATTTCATCCACAGCAGGGGTTGGACCTCGTTGACATTGGTATCGGGGCGGTCTGTGAAAATAGGAAGGACGTGTAAGATTTAACATAATATTGTCATCAGGTGTTCTTTACTTTCTGACTGTAACAAAATAAATATATAACATGATGCTGTTGCTGACATTTCAACAATCAACTTTGTGTTTTCCATATACAAACAGAGGGATGTTAATAATTAACTGTTTAACCGTGTTATATACAAATACAAACAACTGAACAAAACTCAGAGGAGTGGTTTGTGACATAGAGGAGAATAGAGCTGGTCCACCTTTATGGTCAGCCCGCATTAAGTGGGTCAGAGCCGGACTTGTTGGGTTGGGGCTAAACTCCTTCACCTTAATCATCCGCTGGCTGAAAAGCAAAACCTGGGAGCTTAGCTCGGGCGTCCTCACGGGTTTTCGGAGAGTATGCCAGGCAAAGAGACACAGCTGACAACTTCACAGCTAAACTAATACTAACTAACCAATTCCCTTATTATGTGACCAGCCAATTGGTCAACTGTTAAACAACAAAAAGAAGATCCACCAGATGGCGGGAGGGTACTTTACAACAGCTTAAATTTCTCAAGAGTTTACAAGGTACACCTGAATGCACCATGAAGTCCCTGTCAGTAGTACTGTAATAGTACAGAAGGTATACTCAAGCAGTAGAGTACGCGTTTGTATACTTGTTATTTGCACCTGGAACCCTTTTATAGCCTTGTTTTAGAGCTACAACAATCTAATAAAGTAACGCATATCAAAAAGATTGTGGTTTTTTTACACATTTGAAGCCACCTGTGACTTGAGCACACTTCTGTGTACTTAAGTGGGTCACACTTAAGTACACAGAAGTGTGCTCAACCCCCAAAGCGAAACACCAGCAATTGCGTTACATAGCTGCGAGGGTACATTTAATCGATTTGGAGGAAGGGCGTTGATAACAAGCATATGCGGACGATCTGCTGCTTTTCATATCAAGCCCGGACATCTCCCCATGCTGTCATTACTCACCCAATTCAGACAGTTATCAGACAATAAACTACATTTACACAGAAGGGAACCTTTCTCGGTGAATGGAGAGGCACTTACACTGGAGTATACCAACCTCCCCTTTAAGAATGTGAAATAATGCTTACTCTGGTATTAGAGTCACACGAAAGCACAAGTGTCCTGGCACTGCATATTTGTCACTTTTATTACTGTACGGCTAATATGTGCTGCCTCATGTTTTGGTCACACTTTCCGAGAGTCAATGAATGGGTGGCAACACAGTTGAATTCTGTCAAAAATTCAATTTTTCAATGTTTTTTTTTTTATCTCTTTAAAGCCACGGCCGTTGACAGGCTCAGGTGTGGGAGAAACGCTGGTCCAGTGCTGGGAGGGCTCCACGTGCAGCAGGATATATGACGTTGCATAGAGGGTCTTACCACGCCCACCTCATTAACTTCAACAGGTGTGACACCAATGCACAATTAGAATGCTGTCAGGGTGACGTAATGACACTTCCTTCCCCCTTGCCGTTTAGACGGAAGTTAGCCTGCTAGCATTACCATCCTGCTCCGCTGATTTGAATGGGATGAATATGTATATGGGTTGAACACAACATAATGACTCAACGCCACCTAACGTAAACGGGCTGGCTACAGCTAGATAGCAAGCTAACGTTAGCGAACATTAACTCACGTTACAGAGACCATTTCAGAATCATTTCACATCTGTTTTAAAACTTACCTCACACGAATATCAATTTGGCTGCAACTGACTCCTGTTGTTGTCAAATGAACCGACATCCAGCCGTGCTCCGCTCCGCCTCGAGGTCTCCCTTTACATCCCTGTATACATCCCGCACATGACCCGCATGGTGTGTGTATTCTCTGCTCTAAACGACCCGTACTGGACAGAAAACCCTACCTATCCTTGAGTGACACTTACTCATGTGTCTTGCGGAATCTGGGTGCTCATTTTCAAATGATAAGAGCCACCGTAGTGTGATTGGATTTGTCCTCGTTGGCTCAGTGATTTTTTTTTTTGGTGGATTACATACTAACTTCTGAGTGCATACCGCCACCTACCGTACCGGAGTGTGTAATGATTGACCTATTCTACATTATCCTGTAATTTAAAAAAAAAAAAGACAGAAAAGCATGACAAAAGGAAAAGTAGGAAAAATAAACTATATTCTATTAAACGAACTGCTTTCCACACTGTGTCTCCCCCCTCCCAGATGAAGTCAGAAACCTCGTAGTGTGTTATCTCATTAAAAATGTCATAGTAAAATTTGACATAAAAAGGTAACCAAAACAAAAAAAGTCATAGAAAAGTCATACAATGCTATAGGGAGAGAAGTTGTGTGTTTTGGAAAATAAAGACTTGGCATGGCTTTAATACTCATTGTGATTTTTCTTGCCTTACACTTTATTTGCACCCAGAAATACTGATCATAAATCCTCATGATTGTGTTGTATAGGCCTATCATACAAATGCTAATAACTCTATACAGAGCTATCACTTTATCTATGCTCACAATGCTATAGTGTGTTATTGATGTTTATAAGACAGTATTCCATTTCATAAACTTTGAATGTATTATCTGTTATGATACATTAGAGCAGTTCTCTATGTGTCTGAAGTCAGGGTGGTTATAATGTGATGTGCAACCCAGAAATCAGATTATCTTGTTGTCACTTTGGCATATATATATATAAATATGCGTATAGTGCAATATAGACATTCAGTCCTTCACATACAGTGTTACAGACTGGCAATAAGTTTAATAAAGCTCTATTTATTTTTGAAAGTCATTAATATTGTGTTTGTATAATCTGACTGTAGTTGTTTGCTTTGTTCTTTTCTATATTGTGTGACCTTTGCAAACTCTCGCAATTTCACTTTCTGCTTTTGCATCAATTTCCAGAGTTTACGTTCATTGTTAATATCTAGCGCCCTCCAATGGTTAGGAAAGGTAAATGGGCCAAATTAGGTTGATTCAAAGGTGTTCTGTTACTTATTAGTTATTAGCTAGTTATTTGCTAAAACAAAACAAAACAATAAGAGCAAGGAAAGAGTAGTGCAATGTGTACAACAATTGCTAATTGAGAGGAGGGGTTATCAATGGTAAATCAATGTTGTAAATGAATGGCCCTTTTGATGAATTTCAGAGGATTTCACACTATCTCAGATGCATTATATTGGATTTATATATAATGCTGGTATGGAATATATATTTAGGTTTCTGAGAGTGACGTCCAACCTTGGAATGCATAAGTTCATTGAAATCTACATTCCTCCATAGGTCAGAAATTAGTCACATCGGAATTAATATGTTTGTTAATAACAACCTCATGCTATCTCTATAATTTTACCCCAAATAATGAAAAATGTGTAGCTGAGTGTTGATGCTTATGACAGCTGAATCAGGGAATATCAGAAACAAGATTTCAGAGGAAATGCTGAAATTTATCAAAGGGTTTATATACATTTTCTATCATTGATGGCAGAAGTGTTCAGATGCTTCACTTTAGTAAAAGTAGTTTAAAAGTCAAAGTTCTGCTTTGAAAATGTTTCTTAGGCAAACAAACATAAGTAAAATCAGCGTTATACTTAAAAATGAAAAGGAAAGGTATTCAATGCATGAAATGCATGACAAATCCCCTGTGTGTGTTGTACAATGACATGTTAATCAATAGATTATCAGCGCTCATGCATGCAATGCTATTATTGTACTTGATCATTTGTTTTGTACGTTACATTTGAATCTGTAACTAAAGTTGTCAAATGTTTAAATGTGGTGGAGTAAAAAGTTTCCTACAGTGGAAATACTCAAGCAAAGTATAGCATATAAGTACCTCAAATATGAACTTAAGTACAGTCCTTGTTGCTTCTACTACCACATGTTTCTACTGTTTCAGGTTGACCTTCTCAAGCCAACACACAAATATAGCCCTCAGTATATTCTAGAGCCTCTCATTTTAAATGTACATGCTCCAAAAGTTTCTAAAGAAAGACAAAAACAATGCTGATCTTCAAGGCTTAAACATCTGAAATGCTAACGTTTTATTATATATTTCAAACTTCAACTATGTTTTCCTAAGCTCCACCTTCCCCTCAGTTCAGAGAGATTTTTTCTTTTTTTTTAATGTGCAGCTGCCATGTAGCAGAGGGAGGAACAGCTGGCTGAGGGAAGAGCCAGCCCGGGGAGTCAGTCACATTCCTGGCTGGGATTCAATGACTGAACCAGACACAAACAAACAGAGAGGGCGAGAGAGAGAGAGAGCGAGAGCGAGCGAGAGAGAGAGAGAGAGAGAGAGAGAGAGCGAGAGAGAGAGGGAGAGAGACTCACACATTGAGTGAGTGGGGAGACAGACTGAGAGTAGCCTACGCTAGACTGAGCAGACGAGGCATATTTCGAGCTCACATTAGGAGTGCGTAAAACCGCAAGAGCGCATAGAAACACGGTACCCGGTGATTGTACGTTGGATAATACGAGTTTTGAGCCTCGGAGTTGTCGACTTTAATTGCGTCTGCTCACAGGAACAGCCCCTGTGAATTCAGCAGCCGTCAGTTTTCTGAATGGACGCGCTGGGAAGCTTCTCCGGTGACATGGAAATGCGCGTTATTGAGCGTGTAGCCGGATGCTGAGGACGCCCGATCCGATAAGTCAATTTTAGCTTTTCATTTTGAGTTTTCAACTCTCTTTTCCACCCGGCGACATCATGGAGGGCACGAGCTTTCAGCCCCATCCCGGACTTCAACAAACTCTGAAGCAGTTTCATCTGAGTTCCATGCGCTCTCTCGGCGGACCGGCGGCGTTCTCCGCTCGGTGGCACCAGGACTCATTCTTCGGGAAAGATGGAAAATCCGTGGAGATGATGCTCACCCTCCCGGCTCAGACACCTCCGGTAATGTCCGGTCCACTTTTCATCCCGTCCGACCGATCCACGGAGAGGTGCGAGACGGTCCTGGAGCGGGAGCCCATCTCCTGCTTCGTGGTCGGCGGTGAGAAGCGACTGTGCCTGCCGCAGATCCTCAACAGCGTCCTGAGAGATTTCTCCCTCCAGCAGATCAACTCGGTGTGCGACGACCTGCACATCTACTGCTCCAGGTGCACGGCGGACCAGCTGGAGATCCTCAAAGTGGTGGGTATCCTGCCCTTCTCTGCTCCGTCCTGCGGGCTGATCACGCAGACGGATGCTGAGCGCCTCTGCAACGCGCTCATCTACGGCGGTACTTACCCTCCTCACTGCAGCAAGGAGTTGGGCTCCCTGGAGTTGGAGCGAACCGAGAAGAGCTTCAAAGTCTATCATGAATGTTTCGGTCGGTGTAAAGGCGTGTTCGTTCCGGAACTGTACACCGGTCCGAGTGCCGCCTGCATCCAGTGCATGGATTGCAGACTCATGTTCCCTCCTCACAAGTTTGTGGTCCACAGTCACAAGAGACTCGAGAACCGGACAGTCCACTGGGGATTCGACTCCGCCAACTGGCGGGCTTATGTGCTCTTAGACCCGGACTACACCGGAAAAGAGGAGAACAGTCACCTGGAGCAGCTGCTTAAAGAGTTAAAAGGAAAATATGACCTGTCGGGCAAGCGGTCCAGTAAATCGTGCAGAGTAAGTCTGTTCTGTTTCACCTTGTTGTTCAACTTATTGTCTTAGAGGTGTTTAGTTTGTATCTGTGGATATTTCAAGGACCCCAGGCCTACTACAGCACCTACATTCATTTACATTCATTTTGAGGAGGCTTCCTTCTCAAGCCAGTCTCCCTTGATTGATTGTTTGTGTCTTTTCCAAGTGTTGCCAGTTATATTAGGTGACCCCCAACAGAGTTATAATACAAATCACATGTCTTATCACATCTTTCTGTGTGTGTGTGTGTGTGTGTGTGTGTGTGTGTGTGTGTGTGTGTGTGTGTGTGTGTCCTCTACTCTTACACTGTGAAACGCCTCTCATGAAACGTCACTCACCTGATATATTTCTAAAAGAGCCTCTAACCGTCAGCTGACGCCCCAGGGTATCCCTCCCATCCTCCAAAAGTCACGCCCCCCCCCCCCCCCCCCCCCCCCCCCCCCACCCCCACGCCCCCCCACCCCCAGGGTTACCCAAGGGTATCTGCATTATGATAAATGGAGTCCCGATGATATATTTTATCAGTGTGAGAGGGAAGAGGGGGGGCAGGGAAGCCCATTACGGTGCCACGAGGTGGGGAAGGGGATAAGAGTTTAATGAGGTTTGGGACATGGAAATGTGTGTGTGTGTGTGTGTGTGTGTGTGTGTGTGTGTGTGTGTGTGTGTGTGTGTGTGTGTGTGAGAGAGAGAGAGAGGAGGCGTTGTGGCTGCTCGGGATAGGATAAGATGAATGTGTGTCAATGTCCAGGCTCCTTGCATAAGTCAGAGACGTTTGGTGCGGACAAAGGGCCAGGAGAGCGAGGTGACTGTTCCTTCGTCACAGAGCAGCTGCTGTGTGGGACTCTGCTAATGAGTGGACATCTCTGTATGCATCACCATGGTGCTGCTCCAGTCTGAGCAGGAGCCAGAAGATGTCTCACAGGGAAGCCTCAGTACTCTCTTTGAAAAATGCTCAGGGAAACGTTGTTGGTTTATAGAAACACGTTCTAAAACAACGAAAAAAGGTTATCAGTCCTGAGTGCAGCATGTTTTCGGCGAAATTGTACCCAGACGTCTTTGTGCATTCAAGAAATATCTGTCGGTACGAACACAAGTTATCACAGGTCCCAGGTCAGCACCTGTGGCTAATTTCTTCCTAACTGCAGTCGGCAGGACTTGATGAATCACCTGTGAGTTATGTATTTTGTCAGATTGGTGAGTCCTGCGCAGTCCCGCACTGACAGTCTTTTAGTTTGTGTGTGGAATAATCGGGGGGCTGAGCATCATGGAGGCAGCGTGGCGGAGGGGGCAGTGCGCGCTTGCTGTGGTTCACTGTCAGTCGTGTCCCAGTTAGCAGACAGGCCCGGTCCTCAGGGAGCTGAGCACCGGCGCTCCCCCATACATCAGCCTGACAGGGCAAGCTGCTGAAAGGCCGGACGGGGGCTCGCAGACCGCGCTTGGCTCGCCTTACCTATGAAACAAAAACTCAGTGTTATCGGCGTGCCTCAGTCTCCCTCTGATGTCAGAGTGTTTTATTAATAAGAGAGAGCCTCGAAGGTTACCTTCTCTGCCTGTATCATCTGTCTAGACTCCCACTTCATCTACTGTATGTGGTGGCTGGTGCAGATACAGCACTGCTGGAGGAAACTACTGAGACAATTATTGCTGATGCAGCATGTGTTTTTTTTTTTTTTTGTGGAATAGTTTTGAAGCGCAGTTTGCTAGAGAGATTCAAGTGTGATTCAGAATTATTCCATTTTTTATAGGCAGTGAATGTAGAAGTTGAAGCATAACCAGCCTCACCAGAAGCCGGATCAGAGGAGGGAATGAGCCCAGTGAACCATTGTGTCTGTTTTGCATCAAATCCAGCATTTGGTCATTTAGCTCTGCGCTTAATGTGCAGATGAGGCCAGATTGCTGAGAGGAGGCTGCAGACTCTCATTCAGAAGATGCAGGGTGTGTGTGAGCCAGGCCTTGACATGTGTTGTCAAAGGGCCGTAACCCCTGACCTTTCCCCAAAGACACTGACCGAGCCTTCCCCCATTCTTTTCACACCATCCAATCATGTGCCCTTGTCTCCAGTCCACTGGCCAGATGGCTGTCTGATAATGAACGGAGGGATATACAGTGGACAGATAACAAAATCTCAACTGCTGCTTGATTCCAATAAAACATTGCCATTTTGCAATGCTTACCCTGCTCTTTATTTCAGAACCTGGGTGGTTATATTGCTGACACACCGCCAACAAAATGTCAATTCCATGGAAACTAAGTCCAATTCAAATTGCTTCTTCCATTTTGTTGAACCTTGAGTGTAAATTTGAATGTTAACTTTTCCGATTAGCATGAACATATTCAAGAAAGAGGATTGGACTTGCAAAAACTTGTTTTTTTTTCCCTTCAAAGTTAAATACCGAGCATTAACTGTAAAAAAAAATTAAAAAATAAAAAATCCCTAAGAAGTAAGGGCAATGCGATCAATCATCTGACTGAGTGGAGAGTAAAAAGGGGACTGTGGAAAACTGTGTAGACCCTTCTTAATGGGATGGATATTAAAGCCATTCAACTGACGCCAATTTATGCCTTTTCTCATCCCATTGTTCTCCTCACTCGATGAAATTAGCCTCAAACCTGGAGCAAACCAATCAAGTGCGTGTCAAGGGGGAAAGGGTTTCCAGTTATTAGCTGTTGTTAAAAGTGAATGAGAAATACCTCTTTCTCTATCAGGTCACTGTGTGGTTATCTGCACTTGCATATGTGTGTGTGTGTGTGTGTGTGTGTGTGTGTTCTTTAGGTATAGCGAGTATACGAGTGGTGTTTGCATGTAAACAGGCAAGTGTAATGACTGGATCAGCTGTGCGGGCCAGATTAAAATGAGCTCTCTGCCGGCTCATTTCCATTCCCATCTGTCTGCTGACCTCTGGGAATCCCTGAAAGCTGACAACGTGCATCTCTTTGGTCCTTGATGGGCCTGTCTGCCCAGTGTTGACCCAGCCAGCTAAGACCCAACCCGCCCACATCACCCAGATACACACACAGAGCCATTTGCATTTAGTTCAGATACAGCATATTTCTAAATCTCACTCCTGGTGCGGCGAATTCATGTTTTTAGTAGTTTGTTGCTTGTGTTTAATGTGCCTTCTCCGACGTATCCGTCTCTTGGAAACATCATTCTTTTTGAGAGCAGTCGTCTGACTCTCAAACCCCCCCCACCTCTACGCCCCGCTGACCAGCCCCCCCGCCCCAGAAGCCAGTGACTGCTGGACGGAGCATTTTGGCCAAGGCACAGACAGCGTGTCAAGGCAAAGGGGTGTCAGGAGCTCCCAGGGGTTGTGGCCTCCATTCTGGCAGAGGTGACCCCATGTTAAAAGGGTGTCAGCTGGGGTTCTGTCATGGGTGATGTGTGCTAAAGACCTGCCGCCTCCTTTGTTTGAGGGTCGAGCTTTCAGAGGCTGTGAAGTGCAGCCTTTTCTCTATGTTAGTGCCTTGTTTCTTTGGGTGCTGTGTGGATTGGTCTGTAACCTCCAGCCTCTCCCAGGGTGGGAAATCCATGCTCGTGAGTTTGCCCTGTCACTGGTCTCCCTGTTTCGTGCACAAAGCCAGATTGGAGCCCGTAGTGGTGTCTGCATGTCTGATAGAGATAGGGCTGGGCCATAGTTCAATATTATGGTTTATCGACTTTCAGCAGAACCATTTTGCAATTATATGATCTTATCATGATATTGCCTCACAAATTTATGTTCAAATCAATGATTCGGTGCTAGTTTTAATTAAAATCTAACAAACATAGTTGTTGAATTTTTGTTAGAGTTTGACCTCAAGGAATGCTTTGAACAGGTTACATTAATTATTTGATATGTGGTTTTGAATACATTTCCAATCATGCTTTATATGATCTATATCAATATTTGAAAAATATCCTTAATAATATAGTGATGTTGGTTTGATTTTTACCTCTATTGACTTTTTTTGTCTGGATACGTTAAAGCACTGCTGGTAAATATATCACAGTGCTTTTGACCAAATTCCTCCGTAAAGTTATTGTGATATGTTTGCAGTGATGGAAGAAATATCCAGATCCTTTATATAAGTTAAAGTAGATCATTTTTAACAATACTATTCAGCTGATCATATGTTTTCTATGTAAAAGCTGTGGTCAAGTAATTGTGGTAAAGTTAAAAAAGTACAATATTTCCCTTTGAAATGTAGTGTAGTGGAATGGAAATACTCAAGTAAGGTACAGGTACCTCAAACTTCTACTCAAGTGCAGTACTTAGTAATATACTTAGTAATATACTTAGTTATATACTTCCCCTGCTATATTTTTGGGCATGACTGCTGTTGCTTTATATATACACATTTATGAGAAAGGTAATAGTGATGTCTACAAGGTGGCCAGAGGCATTTATAATTGATTTCACTCAGCTCCAACAATGTTTCGAACATAATGATAATGCTATAAACAAAGTTTATTTATATACACTTATGAAAATCATTGGTTCCAAAGCAAGAAAAAACAACAACAAAAAACAAGCAATATACTGAATATGCTTACACACCTAAAATTAGATGAGAAGAAAGTGAGTTTTTAGAGAAAAGATGTTGTGACTTTATTGTACGGAACCATTTAAACTGAAAAAGAAAGCATTTCTGGAGTATCCATATCCAGTCTTGTTTATTGCGATATCAGTATTATGGAAATATACTATAATGCCCATCTCTATTTCCGATCATTTCACGTGGACCGTTTTTTTTTTTTTTTTGCTCCGTTGCTCGCTAAAACCTCGATGACACAGCACAGTGCTAATGTGTGAAAGACTTCTTGTATAACTCATGGAGTGAGGGAGGAGGATGATTAGTGCTGATCAGCGATGATGAGATGAGGGAGGAGATGAGCACTGGCTGTGACTGCAGTCAACAAGCCAGTCAGTCCATCGATGTGTTAGTGGCAGAACAGATGCCTGTATTGGGTTATCATCAATTCCTCCTCGATCACCTCCTGATTTCCAGCTCTGTGATTAAGAGTCAGACCCATCTGGTGCAGAGACAGGAAATCCTGGAGTCTGCATCTGCTGTTGGCTGAGCTACTAAGCTGCTGCAGTCAGTGGGGGGGGGGGGGTTAAACTCTGATAATCCTACATAACCCCTGGAATGCAGAGACCACAGTGCACATCAAAACCGTCATCTTCTCTGGACAACATCTTCAGGAACACACTCAGACAGACTGAATGTCAGCCATGGACTCTCTCCTCCTTCTTTGGCCCACTCTAAGCATCCTCACAATTTATAACCAGTCCCTCTGGAATTTTGTAATTAGAGCATGAATTAGATATACTGCGGAGAGCATGTTACATGGAGAAACCAACATTGTAATTGTACATACCAATTCAAGATTTCAAATGGGACCTAGAGACACGAGCAGGACCTCTCTGTCTCTCCTTAATGACCCTCAGCTCTGAGCTACATAACTGTTAGACCACATTGGAGATGTGCTATTGGAGCTCCAGCCCGAGCAGAAGTGGGCCCTGCTGGTGCCATATGACAAATCGGCATGCTGCTCTCGCCTACAATCCGCCCACCGACCACCTCCAAAGCTATCATAAGGATTAGCTCACGCGGCTAAACCAAACAGACTGCTCAGTGTTCAGACAGCATTTGGCCCAAATCTTGTTCGTGCCTCCTGTTTTGATGGCTAGCAGATCACAATCGGGGCCGCTATCTTTTCACTTGCAACTGGTGCTGTGCCAAGTCGAAGCACGATGCTGTGTGCGGCGGTGGGAAACGGAAGAATGAATGCTTTAAAGGATGTACACGTCTCCCTTGCTCTTTGGGATATGCATAATTAAATGTTTGGATTAGGATGGTTTAGATTAACTTTGAATTCTCTGCTGAGTTCAGAAGACGGCGAAGCGGAGGAGACACAGAGGGGTGTAAATGTACTTTTGTCTTCGAGTGCTAGTGACATAAAAAGCTCGGAGCTCGATTCTTGAGAAATAATTTACGTCGCAGACCTGTTTTGTGTACGTGTGTGTGTGTGTGTGTGTGTGTGTGTGTGGGCAGGTGTGGACCTCAACATTTAGAGGTCTGTGTCAGACTCCACACACTCTCAGAAAGAACTCGTCCTCAGTTGGAGTCTGCTCCGTATACGCTTGTGATTGGAGGGCGGCTGTGGTTGCTAAGCAGAGCTGCTCTTCCTGTGCTAAATAAGAACTTCGTGCTCTCTGGCTGCTAGGCTCAAAGAAGCGTACCAGAAGACACACACACACACACACAGACACACACACTCATACTGTATATGAATGCACAGACTTCACAGTGCATAGACCTCTTACAGTACAGAGACCTCAGCCTCCTCCATTCACTGCCCATCCTCTTTCATTGTGACCTCCAATGAAAGTCTCTCCTCCTCCTCCTGCTGCTTTCCTTTTTCCAACTCCTCCTCCTCCTCTCTGCATCACACACACACACACACTTCTACCACGGGTCAGCACTGTATAGAGCTCCCCTCTCCATCAGCGAGACCTAGGTGTCTGACACCTCCTCTGCCCCGCCACCATCACTCACCTCCTCCATTTGACACCTCCTCGACCCTGCGGGCCACACACACACACACACACACACACACACACACACACACACACACACACACACACACACACACACAGGCTCTCCTCCTCCACTGAGATCTCCTACTGCACTCCCCCTCATACTGTATTATACTTAGATCTCCACCTCCACTGTAGTGAGCACATGCTGTATCAGTCTGTATTCAGACTGGCCTACATACGCCGCACATGTATCACTGTACTGCTCCAGGGGTGTGAAGGCTGATCGTCTTTGTTTTGAAGAGATGAAAACTCACCATCGGTCTGTGTTTCATTCTGTTTCGTACATACAGAGATAGATAGATAGATAGATAGATAGATAGATAGATAGATAGATAGATAGAAATGGAGAGGTAGTGCTACTTTGTCAGGGTGACCTCATAACCATCCTTCAGCTTCTTTTCCAGGCTCGCTTCAAGAGCCCGCTAAATGAACAAATGAGTGGGATCCACATTATTTTTCGTCTCTCTCCTGTTTTTGCCGTGTGCCATTACGGACGCCTATCATCTCACGTATCTGCTCTGCTGCTAAGAACATTGCATCTCAAAATCTGATCTAAGAGCGCTGTGTCTCCTCCATGACGATCTGCACGTACTGCCGGTCCCCGGGCCGACTCTCTAGTAAATGGTTTATTTCTCTTAGCTTAGTTTCGCAAGGGTTCAGAGCTTTGGGTTATATAGCAGAACAATCACTCAGTGTTGGTGAAAAGCTGCAAACCCCTGTGTGCTCTTCAGACCAGCTCGACATGCTTTCTTGCAGAGATGGAGCAATGCAGCATTGTCAGCAGACACCCGTATCAAATGAATTCAGCACAGCTGTCCTAGCAGACTCTATTGCAGTAAGTGTGTGTGTGTGTGTGTGTGTGTGTGTGTGTGTGTGGGGTGGGGGGGGGGGGGGAGTTATTTATTCAGTATTATAGTCACCCCGGGATCCGTCACGGTCACTCTTTGCCAGCATCATCTGGTCAGGTGAACCTTTTTCCACCTCTTTGACCTTGCTAGTTTCTTTTATTACCTCATTGGAAATCAGAATGTACTGAATCTCAGCATCCCGATTTGGTTTCTCTAGCTGCCTGCCCCACCTTTTTGCAGGTGTCTTAATAGTTGCAGGGTTGCCCCGCACTGTGCTCGCTGTGCCGGCTGCCCAGCAGGGCCGCTTGCCTCCCTTCTGCTTGTGGCGTTGACAAGCCGTCTGGCTTTATTTCCAGCTAGTCGACGAGCGCAGACACAGACAGCCATGGCCTGAAATAGAGCAGGCCAGCCCTTTATCCTATAATGAGGGGACTATTATAAGACTTGGGTCTTAAGCAGAGAATCAGCAGGTGTCAAGAGAAGAGGTAGCACACGCATCATCTTAAAAAACGTCAAGCTGCTTTTCAGATTATCATCAAAAACTAATAGTGTAAAGTAATCACCTCTCCTTTTGGCACCAATACTCTTAAGTCCGGGGTCAAGTGGACTTGAAGACAGTTTCGAACTGGAAAATATGGCCGTAAAACAGGCCAGCTATTTTGGAGATAATCAATTCACTTCTGACCTTGTATCAATTGAACGCGTTGAATCAAATGCAACGACAATAGTCTGGTCAGGACATCTGTCCCATATGGAATGTATGAATTATTCCAGAGGTAATAGCAGGGCATTGTCAGTGCACTCATCTTCACAAAGACGCCCATCTCTGCATGTCCATATTTAATTCGCCCCTTTCAGCTACCGAACTGTACAGGCTGCAGATATAATGAGTCCCTCCAAAGAGATTAGTCGCCCTATCACCAATGCAGCTCCCTAATTTCTCTGCCTTTGTTGTGGGGCAGGCTGTACTAAATGGGATAAAGGGGCTTGGCCGGACACAGTGGGAGGAAGTGGCTTTTGTGTTGCCAGCAGGTGCAGTGGAATGACAGTGGATTTTTTTGGGGGATGTATACGTGTACGCGTATATGCATGTCTGTGTGCGTGCGTGCGTGCGTGCGTGCGCGCAGCTCTGCGTCCGGCCGGGCCAGAAGGGTACATGCTCGCCGAGTGCCGCTGAGATACACCAGGAACCCTCTAAAGCTCGACTTGAACCCTCAATCACAGGGCTCCTCAGGGGTTTGCAGTAAATTCTTCAGGCGAATGGTTTTCTCTCCCCTTCCTCCTCCTCCTCTTTCTCTCCCTCGTTTTCTGCTCACATCTGGTGAACAGCGCTAGCACCCCTGTCATCTTTTACTGCGTTGAGGTCATTTCCACCCTATCGGTAAAGTGGAAACACATGATGTGCAGGGTTCGGCCTTAATGGGGTGGGGCTGGCATGGACCAGCACTGACACAGCTTTACAGCCCAGAGCTGCCAAAACAGCCTCTCTGTGGAATGCCTCCGACTTCAAAATTAAAGACATTTTGGGTAAATAATGTTAGAATACTTATATTTACCCGTTAGATACTTAATTACTATAATTACATCATATATAGGATAACATATAGGGTTTTTACATGTTTTTCCTCTAATGAAGTGGAGCAGCAAAGCAGAGCTGAACATGTCGTTCATGGCGCTTTGAAACAGCTCACACAAAAAAGAAAAGACCAAGCATTGTTTGGCTACAGAGGGATATTAAGTGTATAATGAATACCAACTCCGGAAAGACATGTTTCTCCTTTTGGAGTTTTTCTACCTCCGTTCCAATTTTTTTTTTTGCTGTAAAGTTCCTCCCTATACACTCGCTTTTTCCCTGTTAATCACATTATTGATTCCAACTGGTGAGCTGGAGATACTTTGGCAGACACTCTGGATAAAGGGCGTGTACTCAAGTTTAATTGGGATTCTCCTTCAGCAATAATGTGGATTTCCTCAGTTCTTTGCCCTGCTGCGCCATTCTTCTCCAAATACTTCACACCACAGATCACAGTGTTTGTCATTCTCAGGAATCTGAGCTTGTGTCATTTGTGAAAACTCAGCTCTGCCATCTGGCACACTTTAGTTGATTTCTTGACGGTGCATTATTAGTACCAGCTTTATATGAATTAATTGTTCTGTCACGTTGGCTACTCTTTACTGTAATATTTCTCTCAAGCCATCTACAAATCGACTTAAATAGTTAAAACCATTTAGCCACTCATTTAGATCATTTCTTGCTCAAGTGTCTCAGCGAAATAAACAGTTTTACTGTCTCTCTTCATGGATCTCAATGTGTCTCTAAGCAAATTCCAGTCACACTGTGGTTTCCATTTTGTGGTAGACAGAGCTGCAGTCTAAAAAGGGGTGGGCTGCAGTCAGTCAGTTACTGCTGTCTGTGGGTAGACTACAGTACGGAGTGGCTGCTAGCAGCAGCTGCATGGATTTTTATCCCTGCTGTCCAACAGGACTCCATCATAGACTGCAGCAACACTCGTTATTGAGGGCGCACACTCCTGTGCTGCATGCTTCTGTCCTCATTACCTCTGCAGCAGCTTAGCTCTCTGCCTTTGTTCTCTCTCTTGGCTTGAAACTGGAGAATATGGAGAGAAGTGCTGAGGCTGCAGTTAGCTCGGCTGCCCACAACTTCTGCCGCACAGGAAAAAACATAGCACAGACAACCACCACCCCCTAAGCCCTCTTGTCTACACATTTCCACAAAGCCAACACACAGGGGATGCTCCGCTTTGATTCTTCATGCTGACCTGGATGTAGGCTAGTTTGCTCCGTGCTTTCCTAAATTCTGGTTGCTGTTGTTGTCCTGGCTGCTTGTGTCGCTTGTCTGATTTAAAAAAAAAAAACGACATTCTCAAGTGCACTTGTGTGCTGGCCTACTGACCAAATGCCCTCATGGCCAATCTGCTGTGTGAAAGGTTCCACAGACTTGCTCCTCAGAGGCGTCGAACAGCAGCCGTGCAGAGTGGCTGGAGGGACAGTAAACTTTTATCACACTAATAACCCGCAGTCTCAGCTACCTTAATGGCTTAGGCAGCCACACCAGGGGTTGCCTGGAGGTCAGGTTGAATTGTCAGGACATAAATGGTAGATTCCAACCGGTACAACAAATAAAGGAAGAAGAGAAAAAAAAAGGAGGGGCATCTGAGGTGAGCAGAGGGGAAAGAAAGTTGTTATTGGAAGAGCAGATAATCACTTAAATTGATTTGCACTAAAAGGAAGCCATTGATTGTAGTGCTGTTTTATAACAAGGTGATTTGTGGCCATTTATCCCTCAATCCCACCCAACTCTGCACGCTCACAAAACTTGGACTCAGTCCGAGCGTGCCGTCAAAGGGCACAACTCCTACACAAGTGACAAGTCAGTGAAAACATTTGCCCAGCACTTGGTGAAAACTTCGGTCGGAGAAGTAGCAGAAGAAGAAGTGCGAGAAAGGGGATTTGTTAATGGAGTTCAAATCTAAACTTTTTCTCGGATTCCTCTCTTTCCCTGGCTGAGGTGGACGGGTCTTGAGAGTGTTTGTTTTAGGTGAAGTCAGTGCTGGAACAGAATGTTGTGAACCGCAGGCCAGACTGTGGTTCTGCGGTTCAGCTTCGACCTGAATGCAGACGGCTCTGTTTGTTTTGCTTCTCCGTTTCTCAGGGAGAAATTTAGAAGCTGCCAAAGTCCTGCGCTCACACCCAAGGCACGCAAATAAAACCCCTTCTCGCAGAAGAAAAAAAATAATGTACCTGGGTGTAGTCGCTACATCTGGACCTCACCACCACCCCGAGCAGGGGTACATGTCTATTGCTGTCTCTGCTGTCCGGCTCTCATCTTGTAAAAGGGCTCTTTGGGAGATGAGATGGCGTTTGATTGTTTCAGTGGCAGGATGTTTGTGTGTTTTGTTCCAAGCCTTTTCATAAATAGCAGTTTTTATGTTGCTGAGGTCAACTGGTTTTACTAGACTGGAGAGGCAAGTCCAGAGGCACGGAGGCCTCCCCACCATCTGGCAGCCATAAAAGGGGGAGCAGGAGGTTTTTAGTGGGGGTTTATGGGATGGTCGGGTGAGACATTGAGGGGAGGAGAGACAGAGTGGATGGTGGACTCCGGTTGCCCCCGAGCTGCAAAGCTTCCTCTGCTGTCTGAATGACAGGTCAGAAGTTCATTGCCTTCTTTTTCATCCTGCATCTGCCTTGTTAGGTGAAGGAGGGGACAGTTGGTTCAGAGTTCGAGGGCAAAGGAGAGGACGTCACCGTGAAGCTGTTATCACTGCTGCAAATAAAGATGTATTCTGGGCAAGAGAGCTTTGTTTCGATTTAATGAGCTGGCCGTGTCTGAAAAGTGTTTCAGAAGACGGTAGCTCAGCGAGTGCGTGGCCCCTTGTTGTTGCTTTGCCGTGAGCTTGTTATGCTATGCAAAAGATCAGATCTGAGTCCTACAGATGGTGCAGAATTATGTGGCTGCGTAACACTGGTGATTCAATGGCTTGGTGTTGTTTGGGTATGCGTCACCCTCTCAAAGCGCCCTGCACCCCGCAGAGTAACGAACAGTAAGTTGTTTTGTACGACTACAGAATCCGGGTTCTGTCTTTTTGTCCAGAAACAGTCTCGCAGTTAGGTGGCGGCTTTATTTTGTTTGCACATCTGATTTACAGTAAGTGGGAATAACAGCATTGTTAAGCCATGAAAATACTGGAGCTAGAGGCCAGTGAGATTTTCGTGGAGATTTCTGCAATGAAGACACTCCTGAGAGTCTCAGTTATGTTCTGCTGGAAGATTTCTTTCCCAGTTTTAAGAGCCTGAGCTGGCGCTGTCTGGTCCATCTGACGCTGGATGCTCAGCCTTATAGGTTTTCCAGAATGGGGTTATCATTGCAGAGGACTGTGCTGCTTTGCTGACTCTGGCACTGATACCTCCCATAGCGATTTCATCTTTTGTTATGCTGCAGCTGAGATGTGTTAACCCTTTAGCCCCTTCAAGATATTTAAGTAATAGAACATCATGGAGCTGTATGTACATACATCCGTTGGGTAATATGAAAATAAGAGTAGATCCCAATGTGTTTGTTGTATAAATTAGTTATATTGACCTCTTTCTCTTGCTGGTCTGGGGTTGGTTTTTTTTAGACCCTCAGCCGCTTTATACAGTTTGTATATGAACAGACAAAAAGTGCTGACAGCAAAAGAATAAGAGCGTGTTTGGCAGGCACGCCCTTGTAGGTTTCTGTGTCACTCAACTCTAATAAATTTTTAATCGTTTCCTTGCTGTGGTATAGAGCTCAACACGGCACTGCTCAGTCACACGCTATTTAGGCGGCTCATGCTCGGTTCAACTCATAAAATAGGGGGAATAAAAAGTGTGAGTTAGGTATTCTCACTCATTAATACCAAAACATTATTTTCTGGAAAATGTATCAGCAACGTTTCGAGTGACACAAATATAACCCGGCAGGAAACCAAGCAATTGATCGATGGCAATTCCAACTCTAATAGAATATCTCAAAGTTGCTGCAGTTTAAAATATATTCGATTTAAAATATAATCGATGATGAACATAGTCGTTGCCTAATGTCCTAGTTTCCTTTGAGGCAGATGCCACAATGTAATCTCGTGTCCCTCGTAAAACGCCAGAGGCAATTTATAAAGCAGAACCTGTCAGTGGTGTCAGTGTCATTTCAGAGTCCATATTATGAGGTTTATTTTGGAGGGTTTCCAAAAATTATCATGACAATGGTATTAAATATACTGCCATTGCCAGGAACATTGATTGCACTTGACGAACTTTAAAGAAAGCATCAAAGACACCTTCAAAGGCATGCCACAGTAAAAGAATCCAGCCAGAGATTCACTGAGAGCCTCTCAACATACTTCAGCCTGTTTATACGCTCACATTTTGCGTCATGTCAGAGTCTCGAGCTTTAAGAAAAGGAGTGAAATAAAGCCCAGGCCCTTGATTGAGAGGCTGGAAATGAAGGGCTCTGCTCTTGCTTTAGTGGTTCCGTCCACTGCAGTGATTCAGGGGATAAATATGTGGCCTGTGTCTCTTTAAGAGCGCTGGCCTGTCTGCAGAATGCATCAGTCCTGTGGAGCAGACACAGGCCAGCAGGAGGAGGGGGGGTGAAGGGAGGAGCGTGGGGCTGTGCGGAGGGAGGGACGAGGACAGGAGGGAACAGCCGCAGTCTGGGCTTCCAGCCTCCTGGCTAGACTGCTGAAAGTTATTATTGAGTTCCTGTGTAGGGCCTCCCCTCCCTGCGGCATACTCCTCTGTGCTCACTACGAGGTAGACGGGGAGTACTGGAGAGGCAAAGAGAAAAGTTGGCAGCCTCCCATGCCCCTTTGCAATGACCTTATATGCAACAAATAAAGGATAATTTTGTTTGATTGTGCGTTTTTGCAAGGGTGAATCCTCTGAAAGACTGAGAGCAACCACACACGCTAACAGCCTTTTCAGCTGCTCGACAGCAGCTGAAACTGCGGCCTAGCTCACTGTTGTCTTAAGTTACAGTTTAGCAGACACGTCCTGTTTTCTTAGGAATGGCTTTAACTAGTCAAGACAAGAAGGTTGGCGGTTCACCAATGAGAAAGCAGCGAACTAAATCCTCTCCTGGCGTGCTAAGTGATGAGTATGATTCAAGGACAGGTGGTGGGAGGACGACGATTCCTTCAGTCTCCTTCAAACAACTTTGTCTTTGCAATAAATGACCGCCATGAATTAAACAAATTTGACTTTTTAAAGCGTGAATATAATAGCCTCTCCAACACAAGCTAGTTTGCATGTATTGCAGTACTCTGTGTAATTAGCCTCTTGTAGGTTTTCTTGTCCAAACTGCAGGTCTCATAGATTTGCTGGGAAAGGCCGTGGAGGTTACATAGTTACACACATCATGCCCTCCTCTCAGGCCTGTGCCTGCCTGCAACGCTAATCCCTGGCCTGCCTTCCCCGTTAGCGGCTACGTTAGCGCCACAAAGCGCCTGCATCCTTCCAGCTCAGCCCACCAAGAGAGAGACAGACTTTTATGTAACGCTCTGTACGGTGTATTTGTTCTGAACCTGCTGTTGCTTAAAGTGAGGCTCCCGCAGGTTAACAGTACCCAGCTGCTGCCCGTCCTACTGTACTGAACTTGTCATGGCTCTGGCTCGCGAAAAAAAAAAAGCCTGAGCCCATGCAGCACCTGAGGCTCGTCAGGAGCCGGCGAGGCTCTTTCCCTGCACATATCTTCTGCAGCATGTCACATATGTGCCCTGATTAATCCCAGCATGTGTCTTCATTCATGGTCAGTGCGATCATTCGGCCTCTGTTTTAAAGCCGTCTCGGGCAGGGTTTGCAGGAAAGCTGGGCGAAGGGGGGAAAACCCTGGCGCTGAAATGGGTATTTTGTGGAGTTCTGTTTGTTGAGTCAGAGCTTAGTTGGGCTTTACTGTTATGTGGTTGCCATGGAGAAAAACACAGGCTCTTGTGCAATAAAATCATCCAGGAAAAGACATTTCCAAGAATTTTTCAGAGTCAAGAAACAGACGGCAAATTGCAGAATTCATGAGGTGCTGCGGTCCACCACCCGCCCCTCGTAGCCCTCCATTTTAGAGCGCTCGTATTCATTTTATGGAAGCTGCCAGGCTCGAGCCCTCTCACCTATTTACTTCTGTAAGCAGATATGTTTTCCTATGAACGGAGGAGGGAAACAAAACCAGTGTTTAAGGATGGAATGTGTGTTCTTAGGAGCGGATGTTGTGGGTGTTTTATCCCCTATTTCCCTTACAGACAATTCCTTGAACAAGTGGAAACAAGTGAAATGCTATTTGATCTCTGTCAAATATTACTGTATACACACACTCACACTGTGGGGCCCTCCTACATTTGACTCAGAGAGGAGATTTTCAGAGGCAATTACTCCCGGTGTAGTTTGGAAAATGTGTTGACAGTTAATTGGTCGAACACTTATAAAACCCACTGGCTTTCTTGTTTTTTCTTTTTTTTTCATGAACTGTAATTCTCTTCAGTAACGCCAAGGCTCCCTATTGCTCTTCAATATAAGGTCTTTTATTCTTACAGTTTCCTGTCTCTCTGAATCGACCCATTAGCTTTTTTTCAACCAGTGCAGCTTTCGGATGGTGCAGTACAAAAGCTATGATCCTTTCAAGCCTATAAGCTGAATTTGAAGTTCAAAGCTAATCAAACAAAAAGAATGCCATTAAAAGGCACATTAGGTGTCAACTTTAAGAGTATGTCGTGGTTTGAATGGCCTTAGAAACAATCGAGGTGGAGAAGAGATTATGTTTTCTAACGTGGTGACCAGGAAGGCAACAGAATGACTAGAATGGTATCTATAAATTTCAGCAGGATTTATTACCTCGGTTCAACCAATTAGCTCCCGAGCAGTTCTCAGGACATATACTGTGTTGGTGAAATGACATCACATGGGACCCTGAGTGAGCAGTGACCCTAATTTCACCTCGCCCTCTCACAGTTTTTATGACCTCCTCCCCTAAATCCCCGTCTACCCCCGTCCCGGCTCCTCACACCTCTTAACCTCTGGTATTCATCCCATTTTCATCTTTCCAAATAAAACTACCACCTGCCCTCCTCGCCACTGGCTGCTCGGGGGGGGGGGGGGCATGTGCTCATGTGGCTCAGCTAAATTAGCTGTGTGTTACTGTGCTCATGGTCATTGTTGCTCAAATTAAATTATTTAAAGCACTAGGTCTGCTGGAAGTATGGTATATATTTAGTCTGCAATATATGCTCATGACCTAGAAATGGAAAGATGGACTAGTTAGAAGCTGAAATAATTAGAAAAATATCCGCAACTATTTTGATAATACGTTTTTTTTCCCATTTCAGCTTCTGAATTGCTGATTTTTTTGTTGTTGTATCTGATAGAAAAAATATTAGATTTTCGGGTATGGGACTGTTAGAAAGACAAAACAGCAATTGTTATCAGCATTTCATTATTTGACAATGGATCGATTAATCAAAAATAATGAATTAAAATAATCTCCAGATGAATCGAAAATGAAAGGAATAGTTATTTGCAGCTGGAAGGGAGAAGACAGCAACGCGATGGCCAGATAAACCCCCTGTTAGTATCACGTCACATTACCTAGCAGAGATTGTGATTCACATACACTGACATTTAAAAAAAAAAAAAAATCACGAGTTCAGTATCGCAAGATGCTATCTGAGTTCTTGGGTGTCATTTAGGTCGAGGTGGTCTGTAATCTGGCCTGTCAATCTCGGAGACACCGGAGGTCTAAACCATCGCTGTTGGAACTAGCAGTCCCCATGCGGTTGCTCTCCCTCCCCTCCGTCGGTCTCCCAGGCCTCCTCCTGTCCTGACTCCTTTACTGTCTCTGCCCTGTGAGGGAGGTGCAGAGGAGTCAGCAGTACCAGGTACTGCAAGTGATATAATGGTCTGTGTATTTAAAGCTGTTACTGTTTGGGTTGTAGAGAGGTTATCCAGTGACATTTTAATCGTCTTTCTGCCTTCTTTGCCGTGGCATTAGCATTAATCTGCAGGATTAAAACCCAGCCAGTCAGACACTGGACTTGCTGTCTTGTTGTAGAGCAGAGGGAGTGTGCTAACAGCGAGAACGGCGGTGCACTCTTCCCTGCGAACAGGCAGGGATGTGCTTATCAGTGACAAACCAAGGTTTCCAGTCTGGAGACATCTGACCTCTGATGAGAGGATGGTTTGTTAACACACCCAACTGTCTCAGACGGGACAGCGTTGGTTTATATCAGTGAGAAAACCGCAGATCTTCACTCGTCTCTTTCATTACGCTGCCATCGCTGACTTATTTTCAGAATAAAATCCTCTGTTCGTCTTTTTGTTCCAGAAATAATTTCATCAAATTGATTGTACACACATAAAGGTCCGTTTACTCGTCGTGGAGAGCACTTTTTCAGCCTGTGAAAACAGATGTATTATGTATGAATGTGCAATACTAAATCACTTGAATGCCCCTTTAAAAGAAATATTTTAATAGACCCATATAAAGTGTCCTATATATAACTGAGTTATAATTTGTAACTCAGTTTCTTACACTTCTTGCAAAAGAAAAAAAATGAATTCCCCTAGTTGAAATTAAATTGCAGCCATACAAGTGAAACTCTATTTACATTGTAGATAAGAGGTGTAAATGTTGGCATTACTCATCTTTACTTGTATTTTTTGACAACCTTAAATTGTAGAATATCTCAAAGATTTTTATGTCCCAAATTATCAAGCTTCAAGTAAACGTAAGTTGTGTATAATTTAAACTCACAGAGGCAGAGAAGCATCAGAGTCAGATGAGTGTAATGCCAAGGGATTAAGCTTGCACGGCAAAGATGGCGTTGGCACTGCTGCACAACAGATCAAGTTCTGTTGAGGCACGCACACATGTATGAGCGTCAGGATACAGCCACAGAATTGCTGCAACGCTGCTGCATGATATTTAATGAAATGACAGAAATATTGATTACTTTGTAATCTTGGAAAAGCTGAGATGCATTGAGAATTCCTTTATTTTAGGTGTGTGAAGTATTCTTGCACAGGCCTGCCTGGAAACGATTTTTGTCTTTAGACTTTCTCACATCTTTCCTTAATTCAATTCAGGATCAACACTGTGTATTCCAGAAGCGTTGCAGGTAAAACTACCTGGTCAGACATTTCTTTAATCAATGAATACTGTTGCATAGTGAATGCAAAGAAGAGGAAAAAAAAAAAAAATGTCATATTTACATGAATAAATATTTCATTTGTATGACTTTAAGCCTGAAAAAAACCCCACTCTTTACTGTGAGATGTTTTGAACCCAGAATCAACCAACGCCAAACTGGTAATTGGCTTTTGAATCTAATTTCCTTACAAATTCGAAGAAGACCTTTCTTCTTTTATTCATGATGTTCCTGAAAGTTGCGTGAATACTTTTCAAGTAGGAATTCATTTTACCCTTCAGGAGCACTAAATTAAATTCCATAAACGTAGGTCAGCACGAGTCTGTCTTTGCTCTTTCCCTCTTTCTCTGTCTTTCTCGTTAACCTTCATCCCCTCCGGCCTTCTGGTTAGCACTGCAGCTGCTCCTACACTATATGTGTGCTAAATGGGAATAGAAGCATAAAGGCATTGTGTGTGTGTGTGTGTGTGTGTATGTGTGTGTGTGTGTGTGTGTGTGTGTGTGTGTGTGTGTGTGTGTGTGTGTGTGTGTGAGAGAGTGTTTTGTGTGTTGGTGTGTGTGTGTGTGTGTGTGTGTGTGTGGTATGTCCCATTGGATATGCAGGATATGTCCCAGTGGATATGCAGGAGTGTGTGTGTGTGTGTGTGTGTGTGTGTGTGTGTGTGTGTGTGCGTGTGCCTTTATTGGTTTGCAGACACAGCCTTGCGTCTTCCCTCAGATCATGTGGTCTGCTGTTTAATTATCTTATTCCAATAGTAGGCCTACTGCAGGGGGGCTCAGACAACTATCTGCTGAATTTGGCGCTATGTGCGTCTATAAATACACCAGTTGGAGAGCACGTTTCATTTACTAAGATAACTTTGCCTCACAACCATACCAAACATGCTCATGCTAATAATGTATAATCTGCGGTGATATCTGTTTCGTGTCTTTCAGTCTTGGGTTTCCATGTCTGTTGAAATGACTTATGAGCCCTTTGTAGTGTGAGGTCATCCTCTGAGGGAGAGACAGTGATTTGGACACCACTGTCAATATGCTGGAAGAAAGTCAGGCGGGCATGTCCTGTTTTGGTTGCCTTGTTTGGACCTGAATTGGAATTCATTTTCCCGCCGTGCAGTAGTACAGTAATCTTTCTTTTTGTTTGCTCTCACAAGCAAGATGATCTTCTCATGGAATTCATTTCAATCAGGAACAGGTTTTTGTTTTCATGACGCAGAAGGTAGAAATGAAACATGTCATCAAAGGATTAGAGAGAGTTTGGTGTGTCTGAATAGTTTTGATTCCCATTTGAACTTGATTGATTGCATTGAGCGAGGTGCATTTAGGACAACATAATACAGGTACAGTAAGTCAAAGTACAAACATGTACGAGTGTACTGTACCAAGAACTACCTCAACTGCTGTCACTGGGGTCTCTAGCTCTAACATTCATGTCCCACACACAGCTCCCTTCATGAATGCTTGACAAATGCTGAATACTTCTTTAACACTTGTGCCTTTAAGCTAAATGTGTCAAGCTGTGCGAACCTGATGAGATATTTTCCACCTTTAGGAGCAGCAGCTCGCCCTGCGTCCGCCTCAGACCTCATCGAGTCTCAATCCCAAAGACAATTAGGGCAATCCAATAAGCTTTACTGTAATGCCGACCTTATGCCAAGCCCCGCAGCTCTCTTTGTGTGTCCTACTGTCGTGGCTCAGTTCAGCTAGACAAACAGTATATCCACAAACTGGGCACATCGGAGACAGAATAAATTGATAAATTAAGCTAAGATTTAGTGAGTGGAAATGGAAGCTTGAGCTGTATCTGTGTGGAGTAGGGATGAAGTTTCAGGGATATTCTGGGCAGACACCAATAATTTTCCCCCAGCTGTTACAAAGCGACCGCAGGGCTTTATATAAATCAAGAGACTGTCGCACAATTTATGCAGTGAGAGTTGAATAGAGGGCTCAGGGCATCTCTGGGAACATCCACACCAAACTACAGGGATCAGATTACTAAAACTAGTATTCTCTCACTTCCAACTAAGGCTGTTACCCAAGCAAGCCGTGCCAGTTGGTGTGCCCTTGAGTGGGACAGCGCCCCACTAAGCACATGTCGATCTGAGGATTACATTCAGGGGTTTAGGAGGGGAAAAGAGGCTGTAATCTGAAACTGTTGTGTCTTGTTGCTGTGCACTTTTCTTAATGCCATGCTATCATGCACCATGCGTCGGTATTGTATGACTGTTGCCCGAGGAAATTCAACGGGGGAAACTATTTTTGTCCCACCAGATGAGAGCCTCATGTTTTATTTCTTGATAATTTAATTTGAGGTTGTTTTAAGTGGCACAACAGATGCTCAAAAGTTTGATTTAGCCTGCTATTATAAGGGTTGTCAACATGTATGTTGGTAAAGTTATAAGAGGAATAGCTTAACGTGTTGGGAAATGCACTTACTTGCTTTCTTGGGGATAGTTAGATGAGAAGATTGATACCACTCTCATATCTGTATGAGGAATATGAAGCTACAGCCAGCAGCAGGTTAGCTTAGCTTAGCATAAAGACCGGAAACTATGGAAAGACAGCTAGCCTGGCTTTGTGGTAAAGTCTGTCTACCTGCAACTCCAAAGTGTCCTGTTGTGTCTCGCTTGTTTAGGTTAACTGTTTCCCATAGTTTACAGTGTCCAGGTTGTAGCTTCATATTTACTGTACAGACTTAAGAGTGGTATCAATCTTCTGACAAAAGTCTGGCAGGATCAAGAAACACAGCAGTAAGAAGGCTGATTGAAGATCCTAAGTTTGAATTAATGCCCCCAAAAACAGTCAATTATTATTGTATTGACACATATTTTCAACCTGTGCAAGTTAAACCAACACTATCCGGATGGTTAGATACTTTCAGATGTTCATGAGAATATATGTTTTTATTTATTTTGGGTGAACCGACTCTTTAATCAGCATTCTCTGTGTGGAATATATATATATATATAAATATATAAATTAAACCTCCATACATGCTGACTCTGGTTTGGTCCCAGATTTACTGCATCATGGTTCAATAAACAAATATTGTTGATTAGCTCCATGTTCAAGTGAAATAACAGTTAAATTGCCATCATGCTCCAGTTAGCACAATATTGACAAATGATTCTTCAAGCAGGTCAAACGCTAGACATTGATATGTTTGCGATTTGTTGTGTTGTGTAACGTGTTTCTCAGTGATTATCTCTCATGCCAGCATCAAAATAGCTGGAGCTTATCCCCGGTATTACCATACAATTATGTGGCACTAATTAAAAAATAAAGCATGTCTCCTCTAGCCCAGCTGCTATTAGAACCTGTTTAGCCTACAGGTTTGCTTTGAAACGCTCCCTCATTACAGCGCCTCAAAGAAATATCATACAATGGCGAGTTGAAAAGGGCAATGCTTGAATGGAGACTTAAAGGAGAGGCTGTACTTGGCCTTCAAGTATACATTCCTTCAGCTCAGTGCTTCCTCTGTGGTCCCGCTCCCCTGGCCCACCCCCCTCCCACTCAAGACTCAGTTCCCACAGGGGACTCGGCCAAAGCAAACTCCTCAGAGGAAGTCTCCCTCTCTTACCAGAGAGAGAGGGAGGGGGGGGGGGGGAGGAAGAGGGAGAGAGGGATGTCCTATCATCTGGCTCGGTGGGACCTGCTAGGCAGTAGGATGTGCGAGGAGGGTGTTATGACTTCGTGGCCATGCTATGTCTATGATGTGGTGGTGAGTTAAGCCCGTGCGGCTGCTCTCCTGTGAGGTCAGTGTCAGATTTAGCCAGCAGGTCCCTTGTGGTGTCTGGGAGTGTCTGTTTTCTGACTCTATTATGTCTAGCGCTCCTAGCCTTCCTGGAGTTGCAAACCTCAGGGTAGAAATAGTACCAGACAGGCAGACATCCTTTTGTCGGGAAAACAACAGTCATGCCAGTAATTACAGAGTCTGATTACACCAGGGCAGCAGTTCTTAGAAAACCACCGGCCTTGAGTCAGGCAGGTGAGCGGCCAAGTCAGTCACTATTGCTGAGCAGGATGCAGTCAGCAGGAGGTCTGGGTAAACATAATTAACCTATAGTAGCAAAACCAAACAAGACGCTTGGTGTGTGTGTGTGTGTGTGTGTGTGTGTATATGTATGTGTGTGTGTGTGTGTGTGCGTAATGTGGTTTCTGGTCAAACAGGTAGAGACATTTGTGAGTCAGAAAGGTGTGAGGGGAGTGTCCAGACAAACATGTCATGCCTTTATGAAGCATGTACAAGCAGTATCTTAACATTTAATAGTTTACAACGCACTGCGCTGTATTTGGAAGCAGATCTCTTATGAAGACTTATTTTACTGTATATTATAACAACTTAATATATTGTCATTCATTAGATTAGATATATTTTATTTTGAACATTTAACAAAACTAAAATAACCAATAAAAAATTCTATAAAAAAAGTAATATAAATAATTGTATATGTTATTCAATTATCAATTGCTCAACCTCCACTCATTGGTGACCACAGGAGGAATTATAGTTGTTGACATATACATTAATAAACACTTGTATCTGCTTACAACTACATTATAGTGTGTTATAAACCATTTATTAAATATAGAAAATACTATATAACAGAGTTAAAGTAAATTGTTACCAATAAATCTGTAAAAAAAAAAAAAATAATCAAATAAATACACTTAAAGATAAACATGAAAATACATAAAAGTTCAAATAAACTCCAGGCATATTTCACAGAGTGCTAATGAATAATAAAAACAGATTAAGCCTCATAATGGCGATCAAAAACCTAATTAAAAGAGAGGTATTCAGAAAGGTTATTAAAGTATCAATAAAGGCAAAAGATAATGATAATGAGGGGGAAAGAGTTTTTTATCCGGGAATATGAAACGAAGTGCAGTGATTTGTCATCAGATCTGAAGAGTCTGAAGTTTTATAGTTTAGTATTTACTCTACGAAACGTCAGAAAATCGTGAAAAACGCTGATCATGATATCCCAGAGCTCAAGGCGATGTCTTGATATCTTGTTTTAACCACCCAAAACCTAAATATATTCGATTTTCAGTGATATAAATCAGAGAACAACAACAAATCCTCACATTATCAAAGCTTTAACAAGAAAATAGATTTTATTTTTTGTTTGACAAATTGCCTCAACATGATTGTAAAACTCTTGTAGTTTTGTAGCCGTTTCTGTCAACTTATTTTGTTGCAACGCTTCCGCCGACTTTGGAATCTGTAGTTCAGGTAGGCTATACAGTCCAGACCTGACGAACACCTCCACCGTTGAGCACACTGTACCAGGCACACACACTCCCACACACACACACACACACACGTACACATACGCAAGTCCGCACCCGCACCCACCCATCTCCCCACACGTCCCAACACCCACTCCTAGCTGCGTGTGCGCACACTCACGCTCACGCTTGATGCCGAAAAGCTGTGAGACGTGATTCATCACCAGCCGTTTTTCTCGCTTAATGCTAAATGAGGTTTGTCATTCATTTGCATCTCGAGGTGATTACAGTGGAGCGGCGATTAACGTTTCATAACTACACGCAACCCAGGCAGGAGTGTTTTCCATTGAGGATTTTGAATGAAGACAGAGTAATCATTTGTCTTGAATCGCGCACGCAGACAAGGAGATGGGAGTGTTTGCCATTCCTGGAGGCAGAATGTCATAGTAGTGAGTAAGAGAGTAGCAGGCAGGTCTGTGCTGGCCTCTGCGCCTGCCTAGGTAAACATATCCTCTGTCTGACAAGTGCAGACCTGAGGGCTGAGGAGGTTAGCTATCTCAACACATGGTTCTGCAGCTTGCCACACACACATACATACATATAATATATATATGTATATACAACAGGGGCTCTGGAGATTCTGTACTTTGTGGCACTTAACAAGGCAGATGCTTCCCTCCTCGGGTTTTCCAAATCTCTCAAACACTTCATGCTTCCATAGCCCTCCATGAACTCTCTCTGAACACTTCAACTCAATCGTCTGTCAGATCTGAGTGCAATTACTTTAATACATCTCCCTCTCTGTCTCCCTCTGTTTCTATATTGCAATATTTCTGTGGTTCGAGCAGTCGATCCGCTCCACCTGATGGCGCCTCTTCTGCCTGGCAGGGAGCAATGTAGCCCTGCTGGCTGCCAGCCAGACCAGCTTGAGTGTCTGCTCAGCTCAAAGCACTGCTCGCACACACACACACACACACACACACACACACACACACACACACACACACACATACACACACACACACAAACATACAGACAAGCCAAGCTTAGAGACTGAACGCTTACACAGACACATCTTCTATCCCCCTTGTCTCTCTGTGATTTCCTTATGACTCTCTGCTCTTTTACTGCAAAGCTGTAAACATTCACGTCATGTTCCGACAAATCTGTGTGTTGCCAAAAAAAATATTCCCATTTACAGTCATACAGTAGCATTTTTAGAAGTTGTGGGCTCCTGAAATATCCGCTGTTCTCCATGATGTAATATCCGCACTTTATCTCTGTAAGGATCGCGATGATTAACCGTCTATTCTCTCTCCTCTCCTCAGGCTCCCAGCCCCGTCCAAGCAAAGAGGTCAAAATTCAACAAATTACAATCTCCATCAGCTGACAAAGACAGGAAACCCGACTGGCTACAATCGCTGTCAAAGTCTGCACACAAGGTTTGTTGTGTGTGCATGTGGCTAGTGTGAAACCGGATTTGCCGTTAAGCTCAAAGGTCAAAGGGGGGATGTAAAATCCGTTGTCCTTTTGAATCATCACATTATCACCTACGTATGACCTCTAGTCATTCAGCCTTGTTAAATGACGAGGGGCTTTTGAGTGTGCTCGTCACGGCTGATTTAATGTTCTAATGGCATTTTACTGCGGGTTTATCCTAAGTTTATTGTTTTGTTTGTTGGTCCAGGATCTGAAACAAGTCCAACTGAAACAGAGACCCTCTGCTTTCCGCCCCTGGTCTCCTAAAGCAGCAGAAAAAGAGAAACCAGCCACTCAGAATGAGGTGGAGAGGTGAGTCATCTCATGAGAGCCGTGATAGTTTCAGTTTTAAAGAGACAATGTTGGTTAAATCAAGCTTTCAACCAATGAAATGCTTTAAAATTGACCTGTATTTCCTGCACAGGTCCTACTCAAAGAGCCACGAGACTTTGGCGGCTCCCAATTTGACACCAGCTCCCTTGGCCCCTCCGGTCCATCCCAGGGACAGCCACACTCCTGGCAGGGGGCCTGCAGCCATATCCAGGCCGCTGCAGGAGCTGCATAATGGGGACACACAACCTGCAGCAAAACCGTCCCCCTCCAGTACCGCCAACCAAGCCGAAGACATGGACACAGATGGAGAGATCGACGTGGACGACTGTGACGATCGTGAGTACGACTCATCACGGAGTGTTTGTAGTCCAGAGAAACAGAAAACTTGAAACACTGCAAGAGTCCGCTGATATAAGACACAGATTGTACAGTTCAAACTTGCATTACACAGTAAGCTCTGCTGGACATGAGCCACAGCGGGAGCTGGGTCAGAGTGATTCCTGTACAACTGCGCCACCCGGTGTTTATTTGAAGAAATGCAAGAAAAATATAAGTTGCAGATTTTGCTGTTAAAACATGCTATTCTATATGTATGAATTATTTCTTTGTAATGTTTTGCAACAGGAGCTGTAGAGAGGATGTTTCCGTTTTGGTTTCCTGCTTTTTTTTTTCTGCTGATACATGCTGCTGTGAAAAACAATTATGAATGGATGCTTTATCATAGTTTAGCTAAAAGGATAAATACTTAAAATAGCTTAAGTAATGATACATAATAATTTAGTTTAGTTCCGTTGTCTCTTGCAGTGCTACAAGCTTTATCACAACAACAGACAAACTCTACATACTAACTCTGAGAACAGTATTTTTGCAATCGCTGTCTTATTAAAGTGAAAAGTCGTCTCTTCTGCAGGTCCAGTGCCAGCTTCCTCCCTGGCTTCTCCCCCTTCGGCCTGCACCAACGTTTCTCACGCTCTGACCCCTCAGAGTGTTGCTCGACCTCAGGAGGGACCTGGCTGGCTGCCGGAGACCGTTTGCCCAGAGATGGACACCCTGAGACAGATGCTGTACGGAGGTGCAGACACCAAAGAGGCCCGGGAAAAACTGCTGCAGGAGATTGTCAAGTTGAGAGTGAAGCAGGAGGAGAAGCTAGCAGCTGCGATGCAAGCTAAACGCAGCCTTCAGCAGGTATCCCATCCTGTTTCTGTGAAATGCTTTGTGATAGGAATGACAGTGATCTCTGAATATGAGCAGTTTTAAACATGAAATGATTGTGACGTTGTTGGGTTGTTTTTATTAACAGGAATTGGAGTTTGTGAGGGTGGCAAAGAAAGGTCGTCTTCGTGAGGCCATCGAAGCCAAGCGCAACCTGAGAAAGGAGATTGAACGCCTTCGCGTTGACTGGGAGAGGAAGATGACGGACGCGGAGGAGTCCTGTGGGCGGCTGAAAAGAGAATTGGAGAGGGAGAGACAGCTGCGAGTCTGCGACAAAGGCTGTGAGGCTGAACGTCTCCGGGTCAAGTACTCCACTCAGGTAAGACGTCTGCAATTATTATCACCACAACCAGCAGAATGTACTCTTGTCTGTTTTCTTCATCCTGTCCCTCATTTGAGTATCATTTATACTCAGCGCCGTCTGTGTCTGGTTGTGTTGTGCAGATCGAAGAGCTGCATGTGCAGCTGCAGCAGGCAGAAGCTGATCGTGAGCAGCTGAGACAGGAGCTTCAGCAGGAGAGAGAAGCTCGGCAGAGCCTGGCGAGCGTTGTTAAAGACCTTCAAAGCCAGCTGGCCCTGCAGGCCGACAGAAGTCCTCCTGGAGACCCCAAGGATGCAAACACAGACGCACACAGGCAGACCACACAACACACCAACGGATCCTAAAATTGCACATTCAGAACCGGAGAAAGAGACTCAATAACAAGGAGCATGGTTAAGGACTTTGTTGCACCTCCTGTTAGGGAAAAGAAAACTCAGCAAAATGCAACGCCTGTTTTGTAGAGGAAAAAAATCTGTCATATATAATATGATATGATACAAATCAATATTATTATGACAAATATATTAATTTTATGAAATGAACTGGAAAGTAGCATGATGTCTGAGCATGTTGTAAAGCGTGAAATTAAGAAAGACCTCTTCAGTGATGACCACATCTCTCCAGTGACGTCAGAGACACCTGACGCTGTCCAAGGATTTTATTTTAGTATAAGCTATTCTAAGATGTGCAAATATAGCCACATAACACTACTTGAATATGAAGGGAAGAAACATGTTGAGTTGAGTGGTTGATGAAACTCTTGGTGCCACAAAATATTGGTACACTCAAAGGTGTCATTGTAGACCACTGGAAACAAGAGACACCCGTTTACCACTATTTACTTTTATTATCGGCTTGCTTTTTATAACTGTGTAGAGGATGTACTTTTTAAGAAATATTGCTTGCGCAGCACTGTTATTCCACAGGCAAGAAAAAAAAAACATCCATATACAAACATGTACGCATGTATACCAGCTTGTCTACTTTTTGTATTTTATAAACCTGAAGTATTGGAGGTTAGGTGGGCTTCCTTCAGGTCCACCACTGTTTTATGCTTAGACATTTTATGGAAGTGTTACTTTTTAATATTATAATGCAACTTTATTTGTTGTTTGAACTTTGTTTTCAAGTAATTTTTTGCAACCAAACCACATGATAAATAGCAAATATTCTTGCCCACATTAGTTGCAGATAAGTCTACAAATGCCCTCCTAAAAGAAAAAACTTCAATAGCTGTCTGTTTTCGTTGAAATGCGGTACTTCTGATTTATTGAGTATTGTAAAATAATTTATATTCTATAATAATTTGCTGCCTATCAACAGAAAGCATTAATTTGTAGTCACTGGTTTTAGGGCTCTTAAATCAACAAATGCTGTTTATATGAACAACATTTCTACATATATACAAAATATGGATATATATTTTTTTACTTTAAGAAAAGGAATTGCACTTTTTAAAGAAACGAACCTTGCATTGTGCATCGTACTCCCTGTTACATTTTTCCAAACACAAGTTAACATGATCTTTGAATTTAAACACACTTTCCCTCAGTATCCTCTGATGTAAATACAATGATATTGTAAATAAGATATTTGTTGGTATGTTTGCTTGTTCCAGACTTAAATTGATTATGAATATTATTTTTTGCTCTTACTTGAAACCAAAAAGAGACTATATTTGGATTTGCAAAACTGCAATTTTGTTGTTGTATCCCTGAGTATCATTGCAATCACAGGGCATTTAGCAGAATGGATGGACCTGTTGGTTTAAACGAGGAGAATGAAACCATCAAAGGTCATGAACCTATCAGTAGATTGTCAAGGTTTGACACACCAACAGAATATTATAATTTGTCCCTCGATTTTGTTATTTGAGAAGATCTTTATTATTTGATGAACTATAGAGTATATATTAAACCGCAGACCAAAAACTGAAAAAATGGATTTGAAATCGCTGCACCTCCAGCTCCCTCGTCAGATAGAGTAGAAGCAACACCTTCTATTGGTTTCATCCTTAGGTGCTCTCGTATATTTTAGACAAGAAACACTTTTATGTCTTATCATTACTTATGATACCCTCGCTCAGTATTTGTTGGGTACAGTGTAATAACAATATCCATTTTGTTAGCTGATGCTGTTGTAGTTTTGGTTTGGAAGTGGGGTTTCACTTGCCTCTTGGTTAAATGTTTTCTTTTCCTTCGGAAAACTTGTATAATACCCATTAAAATCTAAATCAATCCTATGGCGTGTTTTCTTTTTATTTTGACCACAATGTAAACAGTATTTGTGCATGATTGTCACAGACATTCATGGTTCTCACACGTAAAATCGTCCTAATAACTTCTCTGGCTTTTCAAGGTCCAAAGTTTCATTTAGTGTCATTGTCAAACACAAGGTTGTGCAACGAAATGCAGTTTGTAGTAAAAAAAAAAAAAAACTATATTATTCGGTGAAGGGTGGAGGACAAATTACGGAGTTTCCCAGCTTGAGAAAAGAAGTTGCTCTGACGTCTGGTGGTACGTCAGCTGATACTTCTGTGTCTCATGTCTGACGGCAGCATGGTGAACAGGCTGATGCTGGGTGGGTATTGTTTATTAATACCTTTTGAGCTCTTCGCAGGCACCTCTTCTTATCAATATCACTGATGCTTGTAAGATGGGTACCAGCGATGTCCCGGGTGGTTTTAATGAACTTCCCATGCCAGTTAGTAGTGTTTCCAGCCAGGCTGCTTTCTATTCTACTCCTCTGTCAAAGTTTTTTAAAATGACACTGGAGCTGTTTAAGAACTTTCTTCACCAGAATGGAGGTGTGTGATGACCATATCAGGTTGTTTGTGATGCTTATTCTAAAGAAATTGAAACTGTTCACTTGCTCCACCACAGCTCATTTGATGCAGACAGGGGTTAGGTGTGTCTTAGCCTCCTTTTACCTAAAATCAACAATCAGCTCCTTGGTTCTACTGATGTTGAGCAGTAGGTGAGCAGTAAGAGTCCCACTCAGCAAGATTGTTGATTTCTTCTCTGTATGAAGTCTCATCTTTTCATATAGCGCCACCATCAGGTGCAATTTTGTATTAGTCCAATACTAAATAATCACATTCTCACCTTCAGATTTACTTTGTGTTTAGCGCTTATTAGCAAATGTTAGCATGCTAACATGCTAAATTAAGATGATAAACATAGAAAACATACCTGCTAATCGTCAGCATGTTAGCATTGTCCTTGGGAGCATGTTAGCATTAATGTTAATGTTAATGTTAGTTCAAAGCAGTGTGGTGCCTGAGTGCAGCTGCCCTTTTTCACAGCAGACATTTTGACTTGATTTTTAACACAGGTGTTACAAATGACATTAACAGTGACTCACTTTCATTCATGTGTCTCAGTAAGTCATGACAGTGTGACAGTGAGCCAGTGTGCACAATACCAGGATCCTGAAACTGAGCCAGCTAAATGGATTCAATCGTCATTAACTTTATTTGTTACATCTCTGCAATTCCTACTGTAACATGATGTCTTGTGTGAAAAAGACCTATCTTACAAACAAGTTAGGTCTGTGACAACATCAGCCAAAAATAATGGTTCTAGCACCAGTGTGAAATAAACTGTTGATAGAGGTGTACATTGTCCTAAATTAAAAAGTGCAGCAAAACTTACAGAAGATTGCAGGTAAAATTAATGAAATCCCCTGTGTGGGTTATCATGAGCATGCAAGGCCTAAAAAGTAAAATCAAAAGCTTGAAATCACAAATAAGTAACTCTACTTCTATTACTTCTATTAGTGGATCCCGTTAAATATTATATGACATACATACATAAAATGCATGTATTGTATGTCACACAGTTGCCTCAAGGGGGAGATCATTGCACAACATTGAAGGGTGGATACTTCAGACTTGTTTAGCCAAATGCCCCATTGATAACCATAAATCACGACTATCCTAAAAGCGTTCTATGAAATCATCTGTGACTTCTATAGTCTTTAATGATAAGGACTGCCACGAGTGTAGTTAAATGAATATTAGCCCCCTTTCTTGTCCCACTCTCTTTCTTCAGAGGCTTACTGATTGCGTGAAAATCCCTCCATTAAAGCAAGGCTGAAGCCTCCCTACGGGATTACAGCTTGAGGAAGATTTAGTGACCGACACATGTTGCACGCTCTTTCTCTGCGAGCCTTCTCTGACGGCAAAAAAATAAATACGGAAGAACCTATGGCTACACTGGATCACTGGACACAGGATGACGAGGAATGAACCTTCAGGATGGGAATATTTTTCACTAATCCAACGTGGGAAGACTTTAAGTGGAAGAAGAGGATATGCTGCATAAGAGAGGCTGTGCTACAAACAAACTTTGCTCAAGAGCCCAGTGGAGTGAGGGGAAGGTGGGTTAATGTGGTGTGAATGGGACAGGAGAGTCGGACTCAAATGAACAGCTCAGGGATGAACAGCACCCCAGCAATGGCACCTCTGTCTCCAGGGCCGAGTGGCATCCCACCACTCTCCTCTCTGTCACCAAAGAAGACCACCTTTCAGTCCTTAGGATCTCCGTCATCGGGAGTGTTCTCCCCCTCGCTTGCTAAGGGCTCCACTCTTCAGGCAAAACAGGCCTCTAGTCCCTTGACTTCATCCACCCAGTCCATCATGAGTTCTCCAAAGCTCTGGCAGAAAGCATCCATCTCCAGACTCGCTGAGGAGTTTTTCTGGATCGGTGGTAGTGTGGTCGCACAGCCAAAATGGAGACTGGGTCAGATAGGTAAGATTCACTAACGACTTATTCAATGATGTCGTCTGCAAACACTCAAATTACTGCACAGTGTCAACAGGTTGTTTAGCAGAAGTGTCTACAAGCTGCTGCAACCTAAAGAGGGGAGCTTTATAGATATATTTTTTCCAAACATATGACATTAATATGATATTCTAAACCACAACATGTGAATTTTAAACTTTAACCATGAAACCTTCATGCAATGGGCCTGTAAAATGAGTGAATGTTCTAACATCACAGAGTAGAGTTGTAGGGAAGCCTGTGAGTATATAATGGGCATATGGACCGTAGACAATCCTTTAGGATTAGCCTGAATGATGGGCCAGGATGCGTCACGTGCATTTGAGCTTTAGATTACAAACAAAGGTTACCTGCTCCGAGCACAAAAAAAACAAACACACCTCTTCACCGTGACCTAAACGTTACAAGATAATTGTTAGATCTGACCTGCTATTTCAGTTCAAGCACTGTGCACAGATGGCATTCGAAAGTTGTACGAAAAATCAGCAAAAGAAAAGTCTGGAGAAATCATTTGAATCGCTGTAAGGCAAATGATAACTGATAGATTTGTTTTAATGCAAAGATCATCTCAGGGTTTTTGTATCTTTTCCTTCTTTTCCCTCTTATCATTAACACAACAACAGCTACTTAAATCCCTGTGTGACGCAGCCTGTAATCTCATAAACAAGTGCCTGATGGTAAACCTCTTCTTGTCCCGACTGCCTGAGGTCTTCCTTCAAATCACACATCAACACATCTAATGCTTTATTTTAATATATGACAAATCATCTTAGAAACAATTTGAATAACAATAATAAGGCACTTTTGATGAATCAACTGCAAAGTGGACAATCTCCGGCACCAGCATACAACATTTCACTAAATATTCAGTACATTGAATATTTTATTTGCACAAACTCCCTTTGATGTTGGCGGTAAATAACTGACAATACGATGACCTCTGTGGATTTTCTGACAAGCTTGACTCCTTGTGCTCCCCTGTAGTGGAGAGGTGTATGTGCACCATGCAGACCGGCACTCAGATGACCAAAATGAAGGGAAAGAAGAAAGGACTGGTCCGATTCTTTTATCTGGACGAGCACAAGTCCTGCATCCGGTGGCGGCCCTCCAGGAAACATGACAAGGCCAAAAGTGAGCCAACAACAAACCATGTCCACCACCACGTGTTTGTGTTTGCAGCGCTGAATACCTACAGCTGGCTGTTCTAGTGGATTTGGTTTTGATGGAGCTCCCAAGACGAATTCAGGCACATAAATTGAACTCCCTATTCTTCTCTAATCTACCGTTTAAGTGAGGCTTGCACATAAACCTCTTGGTGTATGTTGCTATCAGTCCACATATCAATAGCTCTGATACTTCTGATCAAAATGAACAATCACAACTGATTGTAACGTTTTGGTTTTGCACATAAAGTTTGAGTGGAGTGCTGCAAGAATGAGTACTTAAACCTGGAAATAGCGGTTGCTAACAAGTGGCTAAATGAGACTGCAAGACGTCATCACGTCTTCACAGCCTCATTGTGTCTACTCGCACTCATGCGACCGTGGTGTAGTTTGTTTGTAGCCTAAAGTTAGCATTTTACTTATGCTGATTGCGTTCATGCTTCAAAAATCCTAAAAGGGTTGTTCATTTGTGAGGATTATATTGTGTGAATATCATAAACTGAGTGTTTGCAATCCAAAATGGTTGGTTATTATGCTGTTTTGAACCTGAGTTTCTTTTATTTCCGTCAAGACGCTTAAAGAAGTTACTGATTAGATGAAGCTAACGTTTCTTCATCATCTGTTCCAGTAACTATTGATTCCATCCATGAAGTCTGCGAGGGGAAAAAGTCAGAGATCTTCAGGCGGTATGCAGACAACCGCTTCGACCCAAACTACTGCTTCAGTATTTACTACGGGGAGCGAGTGAAGTCCCTGGACCTGGTCTCCACCAACGCAGAGGAGGCCCGCACCTGGATCAGTGGGCTGAAATACCTCATGGCTGGCATCAGTGATGAGGACAGTTTGGCCCGGAGGCAACGTACCCGTGATCAATATCCTTTATCCAGCGTCTCAACATGTTTAATCTCTGAGCGACTAATTATTGCGAATACATTACTCCTATTTCTATAGAGAGGAGTTAAAGACATAACAACACACATGAACTGACCTGATTGTGATTCTTAACTGAAGCCTCAGGTGGTTAAAGCAGACTTTCTCTGAGGCCGACAAAAACGGAGATGGCACCTTGAGCATTGGGGAGGTTCACCAGCTGCTCCACAAACTCAATGTGAATTTACCGAAGCAGAAAGTCAGGGAGATGTTTCAAGTAAGAATTTCAAGTCATAGACTTTGTTTAGCATCTTAGCAGGCTCACATTTGTACATCTGAGGCAACGTCATTAGTTTTGCAGGTTCTTGGTCATTTAACAATACTTTTGTTGACCTGATTGGGGGGGGGGGGGGGGGCTAGTGGAACAAGTCAGAGATCATCAAAGTTATTACAATTCATCCTCAGGGGAACATGAATGTATGCACCAAATGTCATGGCAACCCTTCCAAAAGTTGTTGAGATATTTCACTCAAAAACACAAATGTGAACCTCATGGTGGCACTAGAGGAAAAGTCAGAGGATCATCAAAGTCAGTAGGATTCATCTTCTGGGCACCATGAATGTAGGTACAGAATATCAAGGCAATCCAGCCACTAGTTGTTTTGATACTTCAGTCTGAACCAAAGTAGTACCAGCATGGCTAAAAATAGAGAAACAGGTTTGGACCTGGCAAAATAAATGAAATCCAGCACAAAATGCTTTTAAACAAAACAGAAAACAAAACAGAGAGCAGCAGCATGACAGGGCTATTACATTACATTACATTATGTCTTACTGTAATGCACTGATGTTTCTCAGCGTGCAACATAATGGAAAGAAAACAGGCTGGAAAAAGGAAAAGGATAAACAGGAAAAATGTTTTTATGTTGCAAGATTCTGGATGTTTCCCTAAGAGGCCTATTCTTTGTGTGATCCTCACATCTTTTCAGTCAGAGCCGCAAAAAAGATAAAAGGATGGAGATGGAGCCAGCAGACAAATATGTATTCACAGTATTTTGGCTGAACACTGCATGAGAGTGCCACAGGAAGACCATATGACCACAGCCGAACAGATGGCTTTAGTTGCACTGCAGTATAGCTTTAGTTCAGTAGCTCACTGTCTCCCCTCCTGATGGTGATAGTCTCTGTGAACGCGCAGCATCATGTTTGATGGTGATAGAGATATGTGCTTCAGATGGGTTGATGGTGGTACATATTTTCTTTGGCAGGGTGGTTATCTCTAACATTGAGAGAGTTATTTCTTGCTCATGAAATACTTTTTTGTCGTTATCTGTAGGAAGCAGACACAGACGAGAACCAGGGCTCTCTGGCCTTTGAAGAATTCTGTTTGTTCTATAAGATGATTTCCACACGCAGAGACCTCTACCTGATAATGATCTCCTACAGCAATCAGAAAGAAGTCCTGGATCTTCACGACCTCGCACGCTTTCTGGAAAACGAACAGAAGGTACAAACAAAATGTAAAATGGTTAATGCCAGCTTTTTGTGTTTGTGTGTATTTGTTTTAAAATCTCATATCATAAGATTTTCATTAAATAAATCCCCTTATATTACATTATAATAAAACAGGGATTTTTTTCAACAATAACCATGCGATGTGTTAATGTTCAGTAATTACCTCCCTATGTTGCTGGCGGAGTCCGCACAGGGGATTCACAGGAAACAGTGCATGCATGTAATGCAGTGTTACTGTTTATATTTTCATCTTATTGATGCCAGCCTCACTGTTTACTAGAAACTTAAAAAAGAAAAAAGATTAAACATAAAGTTTGAATAAAACTGATAAAACAGTAGAATTAAAGTTACAGCACAGTGCGGTGCAAGACACAAATTATAGTCCCAAATGTAATTTAATAAAAGGCATATAAAGCAAATAGTTGTTTACTGCTCTGATAATGCTCTGAATATTGAATTTAGCACCTCTAAACCTTGATATAAAAGACCTTTAAAGAACTATAAAAGATATTTTCCTACTTCACAATAAAAGCATTCAACAGATGAAACGTGTGTGTTAAATGTCGAATCAGTGGAACCAAAAATTACATTCATGATATTGTTTTATTTGCAGATGCGAGGATTGGCCAAAGAGTATTTAGTCGATATAGTGGCCAAGTTTGAACCATGTCCTGAGAACCTGCAGCGTACAGTCCTCGGCATTGATGGTACAGGGAACTTGCTAATTATAACAACTTCTTTAACAATGCATCGATAAGATCTCATATGTCACTTGGACCAGACACGACATCAACATACAAAAAAAACACACCTGCTCTGAAACCTTCTTCCTTCAGGTTTTACCAACTACATGAGGAGCCCTGCGGGTGATATATTCAACCCCGAGCACAATCAGGTGAACCAGGACATGACGCAGCCTCTAAGTAACTACTTCATTGCCACCTCGCACAACACCTACCTGACCGGAGACCAGCTGCTGTCTCAGTCTCGAGTGGAAATGTACGCCTATGTTCTCCAGGCAGGCTGTCGCTGTGTGGAGGGTAAGAGCCTGAAAAGCCAGAACTTCGGCTCTCTTCGTTGTGATTTTAAGACAGACAATGTGACTCACTCGTCACTCTTTTGTTTGCTTTCCTTCATCCTCCCTCAGTGGACTGCTGGGACGGGCCTGACGGGGAGCCTATCATTCATCACGGCTACACCTTGACATCCAAAATTCTCTTCAAAGATGTCATTGAAACAATTAACAAATATGCCTTCACAAAATCACCGTAAGTGCTTCTGGGTCCTGATGATGATGATGTGTTTCGTCCGACCTTCACAATAAAAAAAAAAAAAAGCATCATACCTGTAGCTCAGGTGTCACTTCACCCCCCCAGGTACCCAGTGATCTTGTCCATAGAGAACCACTGCACTGTGCCTCAGCAGAAAAAGATGGCTGAGTATCTGAGAGAGGTGCTGCAGGACAAGCTGGATCTTTCAAGTGTCAATGTGCATGAATGCAAGAAGCTGCCTTCCCCTGAGATCCTGAAATGGAAAGTCTTAGTCAAGGTAAAGTTGTTTACAGCAACATGCGCTACTCAAGGATACTCGAACAAAGCCCGAATACACACACAAGCACACACGGACTTCTAATATACAGTCATTCATTCTTGTTTTCAAGGGGAAAAAGCTGCCAGCAAACCTTGATCCCGATGCAGAGGAGGGTGATGTGTCTGATGAAGACACCGGGGATGAGGAAGAGGAGGAAGACGACGACGAAGACGATACTGATAACTCACAGGCAAATGAAACCTTGATGGATAGACAGACAGACAGACAGACAGACAGACAGACAGACAGACAGATAGATAGATAGATAGATAGATAGATAGATAGATAGATAGATAGATAGATAGATAGATAGATAGAAAGATAGACAGACAGACAGACAGACAGACAGACAGACAGACAGACAGACAGACACACAGACAGATAGATAGATAAATAGATAGATAATTATGCATTATGTTTGACTGTTTTAGGACGGGAGTATCATCACCTCGACCAATCAAACCAAAAAGAAGAGGCGATTTAGAAGTTCAATCATGAGGAGCTTCAAACGAAAGGTCAGCTCTTTTGCTTATTTTCCAAACTTATTTGTATAAAGTTACAGAAGAATTGCAAATAATGCTTTTGTTTTCAGAGGAAAAAGAGAGTCCGAATGAGAAGTAAGATGCAGTCTGATGGCGAGTCAGACCACAGCAGGGAGAAGACACAAATTGTTTACCATCCCAAGTAAGACGAGTCACTGAATTAAGCCATTTAATAATCTTAGCATCAGCAGTTACACTTGAACTTTGTCTATTAATTCTCCCTTCAGGAAGAGGAAAACAATGAGGTTGTCCCGAGCTCTGTCTGACCTGGTCAAGTACACAAAATCTGTCCGTGTGCATGACATAGAAACACAAGGTAAAGGATCTTCAAAGTGAACATCACACACACAATCTTAAAGTTCATCATATCGTTTCGGAACAGATATGTGATGCAGTGTTTTGTTTTCTGCCTGGTAGCATTTACGAACAGTTGGCAGGTATCGTCCCTCAACGAGACCGTTATGAACCAGATCTTACAGCTGAAGCCGGGGCAGTTGGTCCGTTTCAACCAACGGCAACTTATAAGAGTCTACCCGTCCAACTACAGAGTGGACTCGAGCAACTTCAACCCACAGCCATACTGGAACGCGGGATGCCATATGGGTAAGACCGTCGCAGAGACCACAATACCGCCTATACTTTAACATTACAAAGACAACATTTGATTTATGTATATATGTTTCATTTTAGTTGCAATGAATTATCAAACAGAGGGCCGTATGCTTGAACTGAACCAAGCCAAGTTCTCAAGAAATGGAAACTGTGGATATATTCTGAGGCCTAAGTGCATGTGTAAAGGTATGTACATGTATGCAGATTGTGCAGGTTTACAGCACCTGTCTGTGAAGGATTAGACATTTCTTGTTTTGTTTTTTTCTCAGCTGCCTTCAACCCCATGTTGGAGGATCCTTTACAAGGACGCAGAAAGACTCAGCTAGTGCTGAAGATCATCAGCGGACAGCAGCTTCCCAAACCCAAAGACTCTATGTTTGGGGACAGAGGAGAGGTGAACACGCTGCAGACATGATCTGTTATTGAGACACCTGACAAAAAAAAATCTCTCTCATCACAGAATTACTCGTGTTTTTCTTCGTACAGATCATCGATCCTTTTGTTGAGGTTGAGATAATTGGCCTAAATGTAGATTGTTCCAAGCAGCAGACCAGGGTGGTGGATGATAACGGTACGTCTCGTCTCATGATCTCAAAACCGACAGTCGATGTTCCAGTTTTTCTATTTGTGTAACATCCTTCTAATGTTCATTCAGGTTTTAACCCAATGTGGGAGGAGACCCTCGTCTTCAACATTCAAATGCCAAAGATCGCCATGGTGCGTTTCCAAGTGTGGGACCATGATCCTATTGGACGAGATTTCATTGGACAGAGGACTGTTGCTTTCAGCAGTATGATGCCAGGTAGATTACATGATCAGATACCTGTAGGCACACTCCAGAGTTGCACAGAGTAAGTCATTTGGGAAATACGCTTATTGCAGATGGTTAAATGGGAAGATTGATACCACTCTTATGTGTGTCAGATCAATAAGGCGACAGCCAGTTAGCTTAGCTTAGCATAAACACTGGGAACAGGGAGAGACAGCTATCCCGGCTCTTCCCAAAAGTAACAAAACCTGCCGAGCAGCACCTCTAAAACTCACTACTAACCAGTAACGTCTTGTAGTGAGTCAAGAAAAAGTCCAATACATAGCTCCTTGTTAAACCACGTGTTTTTTGTACAGATCAAACAAACAGAACATAAGATGTTGATTAGCAAACTCCCTACAAGAAATCAAATGGCCATATTTCCCAAAAGTGAAACTGTTCTTTTAATATGAATGATTTTTAAATGCAAAATGTGTAGGTTATCGGCATGTGTACCTGGAAGGGATGGCGGCGTCATCCATCTTTGTACATGTCGCTATCAATGATTTCACCGGAAAGGTAGGTTTCTTTTTAAAAATAACTCACTCAATCTAATTTCATCTTCCCCCGACAACTCTATCTTAAAACCTTTGGTGTCCTTTGTGAAACAGATCAAACCCGCAAATGCGGTGCAAGTAGCCAGAAAACACATCCAAAAAGCAGCCCAGAAGCATATGAAGGGTCCTCAAAAGCAGCCTTCTCTGGACTTCTCTGTCCAGTCCTCAGAAGACGGACGCGCTCTGTTCCTCTGCAAGGATCTGGATACCATTTCTCAGGACAGCAGGAATGGAGAAATATTTCCTCTGTTACAAGGGCCAGCAGCCAAGGCTGCCATCCACAAAGGGGCCATGAGTGAGCCAGTGAAGCGAGCTCACAGAGTTAAAATTCATGAACCACCAGAGACAAGGAGAGGGATCTTCAGCCGGATGTCCTCCACTGACTCCCACTACATCGGGGCTGCTCCCTGTGTGAAGGCGGACAGCTTTGACCTAGAGACCTCACCCCAGGCTTCTTGTTCTGATGGTTCTGACAGCCAGAATCGAATTCAAGAAGAGTTGGAGAATGAACCTGATGAATCAAACTGTGCTGAGCAGGAGACCGTTCAGATGCTTGAACCAGAGCAGCCTGAACAATCTGAGGAATTGCCAGAGCCAGACAAGGTCACTTCCAGTGGACCTGAACAACCAACACAAACTCAAAGTCAGACTGATTCACTCCCTCGGCCTCGGCCCGCGACACAGCATATGCTCTGGCATGAAGCAAAATTCTCTTCACTTATCCCTCCACCGTCCCCTGCCAGGGTGAGACGGACCTTAGAGGCTTCGGCCAGATCCCGACCGTCCGCCCAAATACGAACAAAGGCACGCTCACAAAGTTGCCCTCGGAAGCCGGCTACATCTCCCCAGACACCGATGATGAACCGCCAGCCTGCAATCCACTGGCAGACACAGGGAGCAGGAAACTACAACAGCTACAGCAGCCAGGCGAGGCCCATCCCCAACGGCCTCTGCCTGACTGACGACACATCCAGCAGCAGCGACAGCAGCACCGACAGCCTGGAGCTTGTGCCCTCCTGTGTGCCAGCTGGGGCGGAGCAACGTGAGGGGACCCTGCAGAGGGAGATGAAGGCCCTTTTTGACCAGAGGATGAGAGAGATCAACTGTAAATCACCGCTTTTTCTCAATGGTGAGTCATAGGTGATGTGGCATTCATGTATGCAAAAGTTGAATAAAAAGAACTGCAAACTAATAGTTAAGTGGTTGTATAAAATCTGAGTTTGTGCTGTTTTTTTCCTCCTTTCTTTAAGATTAGACCGTTTAGATTTGACTGATATCTCCAAAGACACCAAGGCAGAAGACAAAGAAAAAGAGTGACAACATAAGCACAAAGAGGAGGTGTGGGAGGAAGAATTTCTTTTTTTTTGACTAGATCAGTAGGAAGACACCACGCAGAATTACACAATTAGACCGTTTTTTTTGTTTATTGTTTTAGAAATGCTGTAAGTCAACAAAGCTTTTATGCATGAAATACATTTTTTTTTTTTTTTATATATATCATGTAATGCCATTGCCAACTGTTCAAAACAGCACGATGCAGAGTCATACAAAGTAACAGTTAACTTAAAAAACTAAGTACATGAGCATTATTTGTTAGTTGGATCATTTCAATATTTGTTTTTATAATATTCAAACTATAATGTTTGCTTTTTCATTCAAATCGTAGCGTTCTTACTTGAAAATCAATGAAATTATTATTTTAATAAAATGTCATTTTTAAAAGCAGTATTTTTTCTTTTTTATCAGATGTTTCTCTACAAGTAAGAAGGTTCCAGACCTACAATTAAGTTGATGTCCAAGTCAAAAAAAAAATAAAAGTACATTTTTTTAGACTTGTTAAAACTACATGTTTCCTAGGATGTTTATGCTTTTTCTTTATCTTTGTCCACATTTTCTTGGGGTTTGTTTGCGTTGCTGGTCCTCAAGCGCAGACTCAGTTCTTCAGTCAGCACGGTGCAGCAGGATTTCTGTGGGAAGGACAGATAAATATATACAGAAGTGAAACAAATCAATCCATTAATATGTTGATGAATTTAATGTAAACATTGTTGTGTGGATGAGAGAGCAAACGTTGCAGCCCTTTAGGCTTATGAAACAGTTTAAACCCTGATTGAATGAACACATATGCACACTGTGGAGCACAAAACAAGGCTGTTTGAATTAGTCTCGGAGAGGTTAACACTTTGGAGATGGGTGGTTGTTGTTGGTTTTTTTCGCCTGACACGCACGCACCCTCTGCTCAGCTGCACTTCTGCGGCTCTTGGAGGTGAGCTCCAGGACAGCCAGCAGTGCTCCCAGCCCCAGGCCCAGGGAAAGAAGCAGAAACATCCCCTTGAGGCTGTGTGGCTGCACAGCTGAAGACTTGGCCTTGTCTGCTATGCAGCTGCTGGCCCACCACTTGCTTCTCAGGTAAGCCAGCTCCCCTGCCTCGCTAAGCTGCAGGATTGCCACGCTGAGGTTCTTTATGATGGGTGAGCCTTGAGGAAATTGATAGGTATATTGTTTATTATACAATTTTCATTATTGTATTTTTTTTATATATATATATATAAATCATTTTTAATTTTCTAAATGAGTAGGCTCACCAAGGGTGGCAGCGATGCTGTATCCCCTCATTCCAACGACTTCATGTGCTCTGACCAGCTCACAGTGGCGTGCTACTGCCAAGTCCAAAGAAACAGACTCTCCAATGAAGGCAAAGTTTCCCTCTTTTGCACGCCGGACCCCTTCGTCCATAGATGACACAAGACTCTTGGTTCTCTCCATGTGTTCATAGATTCTGCGGTACACTGGATTGTTTGAATTCTGCATGAAGGATAAACAGTATTAGAGAATAAGCAGTGACACGGGGGGGGGTGATAAGTGATCTGATGTGTGTACCTTGAAGAAGGCAAGGGTGGAAGAGCCAGTCAAACAGCCATACTCAATTGTATCCTGATTGGCCAAGTCCTCAAAACCTTTCACTGTCAGGTGAGTGGATTCAGAGTTTTTAGAGGAGCTGAGGTTGGAGAAATAACAAGCCAGGAGGACAATGGAAAATAACCACCAGCTGCAGCAGATGACACGTCCTGAAAGAGCTTTGGGGTGTGGCCCAGCACCTGACAGCACAAAAAGAGACCAGTAAAAAGAAGTCTCAAGCAAAGAGGGAGACAATTTTCAAATCAATACAACCATTGTCTGTTTTTTCCATTTACCTTGGAGTGTCAGAGCTCCAGCTGTGTACCACAGGCTGTGGAGGAGGCTGAATCTGTTCTGCTCACTCTGAGGCTGACTCCACTCACATGGGCTGAGTCTGCATTTACATAAAAATGAATGTGACCGCACTCAAATGGATTCCACTGCCAGCAGAAATGTGAAAATATCCAGTATATTGATATTCAAATCCACAGCACAATCAACAAAAAAACTAATTATTATCACTTTCCTGAAGACATTAAACTACCTCTATCACCAACCTGGCAACTATACAGATGCAAGCAGCGGTCCCCAGGTAGGCAATGAGTATGCCGACCCAGGTCTCGGCTGCAAAGGGGGACAGGAAATCAAACAAGCCGGTTCCCTCTGAGATGTCCTTCCTCAGCAGGATGCTGATTCCTGTCTGCATGAACGGTTTGGTCATCCCCACCGCTTTCTCCCGAGCTGCAGTAAGAGTCAGCGGAGCAATCGCAAGGTCGGCCTCCTGTCGGAACGCATAAACACTCTACATTTATAGAAATTCCTCAAGGAATTTAAGAGATTCTAATTGCACCAATAACCCTGCTGATATTGTTAACACCTCACATTCATTGATTTTGAATATATCCAGACGCCAGCTGGGTAATTCAAGCTCCTGCAGAGTGGTTGACTGCCCTTTGACCCCTCCAAGGGTCAGTTTTCATGTACTCACCCCTCTCACCACCTCTCCAATCATCCCATTCCAGTTGCCGTTGTCATCTTGTCTGCCGTACGAAGCGTCTTTCACCAGCTGCACTTTGAACTTGAAGCCCAGTTTCTTTGCTACTTCAGACAGCAGGTCCATGCAAAAGCCTTCCAGTTGTGAGCCTTTGGACATTGCATATGGCTCTTGCTAAAGCAAAATATGTCAGAAGATAATCAGTGAAATGTGTTTTATCTTTAAATTGTGTATTTAGCTTTAGAGACTCGAAATAAACAAGTGAACTACCTTTATTGTTGTGATTCTCATCTCTGATTGCACTGAAGAAAAATAAGACACACGTTAGGACAATAACTTTTAGACACAAACACCATTCATCGTGTCGGACAAATATGTATAGTGGGGAATAAATCAGTGGTTCTCAACCTCGGGGTTGGGACCTCCTCAAAGGGTCTTAAAACAAATCTGAGGGGTCACCAGATGATTAAATGGTTAACAAAGAAAAATAATCCTAATCAAAATACTGGATATTTTGACTTCTTCAGGCCTCCAACAATTCTTTATATTAAACAATATAAAGATGAAAAAAATTCCCCATTGGTTGAACTTCAAAGAGCAAAAAGCAACGTAGCAACTGTTTTCATCCAAGCCTGCTTCAGTGATGGCAATGTCGGTCTGTTGGTTCACCACTTTGATCCAGACTGAAATATCTCAACAGGTATTGGATGGATGAGGATGAAACATTGTCATTTATGGTTCCAAGAGGATGAACCATAATAACTTTGGTGATCCCCTGATATTTCATCTACGACCAGCATGTCTTAGTTTTCACTTATCCAATGAAATATCTCAACATCTACGAGATGGATTGGCACGTATACTTTTGTACAGACATTCACGGTTCCCAGAGGATGAATCCATACTGACTTGAGTGACCTCTTGACTTTTCTGACAATAGCATTTAGCTCTGTGCACACAAACAGCCTCACAAAGCTGCAGACTCTTAGTCTGGCTTATATGATTTTTACTTTTATTGCTTGGTTGTTCTGTTACAGTATGTTTGAAAATGTAATGTAATATGTAGATGAGATCAATGTTGCCTCGTTCTTAATTATGCGGTGAAACATTGAAAATAGCTGCCTGTTTTGGATATATAAGCATCATTTGTTTTGACTATGAAAAGTGAGAAAGGTGTGAGGGAGCAACACATGACATTGATACATTATGACAGCTGACAACTGATTTATTTTGACAGACAGGTTTTTTCACAGCTAAATTTAGCAGAATCAAAGAGCCCTTTGTGCATTGGCCATCTTCAGACTTTACTCTGACATGCAGAGATGTCTGAGGTGAACTTTGGGGCAAATGTGTTGACTTTCTAGACATAACTGGTTTCCTGTATCCTAGAGATCTGGCCACTCTCCTCTCATACTTCAAACGGTTTGCACACCACAATCTATTTAGAGCAGTGTTTTAATTCAAAGAGTCTCAATGCCGTGGCACTGTGAGATGGGAGGGAAGTCAAAGAGTATCAAAAGCCTTGATTCAGGGCCAAGGTCTTGGGGATCCATCACCACAGGGTGATCCTGGCAACCATCAGATCCTCCTATTCAAAAGATGACACGTATACAAGCTCTTCAAGACTTTTGGCCACTCTGAGACACAAGGCCTTTGTTTGCTCCATAGAGTTGATTTATTACCGTTTTTTGGTGAGAGTGTCAACTGGCCTGCTTCCCTTTCTGTTTTTCTACAAGAGTTGGACAGGATGTAGCGCTACACTTTGATATTGATCCGAGCTGACTGTTTATGTATTTATGTCTCGACAAGCCTGAGAAATTTCTACCAATCCAGCAGCGAAAAACATGAGAAGATTTGGCAGAGAACTACAGCAAGCTGACACCACACTGAATTAAAAATGCAGAGACCGGATCAAACTTTGAAATATAAGTAAAAAGTGACTAAATGAAATTGTTTTCATGTTGTCAATCACACCACTTTCTACATCAGCACATGCACAGTCACTTTCAATATGGTCTAAAATTGATCAGTGTTGTCTAACAAGCCTGGTTAAATATGTTACATTGATAAGGTGTGTCAATACTATTTTTGCATATAGTACAAATCCGTGATTAAAAATAAAAGATAGTTCCTTACCTGCAGTGCACACTCCCATGTCCAGGAAAAACCCAACAGACAATACAAAGAAGCTAGACAGCATCCTGATTCTCCTGGTTTGCATTCTACAAGTACAAAAGACAAATAGTGGTTGGTTGTGCATCAGATGAATCCCACGGGTAAACTTAAATGCATTATATACAGTATATTAAGACCTTTCTTGGTACAAATGCAAAGCTGTGGATCAAATGAGCAAATCATTGAGTGGAGTGCATATGATGGAAGTCCATAGCACCTGACAAGAGTCCAAGATGTGGCTGCTGCTGGCACGTCAGACTTCAGACAGACCCCAGTGAGCGCGACTGTGATGCAGAGTGATCCAAAGTTTTTCAGATTCAAATGTGTTGAGACTGCAAGCGAAGTTTTTGTGGGTGGAGTAAGTGGAAGAATTTTGAAGGGGTGGGAAGAAGCAGCATGAGATACGAACATATAGCTTTCTCTGTGGAACAAAATGTGGTTATTTATACTAACAATGAACAATATATCTTAATAATATGAATGAATATCATTATCTTGTTACAGAACAGCACCATTATATTTATATTGGAGTGAAGCAGAGTATCACAGATTTTGTAATATTTACATTACATGTGAACAAAGTTGAATATTTGCTGGAACCAGTTGTCCTTGTATATAAGTTTATTTAAAAAAAAAAAAAATTCTTGAATATACTTGAATAACTTCTATTAAAGGGATGAATATGAATGTTACGTGTGTAGAATATTTTGGAAGATTTTGTGCAAAATCAGTATTAGACCGGCTGTAACACCAGCGTTTGGAGCAGGACAGCACTCTCTGCTCTCTATTAACACTTTAAAAGGAAAAAAATCAGACCACAGAATTGACTGACCGGCTACACATTTTGAAAGGCCCTGAAGGTTCATCAAATTGTGGAAAAACGGAGAGAGAAAAAAAAAACATATTGAGTGAACATATTCATGGTGAAGGACTGAACATGATTGTGATGTAGCTCAAAGATGGCCATGGAAAGAAGTTGGAGGTTCAATAAAATGGTGTAAAAAGTAAGAATCTTTTATTATGGAATGGGCACAAATAAAAACTACCAATCTGTTGAATGCTAGCAGGGAGCCAGGACTTTTTTCTACTGTACACCTCCAAAATCAATATTTGATATTTTGTACTCTGGATGCTCTTGTCCACATGCTAGTGTATGTTTTAATGAACTATTTGTATTTATATATATTTTAACATTAACATCTGAAACAATAAGCAAGGTAAAAATAATAATGTAAGAGAAAGAGCTAATGTTTAACAATGTAATACATAACAATTTAGTATTTCCATTTTGTTTACATTATAAATGATGTTATAAATTCAAGTTCAAATGGAAGCCTGTGCTCCGTTTACAGCGGGACAACTTGATATAGCTTGATATACGTAAATCAATTTGAGTGTCTAGACAACAGGCATTGTTTCTATTGCAAGATAGCGGACTGAAATAGTCACTGTGTGTTTAGCGGACATTTTATAGCTCTCATGACCTAAAACATTTAGTCAGCCAGTGATCAGCTCATCAGTTTGATCATGCAGTATATAAAGTGAGTTATAACATATAAATAAATTCAACAAAAGCCTGCTCGCCTTGGAGGAATTATAGTATCTACTCCTGCCAGTGGGTGAACTTAATTAAGTTAAAATCATTGTTGGCTTTGATGGGCCTCAACCCCATAATATTATTGTCAAATCTAGTACTGTAACAGTGGAACCAGAATGTCAGAAAACTAGCTACACTTATTCTAATGGAGTCACATTTGTCTAATCAGCTAATGGGAGTACAAATAAGTTGTGTGAACGAAATTTGTAAGGGTTGCAGGCAGGATTTTAGCAATACTGAGATAATGATTCCACATTATATTTATTAATTTCACTGTTATAGCTAAGTGTCACAGTTCAATTTCATCTTGAACTGCAAGTCTTCACACTTGCAGTAATATATACATTAAATCACATACCAAAATGTAATTTTGTAATTTTGTTTTTATCAAATCTTTTTTAGGATTTGTATAGCCTAATAGTAGTAAAAGGAGAATCCCGCAATCAGTTTTATATGTCAAATAAGTTCATAATTGTAATTTTTGTTTTCAAAGGCTCTCATTGCACACGCAGTGACAAACCAACAGAGACATAGAGCTATAAAACGCACAGCCCCCCCAGAGACAGCAGGTGTAGGTCTATAACAGGTACAACATGGATCTATGGGTGATGAAGACGGGGCTATAAGGCGCGCAATATGCGTCTCGTTGTTTTTCTCATCGCTTCTTTCTGTTGTGATCTCCAGATTGAGTTCGATGTATTCGGTTTATCCTTTTGACCAATCAGAGAGCAATGCGCGTTGCGCGCGAGGTGAAGCGGCGACCTACAATTGGCTGAGGTGGTTTTTTTCCAAAGGGGCGTATTTTTCAACCCATCTCGACTGAATATTTAGCCTCATCCAAGGAACATTAATTTGATATCTTCAGAATTTCGCAACCCTTGATTTTGGAACCGACATCGTTTGACAGGTTTAAACCACAACTATGAAACCAGGTCGAGTCTGTGTGTTCGACCGAAGTCACAGCGGAGAACTGAAGTGCTGAAGATGACGCTGTCGCTCCTGAAATTACCGGCTAGCTAAGCTAACGGCTAGCATGTCCGCCTTGGTTGTAGTCTGTCACTAGCTGACATTTAGCTAGGTGCAGTTATTCCGTTTGGCACTCGCACTGCAGAGGACGACTTTACAAGGTAAACCACTCCGATATGTTCAGCATTGTCAGCGTTGCTGAGGAAACCTGCCGTTTTTGTTAACGTTACACGACTTCTGTGTCCTGTCCGACCGAGTATCGTTATCACATCAACGAGACAGTCTTTTTGCAGGGGTCTGGAGTACAAAGCTGTAGACGAAACGTTGCACATTTGCGGTGTCGTGATCTAATGTATACATGCAAGTAATGTATGCCTTTAGGCACGGCGCATACAGTGCGTCTGCTTTCTGGTTGCTGTTGGCATGTGTAATTGGGCTACTAATCAACTTGCAATCCAAATGTTGTCTCTGCTGTTGTGCGCTTAAAATGGCTGACAGATGTTAGATACTCGGGTTGGTATTTAGCGCTCGTCAACCTAACTACGCACAGCAACAGGGGAGAGAAAAAAAATAGAGGATACTGGCATTTGATTGGGCCGAGGGAATGGGGGGCGGGTACAGACTCCTGATTGGACCAATGGAGAGGCAGCTTAGGTGCATACATGCAAGCAGTACAACTCACTGTAGTTGTGTTTGTGCAGCAAGAGTACTTGAGGTAACATGCTGTGTTTTTATTACAACAGCACCAGAGTTGACCTCTTTTACCCCCCCCAGTAACTGTTGTGTCTGGAATTGAAAAGGAAACGCAACAAATCTTACAAAAATGCAAATGAGATTGCACTCTTTATATTGGCAGCAGCATAAAGGAGCACGATAAATCAGGGTAACACAAAATTCATACCAATATAAAACAGAGCTCTGAGGGCAGAATATGACATCACTTTGTAACCAAATCATTTAACTATTCATATTTAAAGGCAATTATGCAAAGTAGAAAGTGTTGACACACATTGCACTGAATCATTTTCTTCCTTTTTATTTGTTAGGGAGCTGGTTTGAACTCCCATGCGGAAGGTGAGGAGGTGGGAATGTGAGACAGTTGCTAGCGGACTCAACATGGGTAGGGGCCGAGGCAGAGGGAGAGGAAGGGGCAGGGGCTCATCTGGACAGTTGCGGCCCCCCTCGCCCTACAGACTGCAGCTCTCTCCATCCAGGGAGACTTTGACGTACGCTCAGGCGCAGAAAATAGTGGAAGTGGACCTAGAGGGAAGGCTCCATCGCATTAACATCACGGATGCTCTGCCAGTGATTACCGAGGACGAGATGATGGCCCAGGACATTGCCGAGTGCAACAGCAACAAGGAGAACAGCGAACAAACGCAGACTAAAACTAGATCGTGGAGGAAACCCCCAAACAGTAAAAGCAGGAAGAGTGGTAAAAATATGTCTCACCAGAACCAACGGTCCGGCTCCCAGCAGCACACGGGACCTACTAATTCTCTCCAGCAACCGTCCCAACAAATCCCTCTGCCTGAGCCCATCTTTCGTGTGCTGAGTTCAGTTTGCCCCTCTGAGGCTCCTCCTCTCCCGACAGCTTACTATCGTTTCATAGAAAAGTCGATGGAGGAACAGGACAGCGTGGCTGAGTACGACATGGACGAGGAGGACCTGGCCTGGCTGGAGATGGTTAACCAAAAGAGGGTGTGCGACGGCCATGCCTCCGTATCCGCGGACACCTTCGAGCTGCTGATCGACCGCCTGGAGAGGGAATCCATCTTGGAGTCCCGAAGCCAGGCTCTGTCCCAGAGTGCCGTGGACGAGGACGCTTTCTGCTGCGTCTGTCTGGATGACGAATGTTTGAACAGTAACGTCATCCTGTTCTGTGACATCTGCAATCTGGCCGTCCACCAGGAGTGTTACGGCGTGCCCTACGTACCCGAGGGTCAGTGGCTGTGCCGCTGCTGCCTGCAGTCCCCCTCCCGTCCTGTAGACTGTGTGCTCTGTCCCAACCGAGGAGGTGCCTTCAAGCAGACAAGCGATGGACGTTGGGCCCACGTCGTCTGCGCCATATGGATCCCAGAGGTGTGCTTTGCCAACACTGTGTTTTTGGAGCCTGTTGAGGGGGTCAAGAACATCCCTCCTGCTCGCTGGAAACTCACCTGCTACCTGTGTAAGCAGAAAGGCAGAGGAGCGTCCATTCAGTGCCACAAAGCCAACTGCTACAGGGCCTTTCATGTCACCTGCGCCCAGAAGGCTGGCCTGTTCATGAAGATCGACCCAGTCCGGGAGACGGGTGTCAACGGTACCACCTTCTCTGTGAAGAAGACGGCTTTCTGTGAGCATCACTCTCCAGTGGGGTCTCGGCGGGACGGGTCTGGAGACGAGTCAGTTGAAGGGAGACTGGTGGGGGGCCGGGGTAACCGGGGTCAAAGGTCCTACACTCAAAGCCCCCCGCCCCCACCACCAAACAAGAAGGCTACCAAGGGCCAGAAGAAGAAGAACGCGAAGGGGGCTGGTCGGTCGACACGCCGCTCAACTGTGCCTGTGCTGCTCGTGCCTCAGATCCCCTCTCACAGGTGTGACATTTGCATACTGTCGAAATTTACATACCCAGCATGCCTTATTAATTTACTGTGGTGTCTGCTACCTTACAAGATATTATTAGTATTCTTGCAGGGTTCCACAGTAATTCGTTTTTGATCTAGTGCATTAAGAAAGAGTACTTTATACTTGTATGTGCTACTTAAAATAACCTTACCACCTTATCATATGTTAGTGGGGCTATTATGACCACCAGTACCGCCACATAGGATTTAATGTGTAACGGTTACATCTCCACAGGCTGAACAAGATCTGCACAGGAGTTGAAGTCCAGAGGAAGAATCAGTTCATGCAGAGGCTTCATAACTACTGGTTACTGAAACGACAGTCACGAAATGGGATGCCTTTAATACGCCGACTTCATTCCCATCTACAGGCTCAAAGGACCGCAGAGCAGGTGAGGAGAGAGATGATGACCACTGTGTGCTTTTAAAATGAAAAGTAGAGAATTTAACAAAGATGGCAGGGGATGCCTTAAACTGTTACAGTGTTTAAAAATCTTTACTCTTGGATGTGTTTTGGGATTGTAAAATGCATTATTATGACAAAATGTTTTCAGTAATGTCCCCAAGGTTGCTTTTGCTTATGGGACATATGACCTGATCATTATGATTTTCTTTCTTGCTGGAAAACTTGTGGGGGACTAATAAATACACTTTCCAGTATGAGTCTGGAACCTGCAGCACACTTGAGTCTCAGAGACAGAATATTTCCTCACTGCTCTCCAACACAACGCCAGAGGAAAGACTGGTAGATTAAAGCTAAACAAGAAGTGTTTTCTCTTTGTGCTTTTTTTTTTTTTTTTTTTTTTTCCTTTTGTGTTCAGAGGGAGCCTGATGAGAAGCTGTGTGCCGCAAGAGAGGAGCTACGATACTGGCAGAAGTTGAGGCAAGACCTGGAGAGAGCCCGGCTTTTGGTGGAACTCATCCGCAAGAGAGAGAGGCTAAAGAGAGAGCAGGTGCGTTACAGAGGAAGTGCTAGACTAGCTATAATTATTAGGGGTTCTTTTTTTACAGGACTCCTGTCAGCATTCTCATTCATAAGCACATCTGTTAGAGCTGAAACTATTTCGCAAGTAATTGTGAGAAAATTATTCAGCAACAATTTGATAGTGGATTCATTGTTTAAGCAAACAAAATCCAAAGTTATTTTTTTTTTGTCATTTATGATGGAGATCTCTAAGTTTGGGATGTCTGATCGAACAAAACATGCATTTTAAATACCTTTTCTGAGATTTAATAAATGATTAATCATTGAAGAGAAAATAATAATAAGATTATTCGATAATGAAAATAATCGTTATCTCTGTTCTGTTTAGAGTTTGTTATTCATTTGAACCACCATAGAGTGGCTTTGTTAGTCCGCTCCTCACCTGTGTGTGTGTGTGTGTGTGTGTGTGTGTGTGTGTGTGTGTGTGTGTGTGTGTGTGTGTGTGTGTGTGTGTGTGTGTGTGTGTGTGTGTGTGTGTGTGTGTGTGTGTGTACATCGTGACTCCATAGATGAAAATTCAGCAGGCTGCTCTTGAGTTGAAGTTGACCCCTGCGTTGGTTCTTCTGCGATCCACTTTGGAACAGCTGCAGGAGAAGGACACAGCAAAAATCTTCTCTCAGCCGGTCAATCTGTCAGAGGTTGGTGCAGTTAGAAAACAGTCTGCTTAAATACACACTTCATATCAGGCAGCATGAATGCTTTGGCTTTGACTCGGCTAACGGTCTTATTTTCATCATTCACTGAGGTCCCAGATTACCTAGAGTTTATTTCCCAACCCATGGACTTCTCCACCATGTGTACCAAACTGGAGGGACATGCCTATTGCTCCATCGCGGACCTAGAGAAGGACTTTAACCTCATGATCTCCAACTGCCTCAAGTACAACTCCAAGGACACCATGTTTCACAAGACGGCCTTACAACTCCGGGAGGTGGGTGGAGCCGTTGTCCGTCACGCCCACAGGCAGTCTCAGAGCATCGGCCTGGACCCCAGCACTGGGATGCATCTCCCAGAGTCCCCGAACAGACATGGCTTCTACAACTGCACATGGGACGACGGTGAGTTGAGAGCGGGGAACGAGCTATTTCCTCCACGATCATAACCCTCATGCCTCATCTGTTTCCTTCTTTTTTTGTTTTTAATGCCCTCTTCAGTCGACTCTCTGTTGGACCCGGAAAACAGACTGCACTTAACCACAGACGAACAGCTGAAGGCCTTACTGGACAAACTGGACGTGGTTGCATCCATGCGCACCAGCGGCGGTCGAACCAAACGCATCCGGTTGCTGCGCCGAGAGATCAACTCTCTCAGACAGAAGATGAACCAGCAGCAGCAGAACTCGCAGTCTGTGAATGGCAACGACAAGGAGGACGAAGGAAAAGAGGAAGAAGAGGAGGAGGAGGAGGAGGAGGAGGAGGAGGAGGAGGAGGAGGAAAAGAAGAAGAAGGAAAAGAAGAAGAAGACAAAGGGACCTTTGACGGCCATGTCAAACTCTGGGACAGGTAAAAAAAAAAAAATACTTTTAATATATTATGTGCCATTTGGCCATTGCTAACATAATGTAGGCAGATTATTTATTGTATTTAGAGCAACTAACAAATATTTGCATTATCGATTAATCTGCCGTTTTGTTTTTTTTTAATAATTTTGTCTAGTGCATGTCAAATTGTGATGCCTATTATAATTCCCTAAAGTCCTATGTGACGTTTTGTCTGATCAACAGAGAAAATCATCATCATTTTAAAATGAATGAAACATAGAAAAGCAGCAAATCCTCATATTGGAGAAGCTGCAACCATCTCTGTACTCATCGTTTCAACTGTATTTCTGATCCTTCAATACATTTCTCTTTTGATCCAGATGACTCTCCGCCTGTGCTAGAGCTCACCTGCCCGGTATCATCGCCGCTGCCGGGAGATGCTCCTCTAGAACCTCCGGTCCTGGGCATCGTTCCTGGAGGCCGGCGGTCTCCCGGACGCTCCTACAAGCGTCAGAGGTCCTCCCGCAGTGGAAGCAAAAGCCAAGGTGAAGATGAGGCTGAAGTCGGTGAAACGCCATCGTCTCAACAGGAGGCGGTTCATGAGGTCACTCCGCTGGGGACGCCCCCGACTCTGCCTTTGGTTGGAGTTGGTCGTCGTACGTCTGTTCTGTTTAAAAAAGCTAAAAATGGGGCGCGAATGGTGAAAAACAAGTCCCCACCGCAACAGAACAACGGTAAAACCAACGGGTTGGACAGCACCCCCGCCAGCCCAAATTCACCCAGTGTGACCAACATCACCACCTTACCTCCCACTCCAAACGCCTCCCCTGCACCTCCCTCTCCTTCCTCACACCACCTGAGGTCCAGAGGCCCGAGCTCCGAAAATGAGGCAGACAAACTCCCCCCACCACCCAGAGAAGGAGGTAAGGACAAAATACCTTCAATACATAAAACCACTTCAATACAGCGAGAGATTCTTAAAAAGTCCATATTTGTCACCATTTCATTGGTGTTTCTGCTAGGCCTGACAAATGGAAAGCACACCTCTGCAGACCGTGATGACGACGACGACCAAAAACTAAGGTGAGTATTGAGTCACAGAGGCAACGGGCCCAACACAGACGGGAACAGGTAGCCTTTTATAGCAATATTAGGGGGCGTTGATTATGCTAATTATCTTACGAATCTCACAAATGCGCACCTCACGTTGCATTCATCAGGCTGAAACGAGGCGCTAACGACAGGTTTGTAGAGCCCAGAGAGTTTAGTGAATCCAACACGTGTATTAATATGAGCACTCCCATAAGAAAGATGCACAATCCAGGCGCTAGATATGTTTTGAATTTACGAACGATTCTCTAAAATCAACAGGGGGAGGCGTGTTGAAACGGCTGTTTGTGGCTTCCACCTCTCTCTTTGACTGTCTGTGTAGCAAATGTCCCCGCTGTGGTGCTAATAAAGGATTATCTTATCTTGTTTCTAAATTGTGCGTTAACCTCTCTTGCTTTTCTCTCCTCTTGCTTACAGCTGCAGTGTCTCTCCACCCAAACGAAGTCGCGGTAAACCCGCGTTGGCAAAAGTTCCTAACAGTGAGCATGGAGACATCTGTGGGTCTGGTGTGTATGATGAGAAGGCAATGAAAATACAGGGAAATGCCTCACATTTCTGAGTGTTTAACGGTTGCGTAATGTAACCTTTTTTGCACGCAAAGCTTCTTTTTTTTCTTTTTTTTTTCCGAGCAGTACAATTTCATGAAATTTTGAGTTTCGGCTCAAGAGGTGTTCTTTCAAATGAATTGGATGTATTGAAATATCTTGTTCACAGGACAGTCCACACTTCTGTCTGTAGATAGTGAGGCCGAGCTCGGGCCTCTGGACCTAGTTTGGGCCAAATGCAGAGGATATCCATCATACCCAGCAATGGTGAGGACCTATTTGCTCTCCAAGCTGACAAAGGAAAAAGGCCTCATTGCGTCCCATAGAGGGGCACGAAAACTCGGTCGAGTTCAACTGACATGCTTTGTTGTTGTTGCAGATCGTTGATCCAGACATGCCCCAGGAAGGGCTTCTTCACAACGGCATCCCCATTCCTGTGCCTCCCGTGGAGGTGCTCAAACTGGGCGACTGGAGAGAAACGGAAGAAGGGGAAAAGCTCTTCTTAGTGCTTTTCTTTGACACCAAACGAACTTGGTAAGATTCGGACAGGCAGGCTACAACATTTTAATATTTTAAAACAATGGTCACTTTTGAAAAATTGTGCCTCTTGGTTTTCAGGCAGTGGCTCCCTCGGAACAAACTACTGCCGATGGGGATGGACGACACCGTGGACAAACTGCGCTTGATGGAAGGAAAGAAACCCAGCGTTCGCAAGTCTGTACACACTGCGTACGACCGGGCCATGGTGCATTTAAATCACGTGAGAGGGAATCTCAACTTCACTCCGTCCAATTTTATATAAGATTTTAGCTTTAAGATTTTATCATCTTAAACAGGCCGTGTGGTTATATGTATAGAAGCTTCATCTTAAAAAAAAAAAAAAGGTGGGGAAGTAAAACAAAGGGTTAACAGTTGGTGTATTTCTGTCATAAAACTGTTTCTCTGATTTGTAAAAATGGAGAGAGAAGTGCTTGAAGACATTTTCCTCAATGAATTTGTTCATTTGTTCATGTGATTTTTTTATTTTTTTTTTGTAAAAGATTTTACACAACCACTGTTGCTATGTGTCGATAGAAAGTTTTTATTTTAGGCCAAAGTGAGTGAAGACTTAGGTGAGCGAGGTGTAAATATGAAATGGTCAAAGGGAACGTCTTGATTCCAAATATATTTGGATTGTATTTGCCATTGAAATGTCACTGTGTTTAAAGTGTGAAAGTCCCACTGAATGATCCCGTCCTATCTGGACTCCACAGAAGAGTTACATTTATAAATTATAATTCTAACTTTTTATTCAAATGAATGTAAAGGGAACCACTTACAAACCAGCAGTGGATCATAACTTTGTTTGACTTCTAGAATATGTTCTGGGTGTGTACACATTTTATTCAACAATTCTGAGAATTGCTCAGTTAATACAAAAAGAACAATTTGAAATGAATAGAAATACCGACGCCAGGAGCCGAGGCCAATGTGGAGCTTTCAGTCCGGATATGACGTGTCAGAGGTGGGACTTTGGAGGTCTTTAATTATTTTTTTTTCCATATTGTGAAACTGTGTTATGATAGTAGAACGTTGGAGTATCCGGTGCAGCTACTTGGTTAGTGAGGTGTGAAGCCACTACAAAAGATGAAGCTGATTATTATGTGGTTTTGACAACTTCTACTGCAATCACTCGCTGAAGAACTCACAAATCTGGCTGAAATGACTTGAAAAGCACAAAGAGTTTTAAAGAAGATTGGTGACTCCTGGAGCCATATATGTGGCAAAAACGGTGTGTGTGTGTGTGTGTGTGTGTGTGTGTGTGTGTGTGTGTGTGTGTGTGTGTGTGTGTGTGTGTGTGTGTGTGTGTGTGTGTGTGTGTGTGTGTGTACAGTATATACATATATGAATACAACCTCAGTGTAGTAAAGGTGCATGTGTATAGTTTTGTAAATATGTAAATGTATGTTTATATTGGCTTACATGAAGTAATTTAAGGAATGCAAAAATCAAATTTAGATTTTAATTTATAATTTGTGGCAGTCGAGAGTGTTATTTAAAAAGTAAAATATTGAAAAGATTTATGTATGATGCTAAGTAGCTCTTTGTAACAGTGATGGTATTCACCAACATGTCCGAATATATTCTGTAGAAGTGAGGCGGCACAAGACCCGAGCTCAGTAGGCAGCAGTGACCGCACTAGTCTACAAAAGCCGTTTGGTTTCGTTTTTGTTTTTTTCTTGGGTGGCACAGGAGGTTTTTGATCTTGTCATTTGAATTGTACTGCAAGATCCATAATCTGCCTGAGACAATATTTTCTCACACAAGAATAAATGCTGTTTGAAACAACTGCATGTGTGTGTGTGTGTGTGTGTGTTTGTGTCATCTAATCGCGGTTCACCTGCTCAGCTCAGTACACGGTATTACCTGAGTTCACATCTTTTTTTTAGTCGACAAATCGTTTCAAGAGAGAATAGAAGTGGAGCTAAGTGGAGAAGCAGGGCCGCCTATCAATCAGAGGGGCGGCGGTTCGATCCCCGGCTCCGGCTCCGCTAGTCTCATGTCAATGTGTCCTTGAGCAAGACTCTTAACCCCAAAATTGCTCCGGTAGCTGCGTCTACGGTGTGTAGATAGATACTGAATTGTAAGTCGCTTTGGATAAAAGCGTCTGCTAAATGACCGTAATGTAATGTAATGTATTAGAAGAGAGATAGCATGAAAGTGAAAAGTGGCTTCCTGCGAGTCCCACATCACTACAGGCTCTTCTACACTTCTAGGAAAATAAGAGGTAAATATTTCAAGGTCTTCGTCTTGAAGATCCCGTCTTTGTGTGCTGCTTTAGTGCTGCACACTCTGCTTCACCCACACTGACGTGCTAAAGACACTTAAACAATACGCATCCTAACCGGTCACCCGCTCCACCCATTTCTACGGCGTCAATTGCGGCCAAGAAAATAAAAGTCGCTGCAAGTTCCTGGATGTGTTGCGAGTTGGTGTGACAGTAGGTTACTGAAAAAGATAAAACAATATTTACCAAGTGTCTACAATGTATTCAGTCACACGTCAACGCTTGTACTCCAAACATAATTATCTTGAAACTCATCTCAGTTAACCACTGGTGTTAACACTCTGTTGACCATTAAAAGGCAGATTCTAGGTCACACCGTTTTGGGTAATTACTGTAACGGAGGGTCGGATGAGAGCCGGCCTTCAGCAGAATGACACAAAGACACCACGGTAAGAACATCAACTAGATTTTGGTAATGCTTGATTTTTATGGGTCCTTTAAGTCCTAATAACGTTTTTGATGTCTCCAGGAAAAGAACGATGTAATATGGTGCTGATTATAGTATAAGTAATGTAACTTCTCAGAAATCAAAGGAAATATTCACTCGGTACTCATTTGCTGTTGGAAACTTTATTCTTCATATTTGTTGAACTGAATGCTCCCCTTTAAATACCTTTCCCATAATTGCATCTCACCTGCCATGCAAAAAAAAAAAAAGACTCAAGTTACGCAAGCAATTAATTGGCAGTCTACCAACTGCCTGTTTTTCCTTTAATTTTAATAATAATAATAATTAGTACCAAATTAAGTCCAAGAAACTCCTAGGAAAATATTTCAGAAATGCCAGACCCAGAAAATCAAGCGTTTCTTTCTATAAAGTTAATTTGTCATTTTCTGCTAAATCATAAATGACGCTCATTCGCGTCCACATCTCTAACTAATCAGAACAAGTGTATATTTGTGCAACCTGGGATTTATTTCATAATACTATAGACGTACTCTTAAGACTTTAATTGACAGGAAATTCCTCAAAAGGACACAAGGATGAGGCTACCGTTTATAGACAATCGTTACAAAACTATTATCCAAAAGGACGAGTCGCCTGAAGTCATTACGTCAAGTGATCATCTTAGCAGAAGTACCTGCAGATAAACACTGCGTGAGCTCAGCGGCGTCTTCTTAGCTTAACTAGATGACAATGAAAGCACTAACAATGACATGTAAAGTGATCAGGTGTAACAGGCTGGGACGTCCTACTTGGTTGTTGTTTTTTTTGCACATAATGTAACATGAACGAAAACCTGATCATTTCAAATTTGATATAGAATCATCAGTGGGATATGAAACGACATGTTTTCAAGTTCCGTCACGGGGATGTGCCTGACGCATGGTGGCCCATCCCTGTTCTGGCAGTTCCAGTTTGTTGCCATTCCAGTTCATGTTGAGCCCAAACACTCAACATACATCAATTCTTTGCATATCCTGTTTTGTAACACCGGGATGTTTTTTTTTTTTTTTTTTTTTTGTTCCATGAAAGAAATCTAAGAACTAGTCTGAGAAAGGTAGCTTAAGTTCATTTCAGTCCTCACCTTCACTTACTGCCATGAATAGTTATAGCATATGAATGAACTGTCATCTGTGCGATGCGTTCACTGTCCGTGAGGACATTTTCCTTCTTGTTACAGTAATAAAACAATATAAAAACATACAATTAAATATCATCGCAATTATTTTCTACCACAGTTTCGATTTTTTTTTAAAACGTACTGACTCTTGTTTTTTGCCCCGACTGTTTCTGATGGGAGAGCGGTGATCCAATGACATGCTTCCTAGTTACGGTAAAGAAATAATACGAGCTTGAAAGAGTTCATTCCTTCTTAAATAGTGTAAAACTCTTGTAGTGTTGTAGAGATTCCAGTGGTCGATGTCTGTCGAGTCCAACACAGAGTCAAAAGGGGTGTTCAAAAAATATCTTGGAACCAGTGTACAAACTATTGTTGAATGAGGCCGAGCGCTCAGAGGCTCCTATAGAAGAGACAAGAAGCCGTTCTCTGTGGAGTCTTGCTGGTCGGATTTCCCGCCTCGAGAGCTCTTGCTGGGGTTTGGGGTGGTTGAATACTTTTGGGGGTATCTGATGAATAGACGGTCCTCCTCCTTTTTAATCCACCGTAGAAGCTTAGTGATAGCGGTAATAGCGCAGGCCTTTGTCACCAGAGGACTGAAGCAGGTGTACAGCTCAAACTTACTCGTCACCTACAGCAGAGAGGAAAATCAACAGTTCAGGTGTTATTTTGGCAAACTGAAACAACCAGGCACTGTCCACATTATTAGTATTATTAGTATTGTTTGACATTTTGGGAAATACTCTTATTCGCTTTTTTTTTTCTCTGAGAGTTAGAGGAGACCGATACTCTAATATCTGTTGGTTTAATAAGAAGCTACAGACGCCTAACCCTCTGTGTGGTTCCTCTGCTGTGTCTCCAGGGCTGCACACCTGATTGGAGAGTAATCAGCATCATTGGACACAACTGGGCCCAGTGTGCCCCACGCAGAAAAGCCTGAGCAGCAGAAATCCTTGGGTTGCAGATCTCCCTGGACCCCAATAGTGCTTTGTGGTGGCGTCTGGTTTCTTTGCCTTGTTTTCAACGGTACAATATATTCATGCGGGACATTTTCACTCCCTAAACTACTCACTTTACAGATTCCTCCCATCCAATCGTTTGACATATTTTTTTTTACTTCTGCTCTGTCCAAAAGGTCAAAAGATCCACATACCAGCACTGCTAAAGCTCACTAATTAACAGGCTATGTACATATAGCTCCTGTTTCCATTCAAGAAGTATTCCAGCACACAACCCCCAGTAAAACCACAACAGCAAGTTCTCAACTCTCCGTAAGTAAGCAAACAATATTATTATTATTATTATTATAATATATATGTATATATATATAAAATTATTATTATTAATATATATATATATATAATTATTATTATTAATATATATTATTATTAATAATAATAATAATATATATTATTATATATATTATTATATATATAAATATATTATAATATATAGTCAATGATATAAAAATTGTATTTCCAAAGATGTTGTAATATTTAAAAATCCTAAATATATTTAGACACTGATGTCAAAGACAACTGAATAAATGCACTGACAGTATCCAGAACAAGTTGTATGCAGTGACAGAGATCATGGATCCACATACCCAGGCTAGCAGGGTTTCCCTCTCAGCGACGTGGTAGATGAGCTTCAGGGGTCTTGAGGTGCTGTGGATGCGGCTGTGCATATAACGATAGAGGTCCAGCAGTCTCATCTTTTCCTCATCGCTGCTGTATGGGGCCTCCATCTCTGGGCTGCAAGCAACAACACATGGTTCAAGTTACAGACAGGAAAGGCATACAAAGTTCCCACATAAACAAAGAGAGTGATATACAAAAACACAAGGGCTATTGTGTACCGATGACACAAAGATGCACGGCCTAACAAAACGGTCTTTTTGTAACTTTATATATCATTTAACGTGTAGGGCTGTGATTATTTGTATGATTTCACTGTCAAGGTTTCGTTTGGCAGCTGGCGTGTGTAATAAAGCGCCTAATGCTTTTAGTTGAGCTCATTGAGAGATAAGTGGAGTGAATTGCCAGGATTATTGGAAGGCAATTTGAATTTCTTATCATTTTTTATTTCTCTGTGCGCTTGTAACAGGAAGCTCATTTAAAAAAAACAAAAAAAAAACCCCACTGTATTCTGACCAGGGCACTTAGACTTTTAAACACCAAACCACACTAAGCTCTATTTTCTTAATAGAGGAAATGGGCTTTCATGCTTTCTCTTATACAAGGTATTTACACTTCTTGAGAAATGTTCTCTCTCAGACGCATTTATAAAAACTAAAAGAGGTATTACACATGACAAGCATCCCTGTCTAACTTGCCTACATTCAGTGCAATTTGTGTTATAAAAAGCACAAATTGAATGACTTTTCTCCTTTCTTAAACATAAGGCAGCAGTTTACGCTAAAATGTCCCTGCTGTAGTTGCACAGAGAATAACAGGCACACACACACGCACACGCACACACACACACACACACCTGGTGAACTGAGTTAGCTGGCGGTAGTTGTCTGGCACATCAAAGGGCTTGTACATGAAGTGTCTGAGGTCTGAGACGCCCACCTGGCTCACGCTGTACGACTGGACTTTGGCTATGAGGCTCAGGGAGTTCTGAGCCGTCATGGCCTCCTCGATCTTCCTCTTGCACTCGGCCACGGCGTAGAACGCCTCCTTGTCTGTCGAGAGCAGCAGCAAGCAAACAGTGCATTCTGGAGGGTCCAGGTAAGAAATGTATGCATAAAAGTAACAGTCAGGATTAAAGAGGGGGAGGCAGATGGGAGTCCAGATCTCCCCGGCCTGAAAGGCAGAGGAAGCTCCGATCAGGTTGAGCAGGAGGTGGACGTCAGCGGGCTCCAGCCTGGCGTCCTCGATGACCGTCTTTTCTTGGACGATGGTGAGCAGCTGGTTGTTGGCAATGAGGATGGAGAAAACCAGATTGGGGGTGATTGCTTTCAGCAGGATCTGGCTGAGAGAGTCCCTGAGAGAAGAGGCTAAGGGCAAGCAGTGTACTGCTGCAAGCAGGAAACTGGGGTCAGAATCCACCAGGTTGAGAAGACCGTCCAGGATCTTCTCTGAGCCCGCCAGGAGTCTCCTCAGGTCGTAGTTTTTCTTGTGTTCAAAGATTCGGGAGATGCTGGCCTGGGTGAGCATGCTGATGATCTGGTAGTACACATAGAGGAGCTCCCCACGGAGCTGCTGCTCAGTCTGACGACTGCTGGAGACGCACACCAGCACTAGGGGCCCTTTCTGTAAAAACACCACGGTGTGCTCCGCTGATGGAAGGAAGAAAAGACATCAGAAAACATTAAGGACAATACTGAAGGTAACGTAAAGTTACGTGGGGGAAAAAAAATCCCAAGAAATGCTCTCACCTGAATAGACCGAGCGGATGATATTATCTCCACTTTGAACGAAGGAAACCAGCGCCATCATGACTCCCATTGTAGATGAAAGAGCCTCTTCACTGCCATATCGGGAGTAGATGGGTTTGCCTGCTTCACTCAACACGAAAACATGCTTCCTGTGCTGCCGCCAGCTTTCAGCCGTCACATCCTCGTCACGATGAGACATAAAAGCGGGAGATTCCTGGATGCCGGCCTCCAACAAGGGAGATGACCTTCCCTTCACACCTATTCCTTGCTCCTCCAGCTTGGCCTTAGCCAGCATTGCGACGACAAACTCCCCAGAGTCGCTGCGGTCATTGTCAGTGGCGGCATCCTCGGTTCCTTCGCCAAGCGTCTGGGAAGGCTCATCGTTCTGACACTCAGAGATGTCCGTCTCCTCAGTCTCTAGCTTTGTTACCTGGTTCGATTGGGGCTCTGCATCCAGACTCTTCTCCTCTGCCGTCACATCCGACAGGATTGAATCTGACGGCTCCTGTTTGTCTACGGTGGTGCTGTTGATTCTCTCCACCGGATCGGGAAACATGTGATTCCCCAAGAGGGAGAGAGAAGTCGCCAAGGTGTCAGCTAAAATAATAACAAAAATGTAATTACGACATGAATGATAAAGAGTAAGATGTAAGCTAATTAAGAGATTTAATGAAAGATTAAATCATTTACCGGGTGGATTTCTCTCACAGGGTGGATCACAAATCTTCACTCCCTGTGCCTCTCCTTCTTGATGATTGTCTCTCTCCATGATAACATCCCAGTCTCTACAGATTAAACACACACAACACACACACCACAACCAAACAAATCAGGATAAACAGCTTTATACCCAAATGTGCTTCTGTGGTCGAAGTTGAACCTTGCATGCATCACATTATCTTATGAATAGGAGCACTCATGCTGGACCAGTGGTCACATCACATGAGCACAAGAGAAAACTGGTTACAGAAAATTACAACTCCAAGACACCGGACTCTTCAACACTGATTAGAACCTCCAGCAGTCTGGCTCATGTTATACTGCAGATAAACGACAGTCGCCTGGACGCAGAGACGAAAGTATTTGACCGCCAGGACTAACTAACATTTCTAATGGCTTAACTTACTTGTAAAGCTAATGTGGGCGTCTCTGCTAACTTGCTCACGTAAAGAAAACTTACTGTTTTTACTCTGATAAATATTTGACAGTGAATTCCAATGCAACTCACTAAATGCTGGCTGTAGTTACATGGCTAACATTGACTGCTAGCAAGCGACACACACACACACACACACATACATACACACAGATCAATTTCATGGCCTCGACTTATCAGTGAGCTTTGCAAGCAACCGTGGTCAGCTAAAATTAGACAGATAAAGACAAAGATTAACACTTACGATTTTGTACCGTCGAAACGTAGGGTTGCACATCTAATTCACTACATCAACTTTCGTCAGCAGCCCGGCAGCAAACAAGCTGTCAAGAATGAGAAGCAGAAAACAAATTTTCCTCTTACGACAGCAGACATCCGGAATCTCTACTGACAAGCTAAACTGACCAATCAGTCTACTCGGTGGTACTGACAGGCTAAACTGACCAATCAGTCTACTCGGTGGCACCGGCTAGCCCCGCCCCCTCATATCACGTTCCAGATAGCGATGTAACGCACATTTGAGCTGGATAAGCTAAATATTCAAAGTGTTTTAGGATGTTTCAGCGATTATAACTAAACATGTACGGACTGTATCGCTTTATATAATAAAACTATAAAACAGGGACGGCTACATGCATTTCCAGGGAAGACATTAGGGGATATTTTTGATATGACAGCTAACGTAGCCAGCAGCTAATTAGCCACATTTGTACGCTGCTCATAGTGTTCCATAAGGAAATCTTAGGGAGAAAGACTATACGTTATTTTAACCAGAAGCGTGTTGGATATGTAGTGTTATTTGTGTCTTCTGAGATAAGTGACCTGTATGTCCTTTTAGTAAAATGTTTGCTTTAGGCGACACGGACGTTTAAATACAATATTTTCAGGCCAGTTGAAGGTTTAAACGTAAGCTTTTCTCCGGTCAACCGTTCATTCCTGGGAGACAGAATAGTAATTATTATAAAATACTACCGGAGATCCAACCCCTTATGCACAAAACTAATATAGTGTAGACATAATAAGATGTGCAGTTCAGCTAAAGAAGAAATACAATATAACACTATTTATTTGCAGGATGCGGTGTACCGTAGCGGGGCTGCTCTACGTAACTTACGTCATTTCCGATTCCTCAACCCTCGCCATACAAACATCGTAACGGTAAAGATGGCGATGTTGTTCTCATTTCTGGATGTCGTACGCTAACGTTACATAGTCAAAGTGATGTTCTTACAGTTATCCGTCGGATGAGGATTGTACCATATTGATTTCACATTACCTAAGCCGAACTATGGCGGAACCGTGGGATTTTGAGTTTTTGTCCCGCATCGGTGACAGCTGCCTGTCGTTCCTATCCGAATTTGTTGACGACTGGCTCGCCAACGATATGAGAGTTGCCATATTCAAAATATTACTCAGCTGGTTAATTATAAGTCTTATCGCAATTCACTTTGCATGGAAAATCTACGGGAATACAGTCAACGACATGTATTATCGACAAGGTGAGTTTTCTTCGACCGTAATCTCTACCATCAAGTTGCTAATCTAGTGCTAGCCACGTTGGCCTCATCTCTGTTGGTGTTCATGTTTAGGGACTGGACAGAACGGAGGCACACCTGACACAGCACCCCACCTGAGTGGATGGTAGGTTTCTGACCGTCCGTGTCGCTTCGAACAGGTAGATTGTCCTCCTCACACAGTCTGGTGCAACGAGGCTTGTAGGCTAAATTAGTGTGAAAGCTGGTTTTATGATCTTTGCTTTTCTTCTGATTGAGTGAGCATCCAATGGTGAAGGGAGACTGCCTCTAGTTGAATGGATACAGTGTAATTATGGTCTGTCAGCTGAAGCTGCAGCATGTATTGCCAACATATAACTGATGGTGGTGGGGTAACAAATGTATACTAGTCATACTTAAATTCTATTACAGTTACTGCTCTTTAAAATAGTTTTGTTAGTTATGACATTGTGTTGTTCTTGCAGGGAAAGCAAAGCAGGAGATGCCCCGAAGACTCATCGAGATTAACAGGACAATGGTGTTGGGACTTTTGACTTTAATCCAAGTGAGAGCCGGACTCTAGTGATGAGACAGTAAACGCAACGTTTAGAGTTCGCTGATAATAAGGCTTCTTCAGTGCATTCATGGATGCACTTTCTGGCAACTGCATAGAAAAACATCAGTTAATGCAAACCAGCTGTGTCACACTGATCCACTGTTTCAACTACATAGTGCTGTGAGATATTTATTTTTGGCTCGTCAACATTGGCCATTGAGGAGAACCTTGCTCTGAATAATTGTTCTGCCTGTATATTTATACACAGTTCTACAGAGGTTGATGGGTTTGTGTGTAAATTAAGGGTGCTGTGATGACAGCGGAGTAAGCAGACATAAAATGTTCCATTCTGACCATGAGCAAAATAGTTGATCGCGATACATTTTCTCACAGTGAACGTCTGTGTCGAGGTGAAAACAAATCCCGTACGAATTTATCAAAATTAGGTTTAAATAAACCTACACTAGCAAATTGACCCTGTCTATGACAGACTTGAAGTGCACAATTTGAATGAAAATCACCTGTGTGTGTAATCAAGGTGACGGATGATGGAACAATATGTATCTGAAAACCATCAGCCGGATTATCAACTTCTTGGCAAAAACCATGAAGCATGGTGGCACGCTGTGCAGGTGCTTCTCTGCAGCAGGACCTAGTGGCTTTAGATGATGGAGGGTAAAGTTAATGCCACAAAAAGGGAAGTTCTGGAGGAAAAGCTGCTACATTAAGCAAGAAAACTAAGCTAAAAATGGCTTAAGAATAATAATTTAAATGTCCTGTGGTGGTTAATTTAGTGTCCACACCTCTAATTTGAAGCCGAAGGACATGAATACTGCTGTTCATCCTGTCTCCATCTCAGTCAAAGGTGCTTGAGCAGTTTTTCAAAGAATGGGGGGAAGAAAATGCAATATTCAGATTTGCAAAGCTAAAACCAACCTATACATATTGAGTAGATTCAAAGCAGTAATTTCTGCCAAAAGTGCCTTTTTACTTGGGGGGGGGGGGGGGGGAATCATTTTTACATATTTGTGCTCTTCAATTTGTTTCATTTTGATACTAGTTGTTCTGTTGTGTCAAAAGTGTAGTTAATAGTCAAATCAAAAATAATAAAATATGAATAAGTCAAAGGGGCATTGAATGAGCCATAATCACAATTAGCTTTTGTATCTGACAAGTTACAACAATTATAATGGCAAAGATAAGTTGGTACAAGACAATGTACTACAGTGTGCATTTACTGAAATGTTCTGATATACATAGTCCTGAAATAAACAACAAAATCAGAGAGACCAGCAGCAAAGATGATACATGTTTTGTGTAAATAACTTGATTGATATTAAATTTGCTGTGTTTGAAACTACTGATGTTTGTAATGCCTCTAATTGCAAGCGCTGGTTTGTAAAAATATGTTTCAGTGATTTAAGAAAGATTATCAGTAAAATCACTATTTCTAAACTTTGAAACCTTAAAGCTGAAAACAATACTTGTGACATTTTTTGTATTCCTCTCCTATCTTTTACTTTGTGGTTGTTAGAATTCAATCTAACAATACCAGTCGTGCTTTCAAGTAGATAGTCGAACAAAAAAAACAGGTACTACAATACCAAGTCAAATAGAGCCATTAATGCATTTATTTATCCAGATCAAGATCATTTTATTTGATGTTTAAAATGATCCTATGATAATGGGAATGGGTGGAATAAGTAGCATGTGCACATCCATCACATTGGTGCAGGTTAGGCCAGGTACAAGTAAGCGCTGGCCAGCAGAAAGACGTGTAAAAAAAGTGTAAGAATCGTTGTTGGTAAGGAAGTTGTCGACGTCCAGCCCCTGTGCTTCTGCCTCTTCACACAACCCCCCATCAGTGATGGCCCCTGCTGCCTCGGTGGGTCCATCCTGACCATCGGTTCCGCCACTGAGGAACACTGGACCATTAGGCGGAAGCATCAGGTCTCTCAGCTCCAGTCCCACTCGCAGAGCCAGCTCCTGGTTTCGACCACCTCGACCCTTGCCCGTCAGCTCCACGGTGGGCTCGCCTCCAGCTAACAGACACGTGGAGCCCCATCCTTCCGTACGGCCTTCACCCAAGACCTGCATGGTGCGGCAGAGGTCCCAGCTCTCCACGCCTACTTCGGGCCCCAGCCTCAGCAGCTCAGCCGCAATCTCTGGAGGAGGTTCCTCTCGAGAACAGGCAAAGCGAGCCAGGAGGCCGTATAGCCGGGAGACTGACCTCACATCGCCACACACTCCCGGTGCCAGGATGACGGGGCGGAAACCTAACTCCCGAGCGCGGAGACCTGCCCATTTGAGGGCGACGCTGTTGGAGCCAATCACAGTGTTGAGAACGTGTCCTGATGTATTGGATTCACCTTTATTCTCCCTCCACTTTGGCATTGGTCTCCCAAGAACTTCCTTTACTGAGGCCGGTAGGCAGTTCAGCAGCTTGTACCGTTCAAGGACTGACAAAACTTCTTCAGGCCTCACCTCACTCCACACTGTGGGGCCACTGGCTATCAAGTCCAGGGGGTCCCCAATTACATCAGACAATATCAGTGAAACCACCTGTGAAGGAGTGATTTGAGGGGTGATATTCAAAATACAATGCTGGAATGAGTTCCCCACTGCAATAGAAAGCCAATTAAGGAAAAGTATGTTACCTGGGCTGGGTGAGCACAATGCGCAAGGCCTCCCCCCTTTAAGACAGAAAGGGCCCGTCGCACAGTGTTCAGCTCTTGAATTGTGGCACCAGCACCTGCGAGTTTGCGGGTAACGTCCTGTTTCTCTTGCAGTGAGACCGGTGGGATGGGGGCAGGTAAGAGCGCCGAGCCTCCACCTAAACACAGGTTCACCACCTTGTATTAGAGATTTACATTTAAAAAGGTATGAAGAAAAATCAAAGATAAAAGAAGGTTTTTGTTTTTTTTACCTGAAATCAGTACAAGTAGCAGGTCTTTCTCCGTCAATTCACTGGCTAACTGCTTGATCCCTTCAGCTGCCTTCTGGGCATCAATGTCAGGCAAGTTGTGTTTAGCTCCCTCCATCACTCTGATGCGACTGTTTTCTTTTAACAAGAGATGACTGTGATGGAAGTGAGAAATGTTACTATGCTGCTTAATCTTGTTTTTGTATAGTTGTTGACATACTTTTGCTTACTTTTTTCCATGCCGCTGTAACGTCTGCTGGATCCCATGTGGCACGCTTATTACTCCTTTCACCAAATGATCCCCCATAATCCTCTCTGCCTCAGCAGCCATTCCCAGCACAGCTTTTCCAAAGCCAACCAAGTACAGGTTGTGCTTGAGTGTGAATTCACGACCACTAATAACGACCGAGTCCTCTTTGCGCTCTATACTCTGCCGAACCGCCGTGTCTGGATGCACAGCTTCCACCGCGGCTGCGAACACCTTGCGCGCCCGCGAGTCCATTGACATTTTGCACAACATAGGTTTTCTCCTGCCCACGTGGACCAGAAAAGGCTGAGGCCGAAACAGGGAAAGAATACGGGCCATGGACAGTTCAGTGGGTCTGAAGAGGTTCAGGAGAAATTAAAAAGTCATAGTTTATACAGACAGTTTCCACAGAAACATTTTATTTAAAAAAAAAAAAAAAAAAACACATTGAATACAACCATGGTGTAGCGAATACTGTTGAAAAGTAAAATATCACAGTGAGGTAATTGAAAAACTTGAATTACTAGCACGATGCATTGAAGATTAAAATGCCAGGGACAATTTGCAGCATTGTAATAAATACAATTCTATGGCCAAGAAATCAATACTTCTATTGTAACACTGTGTTATACTTCAGGTTAATAAGCTGCACAGTCCTCAGACTGATCGGTAGCTCTGATCTTGCCCGGTTAAATCTAAAGACTTAAGAAGTACACTAGCGTGTGGTGCTGTTGTATTCATATTCATATACTCACTTAATGAATAATGTGTCCATGTGTTGCTTGTTAGCTTACTTGTAAAGGCTGAAAAAGTGTTCAGACCATTGCCTACCTTTTGTGTTTAATTAAAACAACCAAAACCTTACAAAGATAATAGCTGTTATCATCCTAAGCCGGTTACACATTCCCCGGTAAAAAGGTGCTTTCTGAAGACGCATGAGGTGGCCTACCTGTGCAGGTTGTAAAATGGGAAATAAAGCCTGTGGAAGCCTGTTATATGCCCTCCAGCTCAGCAGTAAGGCAGTGTAGCAGACATCAGACCAGAGACTGACTACAGTTGTGTACCTTGTGTGTAATGATTGACTTGAATGCTCCACAGGACACATCCAACCACTGATCACTGATCACACAGCTGTGCGTTTGTCCATTGTTTTTTTCCCCCGGACTGGGGGAACAAACAAAAAAAAAAAAAAGAGTAGTAGCCTATCTGAAAGACTTTGGAGCCGTTTGTGCTGCAGCACAGTTCAAAGGGTACAAAACCAAAAACTACTTTACATTGAATTCATGTGCACACTGGTTGCAAGTCGTGTTTTGTCTGAGTTGTGAAGACACCTGCATTCATAACGTTTGAAAAGGCATGTAGTGTGCACTTTGTTTGAGAGAGCTGAAAGTCGCCTTTTTTCTCATTTGTAGAAATGGAAGGTAGACAAGCAAATGAAATTAGATGTAAAATGTTGGTACTGACCAAATGGGATTTGATAGAAGAATAAAAACTGTTTTGTAAATTATCAGATCAGCACAGCTCCTAAGAATTAGTACATTGCCCACTGGGTGAGTTAAATTGGTCAACCATCAGCACTTTTGCTGTTCTGTCGGTGTCTTTTCCTTTAACGTCTCTGGTTGTACGAGGCTAATGTGCAAATGTTGCAAATCAGAGAGCAGGAATGCTTTATAGCAACATTGGATTTTGATTTGACTTTTTGCACCAATGTAAAGTACTTTGATTTGGCAGGTATCAGATGAGCCAAAGACAGACAGCCCCCCCCGATTGAAAATGGGTGGATAGAAAATGCATTATATTCTGATAGCCTACATATTTATGTACACAAAATGACATCTACCTTGATAGAGGATCACCTCTGCCTACCCTTAGCACACAAAATGTAAAATCCCTATATTTGAAACATTTGTTTGCATTAGACCCTTCACGAAATACAAATGTCTTAAGATTGGTTATTTAACACTTGTTGAATAATATGTAAAGAGTCACTTAACAGTCACTTCTCTTTTATTGTGCTACACATGTGTGTCTATGTGAGTAATAATGTTAAAAGGTCAAAATGGCTGCCAAAGTTTAATCGAAGTGATGCGGATTCTATTTAAAACCGTTGTGACGTTCCAAAGCCTTGGTTCCATGAGCCCCGAATTTGCACGTCATCATGGTCACCGTCGATGTTTTGCACAATTTGAGCAAATGTCCGCACTCTTGACATTTCATACGGTCTGTTGGCATAATGCTGCGTTCACACTACGAGCAAACACAGCAACATTATACAAGTGATGTTTGATACCAGAGCAGTAGCTGTTGACATATGATGGGAGAGATAAATTGACTAGCAGATGATATAGTAGTGAGATCATATTTCAGAATTTATATGTGCCAAGTATGCGTGCAAAATGCACATAAAACTCTGTTGTTGTTGTTGTTGTTGTTGTTGTTGATCTCCCTCGATATACTTACGCAGAATAACAGCTGAGCGTCTCCTCTTCTGTAGACCCCCTCCTTGAGACGAAGCTGCAGAGGTTTATTTTTAAATGTATTTTATACTCAGCTTTCCTCTGTGAGCCCCGCTATCCAACCAGACAATAACTTATGTGCACGAGATAAAAATGTCACATGTTGTGACTTCGGGGATCCGCGGGTTATTGTTTATTCCTTAATGTTGTTTATGACTTTGGACCCACTTATTCAACTATCGCGATAACTGCTATTTCCGACCAACGCGCGTGTCAACCGCGTCACCGCGTTCGAGGAGGCGGGGCTTGTTTTTCCCTCCCTCCCCACACCCCGTGGATCAGAAGTATCGCAGGCGGGCTTACGTCGCTGTTTTTGAATTATACTTCTTTAAAAACAACAACTGTTGGCACAATTGTAGTTCACATACGTGAATCTGAATTAAGTGACATTTGTAAGCTGATTTAAAGTAGAACGAGGGCCTGCTTCCCCTCAGACAGACAGAGGCCACCATGAAGCTCACGGACAATGTGCTGCGGAGCTTCAGAGTAGCTAAGGTGTTCCGGGAAAACTCGGACAAAATTAACTGTTTCGATTTCAGTTCAAACGGAGAATCTATTATTTCCAGCAGCGACGACGATTCCTTAGTCCTGTACGATTGTACAGAGGGAAAGTAAGAGCGGATTTTGGTTCATTTTGCTCTCTTGTTTTTGTCGTTAGCTAGTTGCTATGCTAGCTAGCGAGGCCTGCTGCACTGCGCTCAAGAATGAATGAGATGTAACGTGTCTGTGTTGAGATGTAACGTGTCTGTGTTTGGATGTAACGTGTCTGTGTGTGCGTGGGGTTTGAAAACAACTGCAAACACCATCAGTCCGCTTCTATTGTCTTACGTTATAAGGTAGTAAGTAACGGTAATATGCATATGTAACGTTAGTAATCGCAGGTAGAAGTAGATCACAAGCAGTTAAAATCAGTTGTACTTGAGTTACAATCAAATAGGCTCGTGACTGTTGTTGTGTTTGAGTTCTTAAATAAACCTCTCAGTGGTGGATAGCTGGGCTTAACTCGTCAACATCAATACGTTTGAGTAATATGTCAACATAAATAGCACTGTAATAATGAGGTAACGTTAATGCGCAGAGAAAAAAACAACCATTTTGATATTTAGGTAATTCACTAATATTATTAAAGTTGAAACTGTTGCTGGTTGTAACTTCTTGAATGTGAACATTTGCTGCTTTTCTCGTTTTTTTTATGCAATTATAAATTGGATATCGTAGTGTTTGGGGTGGGCAAACCAAGCAATTTAAAATGTGTAGTGTTTAATTTATTTATTACTGTTTTCTGACATTTAGTAAAACAAGTAAATAATAGATTATTAAGGAAAACCAATGATTAGCCTAATTGAAAATTACAGCCGTACACTAATCTATCAGCATTTATCTGAATTACAGAAAGAAAACCTTTAAATGTCAGTGCTCAAAGCAGTGTATTCAAATAGTTGATCACCAGTAAAAACAATTTGTCAGTATTCAGAACATAAAGATTTAAGAAAAAGCAATGTGTCTGTGCATTGAGTAATAACCACAACAAGGCAATTAATGCCATACAATGATTTAAATGCATATACTTATTCCCCTCTCTCTCATGATATGATTTGTGGCAGACCTAAGAGGACTCTCTACAGCAAGAAGTATGGAGTGGATCTGATCCGGTACACGCACGCTGCAAACACCGTGGTCTACAGCTCCAACAAAATCGATGGTACGTTGACGCACAAAGACTTTTTTTACGTAGCTTTTTGTCTAAATTGTCAACATGACCTAGTCTTGTTAGTGCGCTCTACATTATAAGCCATAGGGCACAGTGTGTTGGCCTGTTGACGTACACGACCCCGACGGACCGCTGCTGGATTGCGCGGCCCGCTGCTCACTTTGGTCTGAGGTAGTTGTTTGTACAGTTTGAGGGTCTGTGATTCTGCCCCATACAGGAGCTAACTGTACAAGTGACTGCCTTGCCCACGGTCGAGTCAACTCAACTCAGCTGCCTGTCATCAACTTTGTGTTTTTTTTAAATGTCGGCTTGTTTCTTGCCGCTGCCGGCGAGGTTTCATGTCTGTTTTTTGTGTTGTTTTTTGTAAAGATACTATCCGATACCTTTCTCTTCATGACAACAAATACATCCGCTACTTTCCTGGGCACAACAAAAGGTGAGACGGTCCGTGTGAACATTGATTTGATGTGGTGTTGAGTTGGAAGTTCCTCGGTTCTCATGTTTTCCTCTCTTTTTTTTTTTTTTGTGTGTGTGTGTAACCAGGGTTACATCTCTCTCCATGTCTCCTGTGGACGACATGTTTATTTCTGGCTCATTAGATAAAACCATCAGACTTTGGGATTTGCGGTCGCCTAACTGTCAGGTGAGTCTGTTTTTTGTAACTTGGTGAGCAGCCACACTTGTTGCACTAATATGAAATTGTAAAAAAAAAAGGGATAGCTGATGTCAACCTTCTCTTGTCATCTTGTCAATTTTAGGGTTTGATGCACCTGCAGGGGAAGCCAGTGTGCTCCTTTGATCCAGAGGGTTTAATTTTTGCTGCAGGAATAAATTCAGAGATGGTTAAACTTTATGACCTGCGGTCGTTTGACAAGGTAAGTTTGATAGGAAGAGTAAAATGAAATGGCTTTAATTTAATAAGAGCAAGATATTCACAGCGCCTCTTGTCAAACAGGGTCCTTTCGCCACCTTCAAGCTTCAGTACGACCGGACGTGCGAGTGGACGGGACTCAAGTTCAGCAATGACGGAAAGCTCATTCTTCTTTCTACAAATGGCGGAGCCCTCCGTGTCTTAGATGCTTTTAAGGGTGCTGTGCTACATTCCTTCGGGGTGAGAGAGGACATGCACAATGTGTGAAAATATTTATTACTACACAAAAGACAGACTTCACATCTGAATCACACAGTTGGGACAGTGCGGCAGTGAAAATGACAAATGTTTGGAAAACCCTGACTCAGTCAAATCCCACCGGTTCAATGGCGCTTTACAACGGTGGAGCTATTGATTGAGGGTTTTTTAAATGAGGATCTGATAACTTCTCAACAAATTGTTGTCTTTTGCAGTACTAATGTGCTCAGAATCATTGCTAATGGCTGCTGTTATTAACCCACAGGGCTACAACAACAGTAAAGCTGTCAACCTGGAGGCGTCGTTCACTCCGGATTCACAGTTTGTTATGATCGGTACGTTTCTCAGAAATAGATTCATTCATTATTTACGTAAGGAGTTCTATCACAATCATTAAAAGCCCCCGAGTGATTGGATTTTTAATTCTAATGTTTTCATGAAACGTTTGTTTTGGTTTTGTCCGTGTATGTCAGGCTCTGAGGACGGAAAGATCCACGTGTGGAATGCAGAGAACGGCATGAAGGTGGCGTTGTTGGACGGGAAGCACACGGGGCCGATAAGCTGCCTGCAGTTCAACCCCAAGTTCATGACGTTTGCAAGTGCCTGCTCCAACATGGTGAGTGAGGACAAGAAGCGTTTCGCAAGCAGATTCCTTTAGGATTCCTTTTGAAGCTGCATTAAGTAGTTGAACACAAGGGGGCCTCAGCCTTTCGAATCTTACGGAAGAACCAGCTTCCCAAATAAATGAGGGAAAAAAACAAAAACATGATTGAAAAAATTGCCCATTTCAGCTGTAATGAAAAAAATATATATATTTTGCTTTGCTGCCAGACGATGTGAAATGAAGGGTGCATTCAGGGTCATATTTTCTCACCACACACTTTGGAGCTCTTACTGGCGCAGGTTGGTCCATTTCGTGTCGCTGCATGCGAGGCACAACATAAGCAAGTTCATGTTTGTTGCCACGTGATGATGTGTTTAGCCGGTCAACAAAATGCTGCTTTGTTTGAATTACTATGTGGTTTTTTTTAGATATAAAACATTTAGATAGAAAAGTAACTCGCTTTGTAAATTACCTAAAATAATATGTTTTTAATTGAATCTGTCCCTTTGGCAGTACATCCGCGTCCAACTAGGTGGTGCTGTGAGACCCACCGATAGTGGTTTAAGTTGTTCTATGAGAATGAAGTGTTAATAACGTGTTTGTGTAATGATGTCACTAAACGGAGCATTTCACAGTGACGATCAACGTAACAATCGTCTTAGTCATGTGATTTTATTATTGTGTTTTTTGGTAACACTCTCAGGGCCCACAATGAGTACCATCTGAACCTGTGCACCCGTGGTACAGCTTAAGGGGTGACCGTGGCTAAGTGGAGAGCAGGGCCGCCTTTCAATCAAAGGGTCGTCGGTTCGATCCCTGGCTCCTGCTCTACTAGTCTCATGTCAATGCGTCCTTGAGCAAGACACTTAACCCCAAAAATTGCTCCCGTAGCTGCGCCTACGGTGTGTAGATAGATACTGAATTGTAAGTCGCTTTGGATAAAAGCGTCTGCTAAACGACTGTAATGTAATGTAATGTAAGGGAGTGACTGTGAGCTTTTCATGTCGTTCAGCTCAGTTTGTTATTTTTCCGCTGTCAGCAAACAGGAAAAGAGATTTAGATTCTTATATCTTAATGTGCACAAGACAACGTGAAAGTAAATTAAATGGATGTACTTCAAGTGTGATGTTTCACACTTTGCTCTCTATGGAGCGCACAAAAGCACCAGCAATTACAAAATGGTTTGAATGCTCTCTTGTTTTTCAGGCGTTCTGGCTCCCGACCATCGATGACTGATGACAACACAATGGAGGCCGAGCTTCTGTTGGAGGCCAAGCGAGCGGCTGGGGTTAGCTCAGTCACCTCGGTGTACATTTCACAGGAAGCGTTATTATACAGTTCTAATTGTAAATAAGTAGTTTGCAGAAATAGATCATTTGTCTATTGTTCTTTTTTTCATATTTCTATTTAACATTAAATTGTCTCTTGGTAAGACGTTGGTTTTTGTCAATTTATTATTGTGATGTGTGTACGTGTGTATTACACAAGTCATATTTATCTGACTCAACCACAGATTTTCCATCCAAACCTACTTATTTTTGTCTCGATTCATAGATTTGTATCGGTTTAGAAAGTCAGTTTAAAATGGCCGAAGCCTTTAGATGATGTAGTGGACTTTATATAGCATCTTTGCTTTATTAATCACATTTCTATAACACAAAAGGAAATCATTTTTAGAAGTATGAATAGGTTACAACTCTAAACACATTTGCAGTTTTTGATCTAGACTTTTATTTTTACATCTTGCTTATGAGTTTAAGTTGTCAGTGTAATATTCATTTAATGTTTGATTTCCAGTTAAAAATGATTTAGTAATTTTAAATCAGGAGTAAATACATGTCACTTGTAAGTTTGGGGATCTGGGGTTTGGAAAATGCTGTCGCCACGTCCAGGTGATTTGTGACGGCAAAAACATCTTACTCAATCTGTTGACCGTCACGGCGGTCATTTGTAAATTGAGGTCAACAAAGTTGGATGAGTTGGGTAAACTTTCCAAAAACAGCAACACACTGTAATTTTCCTCCCCACCTCAGCCCAAATCATTGCTCTGTGATTCATAAACAGCAGGTGATTTCGCTCAAACATGGTTAAACATGATATAACTCATTCCAACATGAGAGCAGTTCTGGGTGTTAACAGTAAAATAGTTCAGTGGGGTGTCTTCCCCCCAGAAATCTGTCATCCTACCAAAAGCTTTCTCATGACAGCACATCCTACTTGAATTGTTCTTGGCTCAGAAATTGGCAATTAGGTTTGCAGGTCAAGGTCTCCTGCTGTGTTGTGTTGGGGGGGGGGTGTCACAGCCCAGTGCTGGCCAGTCAGTCATTGAGAGCTAAATTTGGGAGCGAGGTGATCAGGTTCCATGTCTGTGTGCACATGATACTGTCCTAGTTACTTGAGCGATGTCCCTTCTCACACTGTCGCACTCTCTCAACGAGTCCAGACACATTCAGCGATCCTGTTCTTCAGCAGTCAGAACTGAACTTAGTCACATCATCTGAAGTGAAGGAAGGTTTTTGTCAACAGGCTCCTCTGGTTGGACTTTAGTGTCTCTTGACTGGACTGAATATTTGGGCCCAGCGCTGTGGAGCTCCCGTCTGTTTCGTCTTCTTCTTCTTCTTGTCTTTTGACGAGCCTGCTGCAGTGCTTGGCGGGAGGAAGAGACTGCTGACCCGCCATGTTTCTCGCGCTAGTGGTGACGCAGGAGCTGAGGGACTTCCTGGCCAGGGCAAGAGGTGGAGTAGTGCGCCTCATCAAGGTGCGCATCCAAGATGGTGAGTGACCCAGGACAGTGGAGCAGTCCAACCAGAGGATCAGTTGGGTCTCAGTAGGTTGTAAGACATGAATCGTGAAGTTAGTTTTGTGTTTCGGTGTGATTTGATTTATAGCATCCATAGATTGTTTTGAGTTTGAGAAAAAAAAAAACATCTTACACAATGTGTTGGCCAACTCTCCAGAACAAATCACTGTCATCTGCGAAAGCAAGTTCTTTATACATTCGCTCCGACAGTGAATACCAACACTGTTGGGTTGTGGCCCCTTTAAATGTCTACTTGTGACCACTAATCACACAGTGTGGTCTTTGTTAACATGAAGTGTGAACAGTTCAGTCATGGAGTGTTGAAAGTTTTCGGTGTTCAAGAAATCATGACAAATATACAGTTTTGTGTCAGATATATATGAAAATAGTTTAACTTTATCCGTTCAGCATTTGTTGACCCCTCAGATTTTTCCTGGGACCCTTTGTGGGGTCCCAACCCCCAGGTTCAAAACCACTACTTTATGATTGAATCTATACCTAAAGCATAGCTGTAGTGGCTTCCAGTGGTCTGTCATGTCCCTTTTCTATTAACTGTAAACTCTTTGTTTTTAAACCATAGACCTATGGCTTCCAACCTGGGGTTCGGGACCCTCACAAGGGGCCGTGAGATTAAATAAGTGGTCACAAGATGATTATAGAAAATATTAAAATACAAAATGATCTTTACTTCTAAGTACAATTTCTAATCTTAGCTTTTTTTTCTTGTAAAAATAAAGTTACATTTAGTTTTACCTCTAAAATATATTCTCATGAATCTACAGTAATCACTGCAGTTTGTGCCTCTCATGTTACCGTCACATGTAACTCACATCCCTCTTTGTGAAAATAATGTACTGGTTATCTTTGAAAGTAACAAACGTGTTGTTTAACTCTTCTATGTTGTTGAAATACATTCTGTTTATTACACCATATAAATGATGAAGACAAACAAATGTAAATATTAAAAATAGAAAGTTCAATGTAACATCAGTTTGAACTAATATAACTGATTGTACGAGTTCTCAAATTTAGTTTCACATGTTAGAAATTAAGCAAGAAACTGTTATTTCCAGCTACCATCTTTGTTTGGGTTTTATAAAAAGTGTAATTTTTGTATCCAGTTCGAAGATTCTTTAAAAGATTGTGGTAATATCTTCAGAACTATTTTTTTGGGGGGAAAAAAAGATGCTTGTCTTTGTGACTTGAGTGTCATGGCAAAACATGAGCAGTGTAAAGGAAAATAGTTGCACACTCGCAAAAAATATTTTAAAAAAATGTAACGATGTTTCGACACGACATGTCGAAACGTTTGTAGATTATGAAATATATTTGGCATCGTGGCTACGATTGCGCGACTATTTTCCTTTTACTCTTGTGCTGTCACCGTGGTCAGCACCTCTCCAACACTCTCTCATCCCGAAAACATGAGAGCACAAACTGTGGCTTAATTGAAAACCAAATTAGGACTCTCATATTGTTTTCGTGCGAGTAAGAATTGCGTCGAGGCGTCACTAATGGGCGTGGCTTCATATTGAGGAGTCACAAACCAAAAACAAAGTTGCTGAAACACTGCTATGGACTTTGTCTAACATCCAAGAAAAGAGGATTGTGGTCAGTGTGTCAGCTGAGCAGCGGTCAGTGAGGCAATAAGTCTCTAGGTAGCAGATTATGAAGGTGGACTGATATGTTCACGAGGTGTTCATATCTTGTTTTGGTATATGACACTGTAATCTGCTTCGTGACAGATGCATTCTGGGGCTATCTTTGTGAGCCGTGCCTCTCATATCAAATATTTAGTCTCATATTTGAAGCATCGATGTCAACAGAGGTGAGCTCGGTGCGACAAGGGACGCGCCGTCGCAAAGCTGAAAGACTGTCAGGCCTGTTTCACTTCCTCGCTGCGGCGCTGTGGTCTTTCCAGGCGTCACTTGGCTATTTTGAGCGAAGTGTGACGCGACTCGGTTCCTTGCCGTGACACTCGTGTTCGTTTCAATGTCAAAAGAGAAACAAGATCATTCTGGTCGATTTCATCACCGCTGGCTTCGGTATGCCACCTGGTTTCCTCTCACCAAACTGACCCCCCCCCCCCCCCCCCCCCCCCCCCCCCCCCGATAGCTTATGATTTGATTTGATTGTTTTAAACATGAAGGAAAAAGGGGAAACCTAAAGTGAGTCATTTACATACAGTCAGATGCTAATACAGACCTATAAAAACAGGGACTAAGAGAGAATGTCTGATGGAAAGTATGTGTGCGTGCAGAGCTGGAATGTGTTGTGGCTCAAAATAGCAACAAGCCCCAAGAGATGGTCAGGAAATCCCCCTGCACCCCATAAGGACATCAGACTTTAGAGTATGTTTCGTGATTTCCAAGCTCGCAGAGTTCTGATTTTCTGGTTTGGTTTTGTCAATTTCATTGAGAGATTTAACCTCATCCTGTCAAGGCAGTCGGAAATCAATCAGAAGTTGGTCTTTGCCTTCTTTCACCACGTGGAGCAAACAGTGAGACCTCACGGACAGAGAGTTTCAGTCGGACTTCGTGTGTTCACACGAGAAGCGGTGCCGAAACAAACAGTCAATCGATTAGTCTGTCGGAAAATGTTTTCACAATCGACCAAAAATGTCAAACTTTTTCAGGTTCTAACGGCTCTTTTCTCTGTTTTGTAAACACTATTTATCTATTAATGGATAAAATGATCTGCACTTTAATCATTAATGAACATCATTCTTAGCTACACCTGTAGTTGACCCCAAAAAAAGAATAAAGGTTGATGAAACCTTATTTTAATAGTCTGTATAGCAAAGGTTGAGTTCAAGTTCAACTACATTACTATGAGAATATGTAGGTTCATGAATTGTCACATATACTCTATAGATAATCTCTTACACCACTTCAACTAATAAGATATTGAAATGTTACAAATACTATATATACTATACTGAAAGTGTTTAAAAGTTGTTTCAAATTAGACGCGTGTGTTAAAGAAACATCCCATTCCTCTTTAATGTAAAACATCGTTGTACTTCGGTTAAAGGAGTAAAACTATGTAGCTCATCTGAGTTTAAAGAAGTAAAGTAATAAGTTAGTGAACAGATATAAAACTGTGATAAAGTCAAGAGTGTGGATAGAGTAACGTTGTAACATCACTGTATTGTATAAAGGCTCAATAAGCATGAATCCTCCTACATATAAACCATTGCTATCCCTGACTGGAGACCATAGTCTGACTTGTACTGTATGTATCAATGTGCTCTGTGAAGGCTGTGCTGTATATAGGGGGGGTAAGGTATGTGATGAGTGGAGCTCTGATTTTCAGAGCAGCTGGTGCTGGGGGCCTACAGAGAGCCAGAAAAGAGCTGGGACCAGGATTATGATCACTTCCTGCTTCCTCTCCTGGACGACCAGGAGCCCTGCTACATCCTTTACCGCCTCGACTCCCAGAATGCACAGGGCTACGAGTGGCTCTTCATATCGTGGTCTCCTGATCAGTCTCCGGTGAGTCGTGCCACATATTCTTCGTTCAGCACCACATAGTAAAGCTACACACACACACACACACACACACACACACACACACACACACACACACACACACATTGCTGTTGATAATGAGAGCCTCAAATGTAACATTAACATTTTAAGTAAATACTTCCAACAATTTTGTATTGCATTTCCAAACAGAACAATCCTGTACTCTGTCGATCACATGTACTCACTTTTGTTATTGGTCCTTAGACAAAATTCATACCGGCAAGCAGCATCAGTACCATATGTGTGTTTAAACATAGCCAAGAGAAAAACTAGCAACCGTTACCAGCAGCCCCTCTAAAGATCCATACAGATGAATCATAAACACAACTGCACTGGCATCATCCGGTTGTAAGCAGTAATAGTATGTTTATCATACAATAAGAAATGTAAATGTCAAGGGATGGATATGTTTCCTACAGAGAACATTGTGTTAGGCCTGCTAGAAAGAAGCTGAGTTTAAGAATAGGGTTATGATGAAAGGAAGTGGAAGAAAAGTGGTGGAGTGAAAAAAAGCACTCTTGTTTTTACAACGGATAGAATATAACTAAATACATTTACTCAAGTATTGTATTTTAAGATAACTTTACTCCACTACATTTTGGAAGCAAATTTTGTACTTTCTACTCCATTTATTTGATAGCTTTAGTTACTTAATTATTAATTATCACTAGAATTTGTATACAATATAAAGTAATAAAAAGCAGCTCCATCTTTACCAGCTTCAACATTCAGGTGATGGATACATTATTGCATCCCTAACTATAAACCAGTAATATCATTCTGAAATGGGCCTTTCTGCATAAAAAGTACTTTATCTTTTCTTATTTAATGCTAAAACGTTTGTAATTTTCCTTGAGCAAGAATTTAAAGGCAAAGCATTTTTTCACTGTAAGATTGATTTTTTTAATTTAATATAAAGACATTACCTTACTTAAGATACGTTCACCGCTGGCTCTTACTTAGCAATGTAGCAATTCAGTCTTGAATTTCGATCTTGCCTAAAAACGGTTTCCACCTGACAGCAACATAAATACAAACAGTTCATATATGTTCCACTCTGTTGGCTGCAGGTAAAACAAAAGATGTTGTATGCAGCCACCCGTGCCACAGTGAAGAAAGAGTTTGGCGGTGGCCATTTGAAGTACGAGATGTTCGGCACAGCTGAGGTCAGAAATGTTTTTAAATTCATGATCATTTATCATGATGACAGATGTGATGACGTGTTTTAGAGGTGTTTGTCCCGTTCTGCCTGTAAAGGGCCTTTTGTTTTGCTTGAAACACTAGGAGGACATCTGTTTGCTGGGCTACCAGCATCATGTGTCGTCCTGCTCGGGTCCTGCCCCGCTCACGTTAGCCGAGCAGGAGCTCCAGAGGATCAAGATCTCAGAGGTCAGAGGTCAACGCGTCCTCAGCAGTGCTGTCATCGTTGTATGTTTTACGATCTGCTTGTGTCTGTAATATAACTTCCTTTGTTTGAAATGTAACGTTTCGTTGTCGTTTCCTTTGCAGGGCCGAGTTAAACAGGTATGTTGGTGCATTATTTACAGATTTCAGAACTACACATCTATTGATTATCAGTCATAATTTATGAAAATACTTTTGTACTACAGTGTGGAAAATGTAAAGCTATGTTATCCAATGACACACTTTCTGGATCTCCCTTAGAGGCTTGAAAATATAGTCAAGACTGTGTGTGTGTGTGTGTGTGTGTGTGTGTGTGTGTGTGTGTGTGTGTGTGTGTGTGTGTGTGTGTGTGCGTGCGTGCGTGCGTGCGTGCGTGTGTGCGTGTGCGTGTGCGCGCTTGCTGCCCCCTGCAGGTGAAGACAGAGATAAGCGTGGAGAGTAAGCACCAGACATTTCAGGGCGTCGCTTTCCCACTGCAGGAAACAGCCAAACGAGCCCTGCAGCAACTCGCCCAAAAACGCATCAACTACATACAACTGGTGAGCCTGAGGAGTTCCATACAACACTGAGCTTTCCCCCCAAAAAAACGACAGAGTCGTTGTCACAATCCGTGTTGATATATTAAGCTGCTGATGTTTTACTTTGAGAGAAAAGCATCCTGTATTCTGTGCTTTATTACTGTGTTTCAGAGGTTGGATGTAGAGAAGGAGACAATCGAGCTGGTCCACTCCAACCCGACAGACACTCGTGATTTGCCCCGCAGAGTTCCCCAAGACACTCCTAGATACCACTTCTTCCTTTACAAGCACTCCCACGAAGGAGACTACCTGGAATCTGTCGGTATGTCCCCAAATCCTTGTCCTTTGATAATCGTCTTTTTTTTCCTAATCTGTACAAGATGTGCACAGGAACGCAATAACACACATTTACAGCTGCAATACAGATGCTGAGAGAAAGAGAGCAACAGCGCATGACATACTTTCTACATCGGTGGGTCCTATTGTGACCCCTAAAAACGAAGCAATAGGTTCTTTTTCTTAACATTTCTTATTACATTTAACACTTGAAATGATGAAGGACTTTGCAAATGACAAGGTAGTACAAAATGTAAACCATACTTTGGGCTTTAATTTTTACTTCTTTACTTAAGATTTCATTTCAAACTTACTTTTTTTCTTGAGATCTTGAGTAGATAATAATGAGAATCAACATAAAACAACAAAAATCATACCCTTTAAACTAAAAAAAAGAAAAAATGATATAAAAAACTTGACTAAACTTCTTTACAGCCATTTGGACATTGTATAGCAGGGTAAACACAGACGTAATTGATGAAAAAAGGGATTTTGGACCCATCCAGCCATTCTGGTGAGCCAACATTCACAATACCAGGAGCCTGGTCCACCTAAATGCAACAGGGCCATAATTAATGTTATTAACGACACCTGTGTTTACCCTAAAATGACATGTCTTAATAGCTGCTGTGAAAAGGGCCTACAGTTATGCCCCTCCCACTTGTTAGTTTGATTCAGCACACCTGGGCCTTCCAGGCTATAAAACCGGGGCTGCGGTCAAAACAATTACCTCCTAACCTCTACTCCTAACCACTTTTCCTTGACCTCTATGGAAGACGTCATGGGTTCAAGGAAATATATGAAGGAGAATTCATGAGGAATTAGGAAAAGACAAACGTGGAGTTCAGAGAATCCAAATCTTCTTTCATTAAGCTATGTAATTATGATGCGAAGTCAGATCCATGCAGGCTTTATGAAGAGCTTCTTTTGTGAGAGGATGCTTCACTCGTGGCATGTGAAAGAGAGAAACCAAAGGTCTATCTTTCCTGCTGCTGTCACACTTAAGATCAACACTGCCTCCAGCAGAAACTCGAAATTCACTCGCACAATATCTATGAAACTGTTCAATATCAATAATTCCTTTGTGCAATAATGTAAATTCAACGGTTCGGGGACATTTAGCTTTTTAACAGTTCAATAATTTATCATAGGCGTAGCTTGTTTTGTTTCTACTGATGGTTCTTGTTATTGAGAATGAGAATTTGTTCATTGACGGTTTACTATATTTACTGTTCATTTTATTTAATATTCTTGTTTTTTTATACTTATTTGTTACTTTTCAAAGTAAATAAACACATCTAAAATGAAACGACTGTCTATTCATATTCATCAACATGAATCCCATTAGTTTATGACTGTATGAGTATAATTGTTAAAACTGTTCAAGAACGGCATATCGTTTGTTTTCATGGACGGCCGAATGGTGAGTCACCTTAAATGTTTCCGCCGCAAGGAATTGTGGGACGACATTATCTTCTTTCCTTTGGTAAAGGAAGGTCCAGTGTTTCCTTTGCTAAAGGAGATAAGAAAGGAAGCATTGAAGCACCTTTCCTGAGCATTTACAGAATTCGAACAGCTCTCATCATGGCGGCCATTTAGATACTTCCGGATCATTTCACTCAGTTAACCTTCCTAAGCAAAAAGGACCTTTCCACCGCAGCCCTGGTCCATGTGATCGCTGTCTCTCTCCCTTCCTACAGCTGACTTCCACCCTGCACCACCTCCAGCATGCAACAGCACATGTGACACACATCCATGACGCACTGCTTTCATTTGCTGACATTGCTGATCTACACACTCCATTGTTCATTTGAGTTGAAGTTGAGTTTCATTTCTGCGCGGACTCCCTGTTTGTCACATTCCCCAAGCCAGTTTGTGACACTTCTCACCAGGATTTTCAGTTCAACCAAATACTGATTTTACTTTTGGAATTGTTTCCTTTGAAGAATTTGTTAAGGCCTGAATGCGACTGTGGCTCAGTGGCAGAGCAGGGTCGTCCTTCGATCGGAGGATCAGCGATCCGATCCATCTTGATGTGGCCTTGGGCGAGACACTTAACCCCAGATTGTCCCTGCAGTGTATGAATGGGCATGAATGATTAGACAGTCCTGATAGGCATGCAGCGTTAAAGCACTTTGAGTGTTCGGAAGACTAGAAAAGCGCTAATCAAGTACAAGTCTCATTTACCATGAAGAGGTGAACGTATCCAATACGTCACAAGAAAAAAGGCTAAATTTAGAAGATTTTTTTCATTTTTAATGTGACAGAAATGTATGTTTTCCTTTTTTTTTTTTAAACTCATTTAATCATCTAGACACCCTCCAGATCAGTCTTTGGGCCTCTTTGTGGGTTTTTGTCCCCAGATTTCAAACCACTACATAAACATCAAATATTTACTTATAATGCTTATGAATCATCTTCTTCTCTTCCCCTGTCTGCAGTGTTCATATACTCCATGCCTGGATACAGCTGTAGCATTAAGGAGCGGATGTTGTATTCCAGCTGCAAGAGTCGACTACTGGAGGACGTGGAGAAAGATTACTATTTGGAAATAGCTAAAAAGGTAATGGAAGGATAGAAAAATGACACAACACAGTTTCATACAGGATTGTAGCTGCAGTGAGAACACCGAGGTCACGTTCTCTGTTTATTTTTATTTCAGAGGCTGATTTCTGTTTTTTGACTCAATATATTTAAATTTGACTCATGACCTCAGCATTTCTAATATCCAGGTTATTCATGTTCAGCCTGAAATCCAAGCACAATGTTTCATTCACCTGCATTTTCTACATCTATGCGCAGTTGGAGATTGATAACGGAGATGAACTGACAGACGAGTTTCTGTACGATGAGGTCCATCCCAAGCAGCACGCTCACAAACAGGCCTTCGCTAAGCCCCGCGGCCCAGCAGGAAAAAGGGGACATAAGCGCCTCATTAAAGGGACAGGAGAGACCTTACAGAACAGCTAGAGGGGGACACAGCGCTCCCAGAGTCGAGTCTGCAGTTCCAGCCCTCCCTATTGCCCCAGACCCACTAACACCTCGTCAGGCACAGAGGAAGGAGCACAGTGACGGGTGTCCTCTGTTGTTTGAAACACTTGTGCTGTATAACTAATGTGTTTTTGATGGAAAATATGCTGATAAAGTATCTGACTCTCCCACAGACAAGTCTTAAACGCAAACATTTATATATATATACAAAATTGTATTGATAACTTCCTCAATTAAAAAACAAAAAAGAGTCGGGCTGGAACCCTGGCAGATGGCCTTGTTATTGTGAAGCTAATTTGTCTGTTTCTTCCATACTTATAAAAAATAGATCTACAGTTTACAATATAATAGATGTGTAATGAATTGTACATGCTTAGTCAGACGTTTCAGTCCTCATGTCTGGCCTTCAATACAAGTTTTGTACCAATAATGTTTGTACGGCAATATGAAAGGAAATTCCAAATAAATTCTGTTTATACTGTGGTATTAGACCTTCTTGGTAGAGATTTGTGTGTTTTTATTAAGCATGCATACTTCTTGTTACATAAATGTTACATGTGCTACATGGTTAGGGGGGGGGGGGGGGACTTGTTTAGTGTTGTTGGCCTGTTATGTTGAGATAAATTAAATTGTGGTTTTAAATTCGACCAACGGCTGTACATCCAGGCATCCACACGACAACCACCTCTTGTCACGGCGGTGAGGTTGCAGTGTTTGAAAGACTGCACTGTGTTGATTTAACTGCATGGAAATCAATTCAGCAGGAGTTCTGGCCAGTGTAGCGTCAGGCTACAGAGTAAGTACACGTGCAAACCATCAACAAGCCACAAATCAAGACTCCTAGTTCACTTCCTATAACCGCTCTCTTAACCCTCCTGTTATCTTGCGGGTCAAATTGACCCGTGTCAAAGTTTGAAAATCAACGTTGTAATTAACGTTTAAAAATATATATATATATATATATATATATATATATATATATATATATATATATATATATATATATATATATATATATATCATGCATTTGCAACAACCCCCTGCAGGTTTATATAACAGAGATGATGTTCTGACCCGGCAGTGAAAATGGAGGCTATAAGGGGTCAGAAGTGTCAAGTTTAGACCATTTCTTTCTTTGAAAACGTGAGACAAAGTATTTCTTACTCCCTCCCACCATGTTTCACCCCATTTCTCACACACTCTTTCTCACTACCCCACCTGTGAGAGAAATACAGATACTATTTTGACTTTGACGGGAACCTTTTATGTCAATTCAGATTATGACGGTACTGATTATGAACCGTCAGATGAGGAAACTGATATACTTGTTCCTCCAAGCGAGACATTCGTGTCATAAATTGTGAAATACTGTGGTCATCCTCACCCAATACACGTCAGCCAAGACTGTCTGCCGAAAATATTATAAAGACAAAATGTATTTGAACAAAGCACACAGTGACGACATGTCACTCGTGTGCTGTGTAGACACATATACACACACACACACACACACACACACACACACCTCGTTCATTGTGCTCATCTCTTGTTCATTTTTGTAAATGTCTGTTCCTTAACACTATAAATAAACAGAAATCAAATTTACTTTCAATACAAATCCTTATGACTCATTTGGCTTGATTTTGAGTGAGCGGGTCAATATGACCCTGAACAGCAGAGGTGTCTCATCTCTATTTATCTACATCACCCCATGAAAAAAAAAAAGTTTCAAAATGTAAAAAATGTTTTGAAATAAATACATGTTATGGTAGACTAATGCAATTTATATCTAAGTTTTTCCAAAGTACCTAAAAAAATAGTTTGAACATGTATTTTTCATGAAAACGAATGGGTTATCCTAATTGAACTATGATCAATGGAGGGGTGAATAACTCCATTCCACTAAATACTGATTGAATTGTTAGTAATGGAGTTGGTGATGAGGGACAAACTATATTTATTAGGATTTTTTGGTTTCTGACCACTTTTGGATGATTAAAAAAATGCACCGGGTCAAATTGCTCTCTCTTCCCTTTGTCAACTAATTAGCCATAAGTGTCTTGGTTGACAAAAAAAAATCTTAAACTGATTAGTTGCATTCATTGTCCCAATAAAAAAAAATTGGGAATAGTAAAGCTCAGTCATTACTGAAACAAAACTAATAGTCCACAGCCAGGGTTGCAGATACAACGCTCTCAATGACAATGCTATGGTGATGTTTAGCAGGGTTAATATTCACTGTGCTAACAATCTTAGTTTAGCATGCTAACATTTGTTAATTATCATTAAACACAAAGTGCAACAGGCAGCAGTACAGCATAATGGGGATGACATCAGTTTTGCAGGGATTTGGTCATAAACAAAGTTCTGATTGAAGTATAATGTTGACCTGATGATGGTGCTGTATAAACAGTCCAGGATCACCAAAGCCAGTATGCGTCCTCTGGGGACAGTTCATTTCTGTACTAACTACTGGATATTTCAGTCTAGACCAAAGCAGCAGCCCAACTAGTATGGAAAAAGTCGGTCACATTTGAAACATCGTGCATTATGCAACACCACATTGATCTGCAAATGAAAACAACTAACTACTAGTTGAAATTGTTAAAGTTGACAAAGACTTACTTTGGTGGAGGAGAGCCTTACTCTTGTTCCCTTTGAACAAAGTTCTACTGATCAATAAAGCTCATTTAAGTTGCTAGTTTCAGGCAATTGAAGCTTTTCTCAGAATCCTCTGGAAAACACCCATTTTCTTTCCTCCAATTTGAAAGAGAACAACAGTGATGCATTGTCCCACACATCAATCCACTTAACAATTCTTAGTATGTAGTGTTTTCACAAAAGGAAAAGTATAGGATCAGCTTCAGCTTCAGGAGGATCTTGGAAAACAAAAGAAAGTACACAAAAATGTATATTTTGAAGAAAATCTCATGAAGTTGAAGTGTTTTCTGTAACAAAAAAATGGGAAGGTATTTTACTGTAATATCCGAACAATGGCTTGACTGTGTTAATAATGGAAACAAAACTACCAATCTGGTGGGGAATTACTAGATTTTGCAAAAAAAATTACAATAATAACTTGTTATAGGAAAAATAATAATATGCCTTATCTGTAGGCTATACATTTTGCCACTTGAGAATGTGTGTTTTTAGTTACAAGAGATGTCCGCGTTTATACATGTTAGGAGAAGATCTAGTTGTTGTACTACTTCTTCATTAATACACAATATGTACATGTGGAACACAGAGGACACAAGGCTTTACCAAATAAATGCTGTCTGCTCCACATACTTTTCCAGAGACCTTGTCTGGCTTGCAGAGAAAGTAGTGACTTTGTAATCAAATCCATAATATTTACTGTAAAACTCACAGCAGTAAAAAGCAAAGCCAGCAACAAACCTTTGGATAAACATCATAAAACCCATGCTGCTTATTTATTAAGGAATTGTGGACACTAATCATAAGATAACATTTGTTTTAATAAAAAACAATCAATCATGACTGTCTTTGTATAGTTCTCAGTAGTGTAACACAGTTCAAAATAAAAATCCCAGAATGGAGTTTGTTTTGCACACCAATTTAATTTTGTAATAAAGCCAAACATGTGTTCATTGACATTTGTTCATTGACATTAGGCAAATATCAAAGCCTATAATGACATTAAGCTGAGCACACCAAGCGTTTTCATGCAAGTATGGGAAATGCAGTTCAGAGTAGTTCCCAAAAGTCCAGACAAGAGCTGAAATGATATGTCACTTAGTCAACAGATAATAAATTAGCAATACTATGATGATCATTTGATCATTTAAGTCATTTTTAGGGCAAAACTGGCAAAAATGGTCACTGGTTCCTGTTTGATAAATGTGAATATTTACTGCTTAGTCGGACAAAATAAGACACTTATTCTCTGGGAACTTGTGATGGCCATTTTCTTTGATTAATAAAGAAAATTAAATTGTAATGAAAATAGTCATTAGACCATTAGACTTAGTCCAAATATTTTGGATTATCCACGAGTACAATTGACCAAGGATTTGGATTACTGTGTGCAGAGTCTTCTTTTCTCAAATTGGATGTGTTTGGCCATGTCACACTTCGATTAGCTCTGAACACAATGATCTTCTCAGATGTAGTGCTTCAAAACTGTATTGAATTATACTGATATGATCTCAGGACATGGAGCTAGGACAGTTCATAAAGTAAGCTATCGTCCTTTTCATCTTCAAGTTCTTGGTAATTTCCCTGCCTTCCTCATAAAATGTTCTCCAGGAACCAAGCTGTCACCATCTGCAGATGGGCTCAGGAAGCCCGGGACTGAGTCGGACTCTTACACCCTCAGGACAATAATTTACAGTCACACATCCTTGCACAACTCCACTCTTTAAATACACACTTGCCACTTTAATAGCATACCTGTCTTAACGTATACTACTTATTTGTTAATTAGTTTATCATAGTTTATTGTACATTTTCATGTTTTTCTAATTTTTAAATGATGTATTTTACTATTACATTATTGTTACGCACCAATCACCAAGCCAAATGTATTGTATGTGTAACATACTTAGCAGGAAACCGTCCCTTCTCTCTTGGCAAAACTGCATTTTCATAATTCATTATCCATATCTAGACAGCATTCAGTTGGAAATGTTGCCACTGCATCATGCATTCAAACACCACATTCAAAGTTTTTTTTTCTGAAGTATTTCATATCTTTAAATATGGGTTTTCCCCTGTCTGTCCATGTTGCAATGTGCTACACGTGATCGTTGTAAACTGACTGTGCATGCAGCAAGTTCCTCAGGTTTAGCAAAAGAGATAATCTCGTTAGAATAAAGGTGTGGCGCTCGCAAAACATATTTTTTTCAACCGCATCTGACAGAGATAAATACAAGTCCTAAAGACTTCTTAGGAAAAAAGCCGCATTCTAGGGTTTCTTGGAAAAAGGTGTTTGGCTATTCTGGATCAGTAGGTTCTCATATGGCTCTGATTATGATACAGAATAGTTTCATGTGTTTCTTTGATTCCAATCACGTGTGTGTGTGTCTGCCTTCATTGGTTTGCAGCCTTGCGTCTTCCATCAGATCCTCAGATCGTCTGTGTGTTTGTGAGATGGCTCAGACTACTGTTGTATTTTAAAAACTGGAAAAACAATATGGTGTAAATCCAGTCTCAGTATTATGCTCAGCAGCCTTTATTTGGGCGTGTAATCTAAAGAAAAGATAAGATATATATATTTCCGAGATGGATTCCCTAGAAAACAAACGTCAGGAGAGATGATGAACAGAAATACGATTTAACATTCTGAACCTCAGGCAAGACTAACATTAATAAATCGTGAGGAACAAATCGTGAGCAAAATCACATTGTCTGTGGCTTAACAATAGAACCCGTTTTCTCGTTTATTGTCACAAAAACAACTTGTTTTCTGGAGCGTAATTATCTCAGACAAACCTCCGAGAAAACCTCTCGCCGTGTTTTCCACCAGGGTCGAGGGAAATCTATATTACTGGAAACAGCCTGTGTGCATTCCTATTATCTTTAATGTTGAGGCGGCGAATTCCCAGAAAGAAGGCTCTGTCAGGGCCGCCCGGCGGGGCGGAGTCAAGCCCTGCAATTATTCCTGGAAAGCAGATAGGGAGAAGCTGCCGCGCGATTCCTGGGAGCGAGCGCTGGTTCAGCGAAGGCAGGAGCGGTGGGAGAGACGGGTCTCCAAAAAAAAAAAAAAAAAAAAAAAAACGAGCCGACAAAACATGACGGTGCTCGGCGCGGTTTAATCCCGAGAATTGAGCGTAACAAAACAAAAAAAAGCAAAATCCCTTTAACCAGCAAACACGCAGAAAGCAGTCGCCGTCTCTCACGGAGCGAGACAACCGGCGGTGGTCGGTGCGGAATGGGAGTTGGTGCGGCCGATGTGACGTCAGAGCCGCCGGTGCTGTTCTCAGAATAGACTTCTAGGAAACGGCAATTTTTAAAAGCCGAGCTTTTACACTCTGCCCTTCACACACTTGGATCCCATTCTAGTGACAACACACTCCAACCCGCTGCTACGGAGATCTTTGTTCATGTTTATGATAAAATTCATTGTTTTCATTTTTTAACTGAACGTTTTGTATCCAGTGTTTTTGTATCCGGTGTTTTTATATAAACTACAGGAACAAACCCGTACCGGATACACGGTGCTCTTTTATTGTCCGACTCGTATCTCACCGATGTTAACGCTCGTTTTCTCGCTAAGTTGTTTTTTATTTCTTTAGAGCCCAGTCTCTATATGTTTTGCTTAATTTTTGAAGGAGAAATACTGACCGGATCGTAGCCGAGAGGATTCTAGAAATAGTATGATTCTTTGTGTACCGGGGTGAGTTGACTTTTCTTTGTTTCTGCGTGTTCTCTTTTATTGTCTGTGTAAAGAACGTGTCACAAAACCATTGTATCTGTTAAAGTAATGCCCTCTTAATTAGTGTTAATTTATCTTTAAAGTCTTTAAATGAGATTCTTGATTATACATGTTTTTTCTGAGGGTGAGGTCTCTAAATCGAGTCTAACAAATCTAAAGACAAAGGGCTTTTTCACTGAGGAAAAAAAATAATTAGAAACATACTAATAAAAGTAATTATACTGTACTTTTTGTATTTAACCTTCGTTTGAGCCTGACTGTGGTCACATTGATCATTTAAAGTGTCTTTGCCATCAATAAAAGACAAAACACAAGTAACACAAAATATGACACAAAATCTACGTAAAATAAAAATGTGATTAGAAAATTGTAAATAAGACCAAATAAGACTTTGTGTGGTTCTCAAGTTTAAACTGGATAGTGAAGTGAACGTCTTCCTCTTCTCCTAATTTAGCAATAAACACTGAACTGCTAGTATGACGTGGATCTTGCATTGATATGGAAGAGGAAAGCCTGCTGTGACATGTTTTTAAAAACATATTTTCCATCTGATTTTCAGTCCGAGTGCTTGTCTGCCCACTGCTCCGTCCACTGAAACCCCGCGGGGTATGCGGGCAGGAACCGTACCTTCCACCCCATGCCTTCAAAGCACCCCTCCACTATGGGACCCCACAAAGGACCTGCGGGCAATCGCAAGCAACTTCTGCTATCTAGAAAATTCAGGTACATTAAAAAAAAAAAATGCTACGATTCTTTAAAATTCACAAACTGGCACATTTGATCTTCTGCTGTAAAGAGATTTGGTTAAATGGCTTAATGGTGGACTGTTAACTGTAAAATAAAGCGCAGGACAGTGAAAAGAACAGAGTGTTCGGAGTGACTAACAATTAGGAATCTGTGTGTGTAGGATGGTACTGGGGAGCTGTAACTGCAGCTCAGGCCCACGCTGCACTTCAAGAGGCATCTGAAGGAGCGTTCCTGGTGCGAGACAGCAGCCACCCTCTGTACATGCTGACCCTCTCGGTCAGGACTGCGCGCGGTCCCACCAGTATACGGATCCAGTACAGCTGCGCCCAGTTTTTGCTGGACTCCAGCTCCCCGGCCCGGCCCAGCCTGTCGACCTTCCCCAACGTGCCCAGCCTGGTGCAGCACTACATGGGACCAGGGAGGAAAGCAGAGGAGGGGAAGGTGGTGGAGGACGCGCCTTCAAAACCCTCTCAGCAGACGATTCAGGAGACATCTTTGGTATTAAAACTGAAGCGGGCTGTGTTCAAGCCCCAGGGTCTGCCCTCTTTACAGCACCTCACACGCCTCGTTATTAACAGGAACTCTGACTGCCCCGACCAGCTACCACTCCCGAGGCCTCTGCTGAGCTACATACAGGACTATCCCTTCAAGGTATAAGCGGCCTCTCAAGTCTATTATTACGACATGAAGGAAAAAAGAAACTGTCAAACAGGTCCTGTCCTACAAAGAGTGCTGCGCAAGCAGTTGGAGGCCAGTCCCGAAAATACTGGACACAGGGTCACGTCTTTGCTGAAGAAATGCGCACAAGTTCAGTTAATACTGACGCTCCTGGTTTCAGACTTGATTTGTCGAGGACTGAGTGATGAAGTACCAGACAAGAAAAAGACTTGTGAACAAGCCTCAGTACTGTAATCCTTTATTTCATGATGGATGTGGAAATTGTCCATACCTGTATTACCATAATCAGTTCTGGAAGTACATACTGTTCCTAAGAGGTACACTGATTCCATTGAGACATCTTTTATGCCATTTTATTTTTCTCAGTAAAACATTTTTTCTACTTTTCACATGTGTACATTTTTATATTAAAAGAATCAATCGGAGTCCAACTTGCTGTATTTAAAAATCATTTTCTCTTTTCAACTGGCAGTGTTACTCACAGGATAAAGAGAAGTACTGTTTATCATCATCATCATCATCATCTTTATTTACCGGCACATGATGACTTGCTCTTGTGACACTTGTTACGAAATATTTTCTGCTTCAAATCACCTTTGAAACACAAAGACTTTGAGCTTTAAGTGTGCAAGAGATGCGGATTGTGTGAGGAAGTAAAGGCCACATTGTGTCTGTGTGTGTGTGTGTGTGTGTGTGTGTTTTTGCTCAACAATGCGTGCAGCCTGCATCTGACTCAGCGAGTGGACGAGCGAAGGGGAGGACCATTCATCAGCGGATTCACAGAACTGCTGAATGCTTCCTGGGAGGAGGGTGAGATTCTGAGAGGGAGGGTTCTAAGAAAAGCCTCAGTAATTACCTTCAGCTTTCAGCCTGCTTCTGTGCCACCTCGCACACAGTTTTTATTGTGGCGCAGGATGTGGTCCCAAATGTTGCAGATTAAAAGTGCAACGGTGACATGAAAACGATTTGAGCCTCTGCAAATGGTGCATTTTGAGTAATGAAGTCGGTGCGAGCGCGTGCTCGGCGGCTCAGTGGGGGCAGGGGAGCTGAAGCTGTGGTGACCTGGGCTAAAGCCAGCGTAATAGGATCTCAGTTTCTCAATCCAGATCCAGCTTGTGGTCCTTGTTTGACTTCTCTTTCCGAAGGATGCAAAATCGTGGCCTAAGAAACAAAAAATCAAACGCACTCCGAATTTGGGCCTGAAATGCAAAACTAGCACAAACTGTGCATTCAGCTTAATCATGTGGTTAAGAGAAGCGTTTAAAATGATGGCCTCGTACTTTAAATCCAAAACAGTGATGTGGAGCACATTAGCATAAAGGTACAGTAGGTTAAATGATGACAATATGGCGGAAGACATAAAGGCGGAGATGCTCTCTAAACAGACCTGCCGGTGATGTCGTGCCGCGTCTCCACGTAACGCATCTCTTCCACGTTCGCCTCCACCCACCGGCGAATGAGCGGGGGGTGTCTGGGATCCACCTCCAAGTAAACACGTCTGTTTTTCACCAGAAAGAGAGCACATAATGGATTACGGTGTATTATGAACAGGACAGAATTAATTGAAGCAACGGTGGCATGTCACTGGAACCGTTTTCACGGGAAGTCTTTTAAAAAGCCGAACCCATTAAGGAGGCAACGTGATACGTGTGTTTTCCTCTGTGTTGTGACAAGCCACAGCCAGTGGGAATTAAACCCAGGTGTGTGTGTGTGTGTGTGTGTGTGTGTGTGTGTGTGTGTGTGTGTCGGGCAGTGGAGTTTCTCACCCATGATTTGATAGAATCTGAGGAGCCAGAGTCAAAATCTGTTTGATTACTTTCAGGCCATCGTTACCTCCATCTAAAGCAGCATGGTCTTCAAACCTGGGCCCACAGTAATCCATAAATCACTTAAATACATCCATTTGAGTCACATATCCCCCCCCCCCCCCACAAAAAAAAAAAATTACATTCCTAAAGGACACCTAATGCACAGATGAAAATTCATTTTTGATATTTTATGCGTTTTCAAAAAGGTCTGACATACAATTTTGCTTAAACATGTATTTACTTTTTAAATTAATGAGTAAGCTGATTGTGTTTTAGTCACCGAAATATTTCAGGTTCCAACGTGGTCATATCCTCTGAGAACAGGTACGGGGGATTACTGACCAAAGTTGAGACATGGCGACAAAGGCTTAACACAGTTTCTGCATCTGCCAAAAACACAAAACACGACTTATTTGAATTTTTTTTATCAGCAATATGTTGAGGTGCATTTTTCTGTCTATCTGCAAAGCATTGCTTTCACTCACCTTTCAGTACGTCTAAATGATGAACCTGTAACCTGTCCTGAAGCCCCAACCTGCAGGAAAAAAAAAAATCTTTTAACCACAATAAAAGTAAATCAATAAGGACATTTACAACTTGCTTACGTGTGCTACATTACAATTACCGTAACGCATTCTCTCCCGTTAAATCCACAGCATCCTGGCTTTGATCCAGAGCAGTAACTTTAAGCTTGTGAAAGAGAAACAAACACGGCAATTAAAAGTGATGTTTACCGTTTGGAAACTTCCCCAGGGAAAATAATCTATTCTCTGGAAGACAGTTTTACAATCTGTTAACAGTGTGGCAACAAAAATAAACAGACTTATGCTAAACTTATGACAGGATGGCGGAAAGCTTGTTTGGTTCAGCGGCGAGCTGGAAGTACTGTGCTTTCAGAGTACAGTGTATTCTACTGCAGCGCTCTTTTACTGAGCCATGTGTATCTTTTCTACAGCTGTGACTAATGGCTTTTTGTCCTTTTCAATTAACCTACTGATTTTTAAATCATACTATAAAACTATTCTATTAAGTGATGAATTATTTAGTCCTTAAAATGTCAAAATTGACACATGGCCGTCACCTATAACCAAAACAGAAGTCTAAAACCCACAGAGTTAAGTATTATCTTATAAGGATAGGAAACTGACAAACTACTTTGATACCAGCCAGTGTTTAGTTCTTTACTTATCACAATAGGGACAAATTAATTCTCTCTGAACCTACTTAACTAACTTATCATCTCAGTACAAAACAAGACAAAGAGTCTACAGCCATGCTAAATGTTGGAACTCCAGATTTGACACATTAAAGTCCGTTTACAGGCCTTGAGAAGTACTATATGTGAAACATTGGCGTAATGCCTTTCATGGCTACAGAGTCTAACCATTTGAAAATGGAAACACATCTGGGGGTGTGGCGTTACAAAGAAGTGAGCTCAGCTTACTCTGAAGCCCGCTCCTCGCCTCTGCTTGAGCCTCGAGGCTAATCATGACACATAACAAATCTCCAGCTGGAATGCTGGTGCTCCTGTTGCACTCTGGGTAATGTAGGCGCCATGTTTTAACAAGGAAATATAATGCATGGAAGAAACAAAAGACATCTTGACAATGTTATAAGAGTGCAAAGTTAAACTGGACTCTTTTAATGTCAGCGTTGCAAAATGCTCACAATGGCAATGCTATCATGCTAATGATTAGCAGGTGTCATATTTAACATGTTCTTAAACTAAACTAAATCTTAGTTTCGTGTGTTAGCATGCTAACATACTAAACTAAATCTTAGTTTCGTGTGTTAGCATGCTAACATTTGCTAACTATAACTAAACACAAAGTACACCTGAGGCTCATTAGTTTTGCAAGTATCAGGCACCCGATTAAATGTCAAGAGATCACCAGAGTTATTCAGGTTCATCCTGAGGGGACCATGAATGCCTGTACCAAATTTGATGGAAATCCATTGAATAGTTGTTTTCACTCAAAACCCGGAATGTCAACCTCAACGTGTCACTAGCTGAAAAGTCATGAACAACAAACTCATTCGGATAATTCATCTGCGGACCGTTAAATACAAAATGTGGTACATCTTTCAGACGCTGAGATGGTGAAAAGTGAAATATTTGACCTGCTGGTGGCGCTAGAGGAAAAGTCAGGGGATCCCCTATGTCCAGCAGGCATTTTCCTCTGGGGACCATGAACGCATGTACCGAAATCCACGGCAATCCATGCAATAGATTATTCAGCTTGATTCAATGTGTTGGACCGACACTGCCGTTCCTAGAGGCTAGCGTGGCTAAAAAAAACAAAAAACGATTTGTTACAATAAACACAAACCTAACCTGAGGCAGACTCTTCAGCAGACTAAGAGAAATGGCACCAGAGCCACATCCCACTTCCAAGCATGTATGCTGGGCGTCTGCACCAACTCCAGTCCCGGGATTCATCTTCAGATCAGCGAGCACGAGTTCAACCAACTCCTGCACCAACGCACAGAGAAAACACTGCTCTGGTCACGTGTGATTGGTCAATGGGATTTCACTGTACGTCGTGCGTATGTGCGGCACGCTGTTCTCCTGTCAAACCTCGGTTTCGGGTCTCGGTATGAACACAGGAGGTCTCATCTTCAGTGTCAGATCTCTGAAGTCCCACTCCTCAATCACATACTGCACAGGCATTCTGCGTCGAACACACACATTTATGAGTATTCTCAGGGAAGAAAAACATCTGAATACGTATTTATATGGAGGTGTACATAGAAACTTTATACCTGGATAGGCGTCTAGAGCAGAGCTTCCATATCTGCTCTGTTTTTTCTGGGCTTAGAAACTCTGATAACTTCTCCTGCTCAAGACTTTCTATCTGGATACGTCATGTGAGAAAAGGAAGGCATGTTGTGAAATGTTAATGTGTCAATTCAGACATGAGGCGTTGTTGAAAGAGCTAAAAATGTCCACTCACAGTTTTAGCGCCGAGCAGGTAAGCGACAATGTAAAGGCTGGAGTGGTCAGGCTCCATCACGCCTCTCTCCGCGAAGTGATTCTTCCATAAATCCACCGCCTGAAGTGCTGTGATCCGGCCTGCAGGTATGGCCGGAGTGCTGCATGTACGCACCACATGGGAGCCCCAAAGTCCCTAAAAGATTAAAGATAAATAAACACAAATACACAGCTATCCTGCATTCCAGCTGGTTTAACAGGAACTTGTTGATTTCCTTGTTGTGACTCCTCCTTGAGGGAATTCCCTATCGCCATTTAAGTGAAATATAGGAATTGCAGATCAAATCAATTATGTGAGATTATTAGATACACTAATATATAATGCAATCCAGTCCAAGACTGCATGATTCCCAGTAGTGTTTCTATTTATGTGTCTCTCATGTACTAAATGGATTTCTGTAAAATGACAGGAAAACTAAGATGAATTGGTTCGAGTGAGCCTACAAAATATTTGTGGCCCAGAGCTTCTTCATCATTAAAAACAGAATACCTGTCACAACTCCAGCCAGCTCCTGACATTCACGCTTCCATCATCTGACCTTCCCTGCTCGCATATATATATAAACCATGTTAGAGTTTATTGCTTTGACAGTTGCTACTTTTGGGTTTATGAACCATTATGATACCTCTGGGTTTCGACTGTTAGTCAAAGTAAATAATCAATTTTGAGACATATCACTAAGTTCCATTAACTTGAGGTGGGCATTTGTAATAGATTTATTAAATCTAATGTATTGATTAATCAATATTGAAGAGTCAGTTGTAGTTCTATAGTAGTAATAGCCCCTCCTTCACTTAGTTTTATTTTGGTGATAAAGTCTGTTAGTGTGACATTTTACCCAGATTTGATCTAGATTGTAAACCTTCTGAAGCTTAAATGGTTCAGAACCAATTAGAGACTGAAATTGAATAGAAATTGAAAATGCCAGACCCATATTCAGTAAGACAAATTGCAATAGGCCACACAAACACACACACACACACACACACACACACACACACACACACACACACACACACACACACACACACATAAAATCCATTCAAATGTAAATGCACATCAACCAAAATATGTCTCAATAAATGAACAAACGAGTATGATGACTCTGCTTACATGTGCACTAGTTTGTAAGTTCAGTTGTGTAATAATTTACCTATTAGCGCTTAAAGTTTAGTAATAACAGTTATTCATTAATAATAGTAAGCATTTATCTTGAATTTCATACTTGTCCCTTTCATGTAACGTATGTATGTATGTATGCATTTTAACAGCCTGCTTAACTTCCCTGTGCTTGAAGCAGAGTCCATCGTTACCGAGAGGACCCCCTGAAAACAACAACAAAAATCAATTTGACAGTTTACCTTTGGTCCAACAATCCTGCAGCCAAGGCTTCGGTAGCCTGCACTCAGAGACGTCCTCCACATGATCAACCTAAACGAACACACCTTTTACATCATTATCCATTCTATGTTAGTGTAGCCATCCGCTGTAACGTCACCCTCTGCATCCTTTAGGTATCCTGTTGTCCTAACTATGACACTTTCTCGGTCATGTGTACCATTTGAACCGCACTATATGGACATTAAGCTACATTTTCTGTAGCCCATGGCAAGCTAGTTTATTCTGTCGATAGTGTTTCCTACACATGGCGCAACTCTTCAACTGTTGACATAACGCCAGTCTGCACACGCTGCGCACACACTGCGCAGCACTGACCCTGGTGACTACTGATGCCTTTAAGGACTATCGAATATATGAAACTTTTTAGCACGTAAGCTGCCGGAAACCCGAGCAAAGTGGGTCTCTGAAACCTGGGACGTTTATAGATTTTATACGTTGAGATAATATACATTATGTGAACAGCTGATAGTAAATAGATGTACGCAACTGCTAGTCAATGTTTAAACCTCCACTGTCCACTGTCTACGTAGTATTTACGACTTCCGTTATCTGTTGTAGTAAATAACGAGGAGCTCGTGAATACATCCGTGTTGTTCCTCAATCTGGAGTGCATAAATGAATCGAGTATTGGAGAGTTGTTGCATAGTTTGCTATTAGGTTGACAGCAATTTTGTCAAAGTACACATTAGTCCGGACGTTGCCCAGACGTTAGAAGTGCTAAATGTATTTCACAGGAGGTCACTAGCTTGTTTATCAACCTTACAACGGGAGGCTAGCAGCTAGCTTCAGCTGCTAAACAGGAGGCTGTCATCTGAAACTGAGACCGGGTTAAAGTTTCTGAACATTTGGTACATTATTTGGAGTGAGGTTGCCCTGAAAAACAAGGTCTATGATGGGCATGACCTCTCGAATAGAGTGTATATTCTTCAGTGAGTTTCACCCCACCCTGGGTCCGAAGATAACATATCAGGTAAGTTCAGTGTGCAAATACTACATTATTAACAAGGGGAAAGGTAATAACAATGTTGTGGTAATCATATCAGTTGATATCAGAAACATAAAGTACATAGTATCCGTAGTTGCCATAAGTTTATTGACTATTTGTTTAATGGAATTAGAATGACTATGCTTGATCTTTAGCAGGCATTTAGTCCCTCTACATATTGTGGTGTTGACCGTGGAATTGAAGTGTACATAATCATCTTGAAGCTTGTTCCTTATAGGATGCATTATGTCACACGGTGTCCTCTATGTCCTCTCATGACAGGTCCCAGAGGAATACATTTCACGAGAGCTCTTTGACACAGTTCAAGTTTACATCATCACCAAGCCAGAACTGCAAAACAAATTGATAACAGTGTACGTATGATGCGTCTTTCTCCTTGCCACAATTAATAGTTTTTTTTTTGCCCTTGAGATCTGTGTTGTTGCCTTTGTTGCTCTTTACAGTTTCAAACTATCCCGCTTGCTCTTTTTTTTTTATTTATTTTTTTTATATTTTCTTTTTTTAGCACCGCCATGGGAAAAAAGTTAATCGGGTGTCCTGTGTGCATCGAGCATAAAAAGTACAGCAGAAACGCCCTCCTGTTCAACCTCGGCCTCGTTTGCGACGCCCAAACCAACACCTGTGCCCTTGAGCCCATCGTCAAGAAGCTGTCTGGGTACCTCACAACTCTGGAGGTTGTGACTGATGCCTTTTCATAACTGTGACTTGATTGCTCTGATCTTTGCATCGACGACGTCTCGGAGATGATCTCACATCTTTTGGCTTTGTTGTGTTGCAGCTGGAGAGTTGCTTTATATCCAATGAGGAGAGCAAGCAGAAACTTTTACCCATTATGTCGACCCTGTTAGAAGAACTTAACGCCACAGGAGCCTGCACCTTACCCATAGGTATATTCTGTATTTTACTGTGTATATCTATCTCTTTAACATACAAGCTGAGGATGGTGCTGAAATGCAAAGTGTGTGTGTGTGTGTGTGTGTGTGTGTGTGTGTGTGTGCGTGGAAACAATTTTTCTAAGTATTTGTTTTTCCCGTCTCCGTCTCTGTTCCGTGTTCGTTTTTAAGACGAGTCCAACACCATCCACCTAAAGCTGATCCAGCTGCGAAAGGACCCCCCGATTGTGCAGGAGTATGACGTGCCGGTCTTCACCCAGTGCAAAGACCACTTCATCAAATCTCAGTGGGATCTCACCACTCAACAGGTAGGCCTCGTGGCGCATATCAAGGCACGTCGTGATAAGATAAGATGTGCCAAAAATTCTAAGAAGAGGAGGAAGATTAGTGATTAAAGGCCAGTTATCAGCAGTACGTGAAGTGATATGAACACTTGTTTCACATCCATTATTATATGGATGAAAATGAGTCATCGGTGCGGGAGAAGGAGCCATTTATCGGTAGAAAAATGTGTAATTCCCGGTACAAATTAGTGTATATAAATCGTATTAATTGAGCAATTCAGGTCATCGAGATTAGTACAATCCAATAATGTTCCACTTCGTGCTTACTGCAGATCCTGCCCTATATCGATGGATTTAGACACATCCAGAAGATCTCTGCTGAGGCGGATGTAGAGCTGAATCTTGTTCGCATTGCGGTGCAGAATCTTCTGTGAGTACATTTCAGCGAGAAAAGGGCAACAAACACCAGCGGCGGCTGATGTGCTTCAAAACACCCTCATCCATTGTTGTGTATGTGCAGTGAGCCCGAGGGTCCGTCCATACCAACACGTCGTGACATTTATCAGTGCTGATGACAGCCAGCAGCACATCTATTTGAATTATGCTGTGTGTGTGTGTGTGTGTGTGTGTGTGTGTGTGTGTGTGTGTGTGTGTGTGTTTCTCTCACTTCAGTGTTGTAAGACTTTTATTTCCAAACGGAACAAAAACGAGAGACGCTGAAATCCTCCTTTTCCTCCACAGGTATTATGGTGTTGTGACCTTGGTGTCCATATTTCAGGTATGGTGGTACTATATGTTTGATATGAGGCCACTGTGATTTTGAGAGTAAAATGTAAATATTTTGAGAAAAGTCCTAATATTTTGTAAAAAAAAGAAAGAAAAAGTCTTAATTTCATGATAAAAAGATTTGGCGAAACTCGTAACTTAAGGTCATCCTCATCGTTCAGTTGGCACGTCAAAGCTCATATCTGTTTGAGAGTATTAACATTGTTGAATAATATTACTATATTTTCCACAACTACAACATTTTTACATATAAAACTTTTTTTTCTTAAAATATTTCTATTTTTTCCTAACAGCAGACTAATTCTGTGTGACAACAGTTTGAGGGTTTGTTATGTTTGGTGATGGTCTTGTGCCTTTTTTTTTTTTTACCTCCCTCCAGTACTCTAATGTGTATTGCACCACCCCCAAAGTCCAGAGCCTCATAGATGATAAGTCCATTCAGGAGGAGTGCCTCAACTATGTCACTAAGCAAGGTAAATAAGGGCCATAGTTGCTGAACACAAGTGTTCTTGTTGTCCTTTTTCTTTTGTGACGTTCGTTGTTTGATTGTCGGTCAGGTCAGAAGCGTGCCAGTCTGAGGGATGTGTTCCAGCTGTACTGCGGTCTGAGTCCAGGAACCACGGTCCGAGACCTTTGCTCTCGCTACTCGCTGCAGCTTCAAAGGGTTGACGAGAGGTCGGCGTCAATCACCTTATCAGTTCCTGCAAATACTACTAAAAACTTAGGTCAGAGTGACTTTTATTTACATGTATGTCATGTCATGTGTTGTTGTTTTTTTTTTGTTTTTTTTAGGAGGCTGATCCAATTTGGACTGATGAAGACTCTTATACGACGGCTGCAGAAATATCCGGTGAAGGTGATCCGTGACGAGAGGAGCCGGCTGCCTCGACTCTTTACCGGCTGTCACAGTTATGATGAGATCTGCTGTAAAACAGGCAGGTTTCTCTCTGCGTGTTGAGTATGAATAACATCGAATGGTGGCAAACGAGTCTGCTTACAGTGTCGTCATTTTACAGGCATCAGTTACCAGGAGCTTGACGAACGTTTGGAAAACGATCCCAACATCGTGGTGTGCTGGAAGTGAGCGGATTTTTAAACGGACTGAAAGATAAAGAGATGCCTCAACCAACGATGCCTTCAGTGATGGCAAGACTTTTCTTGGAATACTGGTGAAAGTGAAGTAGTATCTTGTCATTTTTGTTATGTTAGTGTGTGTTTTTGTTTTTACAAATCTCATCAAGAATTTGCATTTTGTTTAGGTGAGGATGGTTATATTTATTAATATTGTACAAAAGAGAATTTGTGACTAATAAAAGAGATTATCCAACAATGTGACCCGTTTGTCTTAAATCACAGTGCATTCAAGTCGAGAATTTCACATTTGATGAGCCTCAGATTGATACAGAAGTAGCTACAGAAGTCTCATGTTATCAGACTGTGAAATCAAATATCTAACTTAAAAACTACAGGAAGAAACATTGTCAATATCTGTTTTTATTTTGTTTTTACTTCTATAATTGAAAGGTTTTTGTACTTGTATATTTTAATATCGTCAATTTTTGAAAAATGTAACTTTGTACACCACTACATTTATTTGACAGCTATAATTTCCTTTTGCTTTACAAATCAAGCTTTTGCATAAAAATATGATAAGCTAGATCAGCCGGTAAATGCTACTCGTACTTGCAGCAGTAAGTACTTTTCGTATAGAGGACTTTTTTTTTTTTTTAATTCCACACAAAGGCAGCAAAAAACATCAAGTTGAAAAAAAAAAAAAAGAGTATAAAATCCAAGGAAATAAAAGACAGTTCAAAGGAATTAAAACTCAAATAAAATCAGGAATGGCTTTCGGAAAATACTAGCCTTTTGTTTTGGAAAGGGATTTAAAGACGATCATTTAAAGACGATTCATACTTTAAGAAGCACTGCCCCCCTCTGGCGGCATCGAGGTACTGCGCTCTGGCCCTGGGTGCGCTTCGTATACATTCACCATGCCAACCACAGCAAACGAAGGGTATAGCTAACACTAACCGTTAGTTTACTTAACTGTTAGCTACTCCGAACCAACTTAACGTTAGCTAGTGAGAGTATTCTTTTGTTTTACCTGACGGTGTGTACGACATGGACACGTCTGTGATTCTACCTGTCGAAGCAGAGGGGTTTGTTCAAAGTCTGGAAACTTTCTCTCTCAAGGAAGTAGGCTCTGAGAGGTGAGAGTAACCAGCTAACACACACACTCATGCTAACGTTAGCTTACATGTAACGTAATGTCTGTGACTAGCTACCTAAACCCAGTGACGTAGGCTGTACTGTGCAGCAAGTGCACACAAAACCAAAAGATGGCGAGGAAATGAACGTTACATTTAACGGTAGGAAGGTTGAAAGGTCTCGAGACATCCAAAAACACACGCACACACACACACACACACACACACACACACACACACACACACACACACACACACACACACACAGAAATACTCAAATCACAGTGTTAGTAAATAGAAAAGTCGAATTGAAAACTACTTAAACGCACTAGTCTAAATGAGTGTTATGAGTGGAATGTAAAAAAACTACTAACTGACAGGCTTATTTCAAGGAGATTATCTTCCATAAGGATGTATGGGCTCAGTTCATCACACACATCCATACAGTACAAATTAAACAACTGACATTAGATAGTATATTATATCTATTTAATAAATATGAATAAACTCCATGGTGACTTTTTTCTGTTTGTAAAACTCAAAATAAAGTCTCCAGGACCCATTTCTTGCTGTGACTAGGAGTACTGTTGACTGGTAGAATAAAGAAGTGTCTGTTGGATTCTTTAAAATGAACTGCCCTTTAAAAACTGCCTTTTTACGTCATAGTGGTGTGTATGCATATAATTTGGAGTGTGGCCATAATGTTACTCTAGGCTAAAGAAAGTGCTCTACATAAGATATGAAAGACATGAATTAATCGTTTATGTCAGATATGAGGCGCATGGAAACAGAATGACGCCTCGACACGGTTCATGAGAAAGTAGCCGTGCTTTTTTTTTTTAATGATTTTTTCTCTTTGTGTGTTGACAGGTGGTTCAGACAGCATGCGCACATTGAGAAACTTAACATGCAGGCGATACTGAATGCTTCTGCCATGCACGATGAGTTTGTTAAGGAGCTCCTGGTGTCCTATGGAAAGGTGACTGCTATACCTCTCTGCTTGTGATGTTAAAATGTCAGTGGAATCTAGTGAATCCCTATGAGAAAAAGTCTCTTGAAACACGTTTTGTGGTTGTTTCTAACGCTATAATTACATATGATATCTCAATAAACAATCTGCTGTATCTTTTTTTTCCCCCCTCTCCTCTTTCTAGATACCTGTTCTGGTCCATGAAATGATCCTTGTCGAAGTTTGGAAGCACAAAGTGTTCCCCATTTTATGTCAGCTGGAGGACTTCAATCCCAAGGACACGTTTCACCTTTACATGGTGGTGAGTGTAACGTGTGTAAAATGATGATCAGCTTGCAGCGCTCATAACTGATTTTGTGTGTACTTTAATGTCTCCGTCTTAGATCCACCATGAAGCCACGATCATAAACCTACTTGAAACGATAATGTACCACAAGGTCAGTATGTACACAAATACATACCCCAAAATGATATTGATTTGCATCATATTTTAAAATGTGTTAAAGTGTTACAACCTGGTTCAAAGGCTGCAACATAAGGGAGACAAGACGAGTGGAAAAAGTAGTAAATATACATTTATTTAAGAAGAAATCATCAAACTAAACAATCAATCAATACAAATAAGCAGCCATGGAAGTCACAGCCAAAAAGAGGAGCCTAAGAAGAGGGTCAGCCTTTATAGTTGTGACCAAACCAGGTTCTGGTGTCGCTCATCAGTGGCCGATTAACATCCTGAAAGACAAACTGACAGGAAACAGGACACAGACCCCTAGTGGAAGGGAGGGGTCGTCACACCCTCCTCCAGGAATACCGATAAACTACATTCAATGCAAACTACATACAGAGTTCAAATTTACAGATTTCATACCCCCCCCCCCCCCCCCCCGCCAACCAATCTCCACTCTGCAACTCCAACATGTGGAGGAGCCAGAGAGATTACACAGTGATTTGGTACACATGACTGAGAAGCAGGGCCAGTTCATGCACTGATTCTGAGATCAGTCTCTGCACATCAAACTTCACTACACAAATGTAAATATGTTTCCTGGTCAATCAAGTTAGGACAAGCCCCCATATGTTACAACCCGACTCAAAGGCTGTAACATAAGGGAGACAAGACGAGTGGGAAAAAAGTAATAAATAAACAAAAAGCATCAAAGTAATCCTGCGGCAAGGCAGTCCAGACTCTCTCTCTCTCTCTCTCTCTCTCTCTCTCTCCCTCTATACATATTGTTATGAATGAAGCTCTATGTGACGTGTTGAAAAAGGTTTTGTGTGTTGTGCAGGATTCATGCGAGGCGGCTGGTGACTCTGTCCTCGACTTGGTGGATTACTGCCACCGCAAGCTCACCCTGCTGGTCAGCAAAGCGACCAGGGAAGCCGCAGCGACTCACGACCAACACAGCCCTAAAGGGAAAGCTGTCGCGTCCTCGACAGACTTGATGAACGAGTTACAGATGCAGAGCGCTGCGGGGGAGTTTGAAATCTCCCTGAAGACCGTCTCTGTGCTGCGCTTCATCACCGATCACACCGAGAGGTACGGCGGTGTCTGGACCAAAGAAGGTTTACGAGTTTACAATAGAGAACCTGAGAAGTCGTCCCAACACTTTGAGGCATTTATACTTCAAGCTTAGTCATTGCATTGCACTTACTAATGCTGCAACTAACTTATTTTCATCATTTCACAAGTGGGAAAAGCAGCAAATTCTCACATTTGAGGATCTGGGATCAGGGGTCGTTCTGCATTTTGCTTGAAAATGGACGATTTGTCACTCATATCGTCCTGTTAATTTATTCATTTACCATTCATTTCACCTGACAGAAGGACATTTTTTCTTTTCTTTACAGCATTAGTGTCATCAATCGCATGCTGTGCACCCACAACATGCCTTGCGTGCTGGTTCAGTTGATTGACTGCTGTCCCTGGAGTCGCTGTAAAGACGGTATACGTCACACCTCCTGCATATCAAACGTGTCCTCGTATGAACGCGTGGTTCTGGGCTAATACTCTGTCTCCTGCTGAAGGTGAGCTAGAAAAGTGCATAAATGGCAGATGGCAGAAGATTCCTGTTGAGGACCATTTAAAGATGAGCAAACTAGACGGTCAGGTCTGGATTTCCCTTTACAATCTGCTGCTGAAGGAAGACTGCCAAAGGAAATACGACTTCAACAACTATAACAAGAACCAGCTTCTAAAGGTATACTGTGAACGAACTGTTGACTGACTCTATTTTCATCATTCCTTTATGTTCTTTGAGTCATTTTTAGCTAATCAACGTTTTTAAATGGTATCAATCAACTCCTCCTCCAAACTCTAAGAGGCTACTGTATATCAGCTGTAAACTGAAGCTCAGGAAGTGTGTGAGTGCCAGATCATTGTCCTCCAACATCATATCTGATCTCCTTGCTTGTTAAAACACAGATTCAGTTTCCAATGGTTGTTTTGACTCAGATGTTTCCTCCTATTATATGCTTTCTCATCCTCTTCCTGTCGCATTGATTGTATAACCAGAGAGCCTTGTGCATCCTCTTTTGAGGGCATTTCTGTTCTTGATGTAGAAAGTTCTGACGAGTTGACTTGTTTTTGTTACTGAGGATTATTTGTGGGCTTGTCGTTCATGTGACACAGCTTCGAGGTTTCATGACAGAGGTGTTGATCGATCAGCTGCCAAACCTGGTGGAGCTGCAGCGTTACCTGGCTCATCTCGCCGTTGCAGACCCCGCCCCTCCAAAAAAAGAACTCATTTTGGAACAGGTGCACGCTCACAAATCCACACATATATCTCTGCACCTACAAGTGACTATGTCCTCTGTGCGTTTACCCTAAAGCTTTGCTTTATGTATAGATCCCAGAAATATGGAACCACATTGTGAGAGAGAATTCTGGGAGGTGGAAGGCGATAGCAAAGTATCAAGTCAAAGAAACTTTCAGCCCATCTGAAAGTGAACTGAAGCTGCTGGCAGAGAGGTGATTTTAGTTTCTATGCTGAAAACACAAGTCTGAGATATGAATAAATCAACTCCATCAGCATCTCCGTGATTATTACTGCGATTGTTTCACCAGGTTGTACCAGGTGTACAATTTTGACGTGATGGAGAGTTTACTCCCTGAGAAGCCAAAGTGTGGATCCTGTGGGAAAGAGGCAGCAAAGAGATGCTCTCGATGTCAGGGAGAATGGTACTGTCACAGGTAAGACATATATATATATATGTATATATATATATATATATATATATATATATATATATATATATATATATACAGTAATGCAGAAGATCTGCTGGACTGTCGTGGTGAAGAGGCGGCTGAGCCTGAGGACAAAGCTTGTGATTTAGCCGTTGATGTTTTAATGAATGAAAGAATGAGATTTGTGGATATCATACACTTAATGTGTGTTCTGTGTCTGCTGATGTGACGTCTTTGTTCACCTTATTTTGTATTTATCTTCACAGAGAATGTCAGGTGAAGCACTGGACTAAACACAAGAGAGCCTGTCAGCTCACGGCTGAAGATCCAGAGAGACCTGCTGCACGTCAACAGCTGACCAAGAGAGACTGAAGCACATGCAAGGGACCGGTGGTGGATGGGAGAAGATGGGAGAAACAGATTCTGCACAATGCAAATTTAGATTTTAAATCTTTCTGTTAGTGAGTATTCAGTTTATGCCCAGTTACCGAATGTTGTTGTTTCCTTTTTTGATTTGAACACTGTTGTTTGTTTATGATAACCTTATGTCATATCCTTTTAACTAATCGTTTGTCTATCTGAAGAAGGTTCTTTCCTTTCTGTCAAGAGACTTACACTGTTATTTTGTTATTCACACCAGCGACAAATAAAATACTTTGAACAGCTCTCTCTGCCTTGTCTTCTTGCCCATTGCTGTTAAGAACGTGAACAGATAGAGTCCCCTAGTTAAAGTGAATGAGTGGCTCCTCTTCTTTTACCTTCAGACTTCACCCTAAATGTTGGATTGCTGACTTTCTGTCCGTAAAAAAGTCCGATCAAGATTGGCTGCAGGTTTAAGCCTAATACATATTTATAGTTTGATGTATAAATACAGTATATAATAGGCTATATATTTTAGATTTCCACTGCTGTAAATGAAACCCAGATCCATCACAGCTGGAGACAGTGGTTGCAGCGGTGGGGGACTTTGCACGCCCACTCAGCTGAGCTCCGGACTCAGAAGCACCCCCTATGTGAAAACATGCCGGATGTCGGTGCAGCTCATGATCATCTTACTCTCTGTTTTTCTTGATAAGCTGCTTCCTCCTACAACACGCTCTGACGACTGTACGAAAGATGCTCCGTGTCTTGAGAAGTGCTCAGACTCCGCGGTCACACTGATGTTACAGAGACTGAGTTTGGCGCTCCGTCGCCGCTGGAACCGGCCGGTGATGAACGGTTTATTTCCAGAGATGTAGCCGCGGCTGCACACCTCCGTTACTTGGAAACCGTCAGAGACTTGCTGCGGAAAGTTTTTTCTCTTTCGGATGGAAGAAGTTTTGAGACAAAGCGGTTTCCACGGGGCTGTTTTTCTCCACTGTGTCGGTGAGTTAGACTGAAGATTCACTTTGGAGTTGTTGGTTTAATTCACCAAAGCCTGTTTGTTCTGGGACTGAACATTTGAGTTTATGCTCTCATAATTGCATTGTTTTACTTACAGGAATTACGAGGCTACTTATGTGTGGTAAAACGGGAGAGAAGCCCACATCTGACACATTAACATGTTAAAGTAGTTTGTTTGACTTTAGGCTGTTATGGCTACTTTAATACCCTGCTTTACTTATGATAGTTTGGCAGACTGTCAAATATGAATTACCCTATTTCTATAGAGGAGGCCTATGTTATGTATGAGGAACCAACGTGTCATTTTCCAAATATGGTTACTAAACCACCATATCCAAAACATATCTGAGATCTGACATAAAAGACTACTTATATATAATCAAAGTAACGTTACTGAAGTACAGTTTACTTATATTTAGCTTATACTACATTACAATTAAAGTGAAACTTTAGTACTTTTTACTCTACTGCATTCATTTGACAGCTGTATTGAATATGATTGGTTTATAAAATATACTAATGTGTGTTATATGCTGATCATCCTGCAGCCGGCCGCCCTTGGGGAGGGTGTATAGTGTTGAAAGGCCGAAAACACCCAACGACACAAGGGAGCATTACTGACGATGTGTTCTGGGCCCAACTGTCCCAAAATTCTACAAGCTTAACCAGACCGAGATAGATACCAGACCGAGATAGATACACCCCACACAAACAAGCCGGAAAACCCCCACTGGTCGATAGTCAACCACTCAAAACAAGGTTAATTTCCTGGAAGTGCTCACCACCTTGGCACAAGGGACAGACAAACATCATGTCCTTTGTTTTTTGATTCAGTATTGATACAAATGAATCTGTCTAACAGAACACATTTGTTGAAATCTCCACCTTGGCGGGCTTTAACGTTAAAATGCTGTTTACACCTTAAAGCATCAGCAATAATAATCCAATAATATAATATGTTAAGGGACCGTTGTGCTGCATGAGTACCTTTACTTTTGATGCGCTAAGTACATTTATAAAAATAAAAATACGAATGGCGCATTTGTACTTGTAATTAAGTATTTTTGTAATAAATTGTGGTATTGCTACATTTACTCAAGTACAGCATCTGAATACTTCTGCCAGTATTTCCTGTCAGTACACATTAGCCAGTACTTGTGCTGATAGACAAAAAGATATGACCAACTCCTCAGCATATATATATATATATATATATATATATATATATATATATATATAGATATATATATAATCAGGCACTTCTTGATATTTTGTTCTCTTTTCAAAGACAGACCTAAGAAAAAGGAATATTCACAAGAATCATCCTATGTTTTGTAAAGTAATAAAGCAGTCTTAAATTTAGATTTCTTTAGATCTTAAATTGAGATAGAAGCTTATAATTTCAAGATCCCATTGTTGTAAGTGTTAAACTGTTGCCATGTCGTCTTTGGCAGTACCCGTGCGTTATTGTACGTTCTCCTGTCTGTCAGTGATGGTGGAGGCAGCCGGGCTCTGAGTGACACCATGTCTTGGGGGGAGTTCATCGAGCTCCGTGACCTGAGGGCGGACAGAGAGCAGATAGAGCTGACACACGGCACACCCTGCTCACCTCCACGCCTCGAAAGAGCCAACGCCCTGAGAATCAGCCCGGGGAAGGTGCCGGACCTGCTGAGCCGGGCGGGCATCATCAGAGTCCTGAGCAGCACCCAGGACCCCCAGCTCCCTGAGGAGAAGGGGGAGGGACACAACTTCCAGCCCTGCAGCCATTCTCAGCCCACATGGTGCGACCTGTGCGGCGACTTCATCTGGGGCCTTTACAAGCAGAGCCTGCGGTGTGTCAGTGAGTAGGCTGTTTGTGCGTGCTTGAAGTAGCAGAATCTACCATGCATGCAGTTGTTCAAGTGGTTTTGGTGGTGGGATCATAATCTAGGCTCAGGGTCCGATACAGACCTGTGTGCTCTTCTCGCTCAAGACTCATCTTAGAGTTGCAATAGTCTCGAACTTCCTTTTCATCAACTGAAACCCACTGACATGTAGCTGTGGTTTATGTAAATCATTTAATGTGCAGGAAAAAATAAAAAAATGCTTCTTTACAGTTATCTAAATATTAAAAACGCAGTTTAATCACAAAGAAACGTTGACGTGAATACAGAAGTTTTACGGTCATAAGTGTAACTGTTTTTTCTCTCAAATATGTATATACTCACACCTTTGTTTCAAGGCATTAGTGATCATGACATCATAACAAAAGAGAAAGCAAAAAAGGAAACAAAACATTAACACTGTTACTGGGCTTACATGCCATAAATATAAATATGTTCATTCATACATATCCGATCCAGACATCCGATATTTTGTCTTGATTTGAGTATTGTATAATTTAGCTTTGTTTATTTCACAGCTGCACTCAACAGATGCAGGTTTGCTAATTGTGTCTCTCAAGACAGGTGTTTGCTCTTTATTTATACTTTATAGACTCGGTATCCATTTAATCGTGTACACCTGCACAATCTAATGCAATCCAATACAACTGTTCCACCATGAAGTCTACCATTAGGATGTATTTCATGTTCAGTTCTTGGTGACATTGTCAGAAATGGGTAATTTTGATTATATAGTATGTTTATCATTGAGGTCCTTGTATATAAAGCTGGTGTTGAACCGAGCCGCATTATATCCAGTGGTGTTTCTACTGTTCTGCCCCCGTATGTATGCAAATTAAAAGGGGGGAAAAAAATAGATACACCTCTCAATATCATGTTGTCCGGTACAACACCACCTTTAACTACGACCTCAGTAATAAACACACATTTTGAATTTAACTTAAAGGTACAGCAATAACCAGACATGGCCAGAGGAGGACATCTCCTATTGAGAATCGTACTCTACGATATATAATCTCACGCGTGCTTACAGTTGATGTCATGTGTGTTTATGTGTTTGGCAGCGTTTGAGTAAACCCGTGACTTTCTACACTTACAGATTGTAGATTCACGTGCCACTACCGCTGCCGTGCTCTGATCCGGCTGGACTGCAGCTGGGACCGAGGCTCCGTGGCTGAGCACACATCGGTAGTGGAGCACACCATAGAAACAGACACCAATGTGGTAAGGACCTTTTGGATTTGGCATTACGACCGGCCTAGTATTCTCTTGGTTGTCCATAAGCAGCCGTGCTCACGATCATCAAGAAGTTATTGCATTATTGTAGCACTATGGTTACCATTAAATGTAGACAATCAGTGAGGAAACTGGTAGCTTCTAACCAGCCTCTACTTTGCGTGTTACATTACGTGCTACCTGGTAATTCTGCTGGACCGCTTTTAGGAACAAAATCACATGTTTAACCGACAGAAATGGGAACCATTTTACACGGCAATGAAAACACGGCGTTAATCCTGTTCCACTTACTGCAAACTGGGGAAGTTTGTTGTTGTTGAGAAACACAAAATGTTACAGGTAACAGATTTTGCACCATCTGGTTCAGTTTATTTAAGTACTGCAGGGAAACATCTGTTTGCAGAGTCCCATAGCCAGCTGTTACACCCATTGTTTTATAGATTTAAGAAAACACTTTGAATTTCTTTCAGCATGATGTACCGTAAAATGTTTTCACTTTAATTTTAGAGTTTCATATTTTAGTCCTGTCTTTGCTTTGCTTTTTATAAAGGCATAACAAGTGCCAAAAAGCATACTATACCCAATCCTAACTGCTCTACATCTTAAATCTTACCAGAAGAAGACTCCTCACTGTGCTTCTCTGTTCCACATTGTTATTTATAAAGAGGGGAGTCAAGGCTACAAGCCCATAGTCGTTCAAGGCAGCTGGCTTTGGTTTCTTGGTAACAGGTTTTATTCCCTCTCTATCCAACACATGTTGCTTATCAAAGGATGTCTGGAATGTAAAAACTTCAGCAGAGTATGAACAGTATGAAGACATTGCTAGATATTGTCTTGGTGCATAAGGCCTTTCACACGACGGACGTTTTCACTTGACATAGCAGGAGAACGTACAGGTGGATCTAATAGACCGTTGGTGATGGCTCTGTGATAGTGGTGTGTACCAGTAAGCAGTGAAAACCAAACCACAAAATCAGAGTTCGAGGTGTCAAAATTGGTTCAATCAGAGTTTAATGTGAGAACAGCAGGAAGATGTCTGGGTGCAGCAGTCCACATAATGTGAACTCGTAGCTTTACACTAGGAGGCTCCAAAGTATTTCCTGCCCAGCACACATTAGCCAGTACTTGTGCTGATCGTCAAAAAGATATGAGCAACTCTTCAGCGTGTGAGACAAAGACTGAGGGTAGTTTACAAATGTCTTCACCAGTTGGACACGTGCCCCATGGTTTTTATGTTCTCTGTGTTATTACTTGAACCGATTAAAAGCCTACGCCAGGGGCGGCATGTTCCAGATGAACAAAGGAGGATTGTTTATCTGTCTCAAAATCATAGCTTCAAATGCAGAAATTAAAGATAATTTTATCAACATACCTGATTATAATTTTCTGTAGCCAGATTCTCACTACAAGGTTATGAACTTAGTACCGAGTCCTCATCTTTAGTCATGTTTTAGTATCAGTCCGCCTGATGGTTTAAAAAGAGTTCACATTGCAGCATACTGGAAACTAGGGATTCATAGGTTTTTTTTAAGATGAAATTTGCAACTTTACACACACTGACACGCAGATGTGACCTGAGATGCCACAATTATTAGATGCAAAAAAAATATTTTCTATTGAGTACTGATCTGATGTCAGATCTGTCCTGTTGCCAAAGTTCAAATCTGTTTATCTCACTCAGGGGGACTCATTTGACACATTTTTATGAACGTGATAATTGTTGTGACACAAAAGAAAGATTGGCGGCTCTCCATGTAAATGAATGTAACATTTTTATGAAAACATAGGATTTTATGACACTGACAAAGAAACATTATTCATGTGGGATTGATACCAATTTGGCATATTGGATTGATGCATCCCTGTTATTTACCAATTCACCTGCAGAGCAGTTTCTCAATTATTTTATTAATAGTTTGTTTGTTTAATTCTTTTGTTTATAAAATGTAAGAACAGGCTGGCAAATGTCTTTCACAATTTCCCAGGGTGACATTCATGTTGCTCCTAACTGTATATAACTGTCCAAAACGCCAAAATCTTTCATTTATAAAGATAAAAAACCCAGAGATAATTAGTTTTCAGACACTTCCGTGTTAGTACGTGCCAACTCGCATATTTTTTTTACTTTTTATTTTACCTTTATCCAATCAGATAAGTCAATTGAGAACCAGTTCTCATTTTCAATGACGACCTGGCCAAAAAGGCAGCAACAGGAAGCAAGTCGTATAACAAATAAAACATAGAAACATCTCAATCATACAAAAATAACATATATATATATATATATATATATATATATGAGCATTCAGAAAGTTTCAGTTTGCCAGTCATGATTGGAACTTGGAAGTTTACATGAACACTCTCTACAAGTGAAAAACTAATTTTACAATAACTCAAATACGACATGAAGGCGGCATAATGAAGGATCCTAATGAGTTGCATTATGGGAATTGTGGAATCCAGTGTTTGAAGCGCTACTAGGCACTGCAAGTTATGATATCTCGGCCTCCGCTGCTTTGACTATGTTTTATTTTTTAGTCTTCCTCTTCCTCGAGTTCCTTGGTTGTATGGAAGTCAATGGAGAAATCCAAATGTGCTATTGATCGACTAATCGATTCAATAACAAACTGTTTCAGTGAAACTGAAAATGTCACAGCCATATCAAAAAAGTGCCTGTGTTTGCATATGGTGACATTTAGTTGGGGTATCTCCCAACTAAATGGGAGATACCCCATACCCCATATGGTTGGAGATACCCCAACCATATAGTGACATATGGTTGGGGTATCTCCCTCTTGCCCCCTGAGAGATAACGTGGTTATAACTAAATAAGGAAAATGTCTCCTAACTTGGCAGTCTAAGTTCAAGTATTGTATGTTTGGTGCCTATGAGTTCAACATATGTACTCACAGCTCATACATTGATGAATAAACTCACATGTTGACTATAGACCGTAGGACCAGACCTATCGTCACGTGACAAACTCAGCGGGGAGGGAGCAGCAGCAACCGTGGGAGAGGCGGCAAAAAGAAGAGGGGAGGTGGGAGGGAGGGAGGAGGTCACGACTTTGGCATTTCCCCTCGCCGTCCAATGGCGACCGGCTACGATGGGTTTGTGTATTTTCCAAACTCAGCTCAACGGACCTGGGTGGGACCTGGGTGGGGCCTCGGCGAGGGGAAGGAAGCGAAGGCAGCAAGGGCGGGGGCGCTAATACATCCTGTTTCACACAGACCGAGTACAGTGGAAACGTGGCCGGTAGAAGTTAGAGGAGAAAAAAAAGACACTTGTATTTAGTCGATTTAGACTGTTATCAAGGCGCAACCGCGATATTACGTCCGCTGAGAGATTAGTTAACCGTTGAAGTTAGCCGTTAATTGCCGTTATTTAGAACATTTCAGCCAGACTTCTATTCAGCCCAGTTTTTGTGTTGAGCTAACCAAGCGTGATTTAACGTTACTTTCACACTTTTTAGTCGTCGTATCTTAAGTTCACGGTTGTTGACCCTCGTGCTATAGGTGCTTTTTGACCGGTAGTCAGCATGACAAACGCGGCTAGCAGCTCGGAGAAAACTCCGTCCTTCGAGATGACCTGGGGCAGCTCCACCAGCAGCGGCTACTGCAGCGAGGAGGAGTCCGACTCTGAGTTCGAGCAGTACTTCACCGCCCGGACGTCGTTCTTCCCCAAAACCCGGAAAGATAACGTTACTGCTAAAGTAAAGCAGGTGAGAAGCTCGAACAAAGTTAACAAACAATAACGTTAGGTTTGAATACAAAAAGTCCAGTCCTCGGTGTAAAAAGGAGAAGTGAGATGGGTGTTGGGAGTGGTTCATCTAAATAACTAAAGTTAGCGTTGTTTAAGGTTTCTGCTCTCTTTGACAGCTGTTCTGCTTAAATTGAGCATTTTATCCACATGTTTAGGAGTCAAATGCAACTGTGTGTTGCTCAAGGGCACTCCAGCAGAGGGGATGCTTGCCAAGTGAGCTTGCAGGTTAAAGGGTGGAGCTCTGGTTCCTCCAGTTTTGAGTGAATAGACTTGAGACTCATAATAATCATTTGATTGAGAACCTATAATAAAAGGCATGTCAGCACTGGCATAAGAACCACAATCCAGCAGTGCAACGTTTTAATGGTAACAAGCACAGCCCACAGTTGAACTCTTGCAGAGAACAACTCGATTGTAATGTTTTGTGACGCACGCCGGCTTCTCAAGTTTCCAGACTAACACCCACCATTCATTGACTATTCAGGTTTCTCATACTTATTTCTCAATCTCTGATGATTCATGTGTTGTTTTGGATTTGTTAATTTTTTTGTTCCTTTAGTCACCCACGCCCATTAAAGATCTCAGCTTTCTTTATTGAAAAGCAGACGCTGTTTATTGTAAAACTCAGTGACGCTCACCCTGTTTTGTGTTTCTGTGCAGAAGCCATTTTTGATTCACACTGTTGGCACTTTTTGAGAGGACACTCCTTTTGTGGACATGTGGGAATGCAGTTGTTGCATATGTTATTTTTCCTCCTCCTGTTACCATATGGGAAAGCTCAACATGGCCCACATTATTGATTTATTGACTTGCTAACAGCAGCATATTAACTCTACAGTCTTTCAATCTGCGTAAGGATCACCACCATTGATCTTCTTCTGCTCTACGTCGATTTATAAGCTGCCCAGCCCGTTTAAAGCTTGCAGCTTTGCCTGGTTTGTTTTCATGATTCCATAGTAATGAACATAGAGAGAGGCAAGGCAGAGTTAGATACATTTAAACAATATTTTGCAGAAGAAAAAAACCCTCTATTAATGTAGAAATGCTTGTTTGTAATAATGGAGAAATCTGCGTTAGTATCAATGCAGCGTCCACAGATACTGGATATGGATTCTACTCCTCAGGAAACCCCCCTGCTCCCATGAACCTCAAGGAATGAGCTGGAGCACAGCGTGGAAAATAAATGTGTGCTGCCTCGCACTTCTGTAGCATTTTCTTACTGTAGAGGAAATACCAGTTGGTCAGTTTACTCAGGAAAAGCTAATGGCCAAATGTGCATGACTGGAACATGACAGAGACGGTGCGGTTGATGAGGCAGCTGACTTCACAGGATGTGTCTGTGAAACAAGGGAGGGCTTTGTCTCTCCCACTTGTGTGAGTCGGAGAGAGGGGATGCTATTTTTACGTGAGTACCAAGTCAAAGAATGCAACACAGAACCGTTGGTCGCACTCATTACAAACAGCTGCGAGTCGCACACACACCCCTCCGTCCTCTATCCCCTCCTAGGCCGAAGGAGTCAGAGCAGTCCTACAGGATTGGACAGAGCTGACATCATCGCTTTTTTTTGCCTTTGCTGCGTTGTCAGGAAGTTGAGTCTGATGCAACTGGTGCTCACTGTTAGAAATAGCGGTGGCCTAACAGGAAGTTAAATAACTACAGCTTTACTAAAGTTTGGCTGTTTGTAATTCTCTTCTGAACAATATTAGTTTTGAAAGAGGAACTTATTTAAATCAAATTTGGATCGAGCTACTGTTGCTTTTACATGATAGCTTCACACCTTCTTCCAACTTTCTCAATTCCTGAAAACTTACTTTTCAACACATTTTTTATGTTTTTAGGATTGGTACAAAAATGCAAGTCAGCCACAATGTTTGTAATTGTTCCAGAATGACCATTTTTAAGAACGTAATGCACAACTAAAACGTGTCCAGTGTCCATTCATGTACCGGTGCATTGTGGGTGTTGTGCGGCTCTTTCTCCGGGGTCCTGCTGTGGTTTGGAGATGAGCCCTGCCACCTGGTGGTTTAACGCTGTAACTCCTCACTGTCCCCTCCAGGATGAACAAATTGAATGGGGAAAGCAGGAGTTGACCACTGCAGATATTCAGCAGAAGGTGAAGGAATACAACGCTCAAATCAACAGCAATCTGTTCATGAACACGGTGAGCAGCGAGGATCTACAACACATCCATGCAATTTTAAAGCGCCAGGGTTTTTTCATTCGGTGAAACATTTTTTATTTTACTCAACAGAACAAGGATGGCTCCTACACTGGCTTTATAAAGGTGCAGTTCAAGTTGGCCCGTCCCGTGTCAGTTCCACCTCCAAAGAAAGGAGGTCACGATGCCGGAGGGAGGAAGGCTAGCGGAGTGAAGCGTCGCACCTCTTTCTACCTCCCGAAGGACGCGTCCAAGCATCTGCACATAAGCTCACGCACTTCTGCCCGTGAGGTCATCGAGGTTTTGTTGAAAAAGTTCACTGTGGTGGACAATCCCGGCAAGTTTGCTCTGTTTGAGCGCAGCGAGCGCCATGACCAAGGTATCACTCCACTTCATTGTGTTTACACATTTGGACCTCCTGTAAGTGTTTTTAAATCAAAATGTGCATGCTTTACATTCATTTGATTTATTTTTTTTTCTTCAGTTTATGTTCGCAAGGTCTCTGATAATGAGAGTCCCCTCCGCCTGCGTCTGTGTTCTGGGCCCAATGAGAAAGTCCTCAGCTTTGTTCTGAAAGAGAATGAAACTGGAGAAGTCAATGTGAGTGTAACATGGATTTGAGAGTAAGGGCCAAACCCTGTGGTAAGTTTATAAAGTGGACTAATTGCATGTTTAATCTTCTTACAGTGGCATGCCTTCTCCATGCCTGAGTTGAAGAACTTTGTGCGCATTCTGCAGCGTGAAGAGGAGGAGCACGTCAAGCAGATCGTGCAGCGGTACGCTCTAGCCCGTGCGAGGATGCGGGAGGCTCTGGCCGGCTCGACCCCCGGCTGAGACGACTCTGCGCTCGGGGGTTTGAACGTGCACCGCTTGGCTGGACAGTCGCCTGAAGATGACCGGTCATCGCTGCATCCAAAGATCCCAGATAATACAACTCTAAACGCCTCTTGGGTGAACGAGAGAGTGAGATGGGGCGCAAGACAATGAGAGAGAGCTAGCGCGAATGTGCGTGTGAAATGATGCGAGAGATGAGAAGTGCCTTACACCTGGAGAGTCTGATGTGCCTGAGAGAATTGAGTTGAGAGAAACGACACTGGCAGATGAGACTGTGGTTATATGTAGTAATGTGGGATAATCCCGTGTACCTCAGCTGTGTCACTTTAACTTTAAAAAATATGTCAGGGATGGTTTTTAGCATTTTTTTTGGATTAAAAATATGATTAATGTACATTTGTAGATGCAGTGCTAAAGTCAAGCCCCATATTGCAATTGAGCCGATAATCACATGTCTGGAAGTTGCATTCCTTTTTCATTTTCCAGATTACAAAATTGGCAACATGTCCAATCGTGACATTACTGCCGAGTTCAGATCAACTTAATCTGGTCCTTGAACAACCTGCCATGAAAACCATCAACTTCCATATTGCCATTTGGAAAAGTTAAACACACATTTGTTGCTGAAGAGTATTTAGTTTTTCATTTGACCCAGGCTCAAAAATCTGCCATGTCCTCTCGACACCCCTGATGGGTGCAACTCTTTTGTTTTTTATTTTACGGTCAAATTGTGAATTTGACTGATGTATGGACATTTGTATGCAACTATGAATGTCAGAGAGAGCAGTGTCACTGTGGTTGACTGGAACCTTGAATGAATATTGGTATACATGTGTTTCACTGAAAGCTGTTCGTCATTCCTTCATATCTTTGTTTTTTTTCTGTCCTTTTTAAGAAAGTGTTTGTCTTTCGCTTTTCAATTCACTATCATTGTATCCGTCCGTGCACGTATTTACATGTTGAATCTACAATTCACAATGTGACAAATGTGCATCGCGGTCAGTAAAGAATTACCCAGTTCAAATAAGTTTCTGTATTTCTTGTATATCGTAAATAAACGTTGAAATATGCCCTCGTTAGATCTGGGTGATAAGCCCCAATACAGGACTATACAATAACCCAGCTCTCCACAAACAAAACCCTAACACGTCGTAGACATAGTTAAATGCATTTTTTTTTTATCCAACCATCTTTTAGATTAACATCCCCGTCATGGTGTTAAGTACAATGATTTCCGGTAACTGTCTCGGTACCGCCTGTCTGTTCGATCAGCTGATCGCCATCGTAAGGACCAAAACAGCTAACGCTAGCTTAACGTAGCCGGGGGTAAAAGTTATGAAAGGATATGACGATTTAATACGGTATTATAAGGTAGGATATTGTCAATACATTTGTTTTTGCGTTTGGTGGTCTACGGTAAAGATGATTTAGTGTTTGTTTAGGCGACATGTCGCTGTGTTGTCTGGCTCGTTAACGCTTAGCTGTTGTAGCTAACCTGCGTCAGTGGCGGAAGCTAACAGGCTAACTCACCTAAATATACAGGTGCCGTTAGCTACAGCTAGCTACATGTTATTCGCTACATTGGCCCAATACTACGGCGGTGCTTTATGGGACATGTTCTGGGCGTTACGTTTAAAATGACGGTCGTTTTTATACCGTAAATATGGCAATGTAACTACCGTTAAGAATCAGATCGCTCGTGTTTAGGATTATATGGCTGAGTGTGTTAGCTTCCTGAGAAGCTAGCATAACGTAACAAGGTTACAATACAACGTTAGCCTCGACATTGTCTCGTTTAGTGAACTGATATTTTTTAATAGTAATTTCGTCTATTTTAAGCTCGACGTCAGTTCTTGTGCGTTTCTGAGTCAATTCTGACTCCTTGCAGGGTAAACGGATCATGCATTACATCTAGTGTATCATAGTGATTCAGCAATAAAGTATTTGATCCACCTAGTCACAAGTCACTTGCTAAACAAAGAGTTACACAAGTAGTCACACAGCTACCTGAACACCAGGCAGAGAAAGTCAAGTCTGATGTGTGTGTGTGTGTGTGTGTGTGTGTGTGTGTGTGTGTGTGTGTGTTTCTCTTCTCAGATCCTGGCTTTGATAAGGAATTGAGAGCGTCTGGCCACCAACCAGATTGAAAGCATTAACTGGAGACTAACTATGTCTTATCTCTGAGAATGGGAGGAAGTGGATCCAAAGCCAAAGGTGTCTGGCCTTTCTCAGGCAGTGGAGCTGGAGGGGATTCACCCAGCGATGGGAACGAGCAGTCTGTGGCCCGCCTCAAAGGTTCCAGAAACGCCACTCCGTTTGTTTTTACCAGGAGGAGGTAAATAATACATGATCGGAAAATGGCAACGGTTCGCTTCACCCAAATAACAACTTATTTTCTTAAGTAATCCTAGTGGAGGTTGTTTTTTAATGTTTGAGATAAGAATATCCTGGAAATACAATGGAGGTGAACGGCTGTATAATAAAGGCTTTTTACGCCTCTATTATATAGCTGGAAGTAGAGATATGACACAAAATGAGGGGAAAGAGAGATTAAAAACGATCAACAGCAGAGCACACATTCAGCTAAGAACACAAAATAATATAATAAATGGTTAAAATACGTTTTAGACTGATGTTGACTTGCTGTTGTTGACAGCTCTTTGTACTATGACGAGGACGGCGACCTTGCTCACGAGTTCTACGAAGAGACCGTGGTGACAAAAAACGGCAGGAAAAAGTCCAAGTTGAAGAGGATTCAAAAAAATCTGATTCCACAGGTGAGCCAGGGACACATTTTTGGCAATGCTGATCTGAGTGAAGCATGTTCTGAATGATTTGTTGATTTGAATATTTCTGTACTTATCTTTTCAGGGACTTGTGAAGCTTGACCACCCCTGTATACATGTAGATTTCCCCATCGTCCTCTGTGAGGTGTGAACAGTTGCACAGGACTGATCTACTATGAAGCGCGGCGACAGGAACTCTTCCCGGAGGAACGTTTTTTTTGTCCCAATGTCGGAGCATCAAAGTCAAGACTGGAGCCGTGGTCCGGAGAGCGAAAGGAAAATTCAAACCGTCGTCTAAAACTGATATATTGAATGAAATGTTATACATTTGAATTCAACTTTCGGTCAGAGGGTTCCCTGTTCACAAAAATCCATATTTTGATATTCACAGAAGTAGTGTTGGTCCAGGTTGTGTGTCCACTACCCAGCTGATATGTAAGCAGTCTTAGAGAATACATCGGATGAAGATGTACTTCTCATGTGAGTTCTTTTGCAGGGAAAAACATCCTTGATGTGAAAAAAAGGCTTTAACGGTTTATGCCTTCTGTGAGACGTAGAGTAAAACTGTGTGTGTGTGTGTGTGTGTGTGTGTGTGTGTGTGTGTGTGTGTGTGTGTGTGTGTGTGTGTGTGTGTGTGTGCGCACTTAGGTTTGTTTGAGTGAGTGTGTGAGAGACGGGAACGAAAGATGTAGTTACAGGGTAGAATAATGAAGCATTGAGAAATGTATTATATATATGTGTATATATATATAATAAATATATATATATGTGTGTATATATATATATATATATATACATATATGTATATGTATATATATATATATATACATATATGTATATGTATATATATATATACATATATGTATATGTATATATATATATACGTATATATATATATACATATATGTGTATGTATGTATATATATATATATATATATATATATGTGTGTGTGTATATATATATATATATGGTCATGTTCTGTATTGTCACGTCTGAGTCTGTCTCAGTAACCGGAGCTCAGACCTGCACTAGTGAACATAATGTACTGTAAATAATATCAGATTTCTTAGTTGGAACTACTTGAATAAATGGTTTACTGAGCTGAATATCTGACCTTTTCTGTTATGTTTCTTATGGCCTCATTAGTATTGAGTTATGTCAAATAACACATTTTATTTCTTGGTCCCATACAAATCTTACTTTTAATGTTAACTGATGAAAAGGTTCTCAACTAAAGGATTTTTTTAAAACAAACAAGGAAAGCATATTTCCTTTCTTGCCAAGAGTTAGATGAGAAGATTTATACCACTCTCGGATTAAACCAACAAGATGAAATGTGAAAATCAGAGGGATTTGAGTAGACCCACACAACCTGTTTCCCCCCGTTTACAGTCGTCATGCTAAGCTAAGCTAGCCATTCATAACTGGATGCACAGACATGAAAGTGGTATGAATCGTTTCACATCACAAAAGAAGTGAATACACGTTTTTTTTTTCCTAAATGTAGTAAGTAACTGTCACCAGAAAGAACTGCAGTTTTAGAATGAAAACTCATTGTGTGCTCAGTGCAATCATTTCAGTTTGCTGGAAGTGAATGCACAAGTGGAGATTACATTCAGTCAAGTGGTCACTTTTGAAAAATGTAGTCAGTAATTCCTGCACTACCATGACGGCTGTAATTATAACCCTGATATCTCCAGTCGTATTTTTAGCTTTTCCTCATTGCCTTCTTGAATTTCCTTTGCTGAGCTGTACGGCTGCTGTGTGCAACCGAAGCCAGATTCAATTCATTTATACCTAATTATGCAAAGATGGAGATAATCTGCAGACATTACAACACGTTTACACTTCAACAACATGTAAGGTATCCCCCCCACCCCCTCTAGATGGCAGCAGAAAGCTCTACCTGTAACCAGCTCAAATGAGTTGATGTGACCATGTTTGTTGTGTCACACACTGTATGTTTACTCTCTTACCTCCAAATGAGAATCCTGTGCAGTTAGACTGACCACAAAGGTGGAAGATTTAATTAAATGTTGCTTCATGGACATGCTGAAAGACTCAAATTGTTCCAGATGGCAGAATATGAAACTTTAACGGTAAATGTGAACATATTTCAGCATAGCTGACAAATCCCTACAATAAACGGGTAGGGCTTCCGTTGCAGACATTCTCTCATGTCTGTAATTGTGTGGAATGTGGTTGGTGGGTGTGTTTTGGGGCCAGAGGTCAGTCGCTTTGATGTGCTTCCTCTCCACTGGTCTTTGATGTTTTGCTAAAAGTCCAGCTTGGATCAAAAAGATGAACCCCTTTTCACATAAAGCCATAAAAAAAATAAAAATTAATGATTATGAAACCGTATAGCTCTGTTGATCTATACAATGTGTTCTGGGGTGTCTACAGGGTGTCTTATGAAAGGGATACATTGTCCATGTGATGGTGGGCGGGAGAGATAGTCATTATAAATTATCAGCAGCCTTGAAAAAATGCTTTGAACTATAAACAATAAAAGAGATATGTTTTCTCAGGGATCACATAACATACTGTAGCTGGTTGAAGTAAAACAGCAGTGTAGCCTTTTTTTTTTGCTTTTAATCTCTTTTCACATTGGGATTATGTTACTGAGGTATAGTGTGATCACACACAGTGCATGTGACTGAACAGAGTTGCTGAAAGAAAAGAAACACTGATCTAGGAAAATGTATGGTAACATCCTATGTTTCTAATCAATACATAAAGCCACATGAGCATGTGGGTTTAGGCGCAAACAGCTGCAGTGGAATACCAGCATGCATTATGGGCCCTAATAGATCATTTAGATACTTTTCCTCTCATACAAATGAGGTGTTTTGGATCTCGTTTTCGGCCAGTGCAATCAGGGCAAATGAGGTAGTAAACTTTTATTTAACGCCTAACCCAAGAAATTCCTTATATCCCAGTTTACCAATTCACACGATTACCCAAATGTATCGCAATGCATTAAGTGTGTGGGACGCAAAGTGAAGGTGGAAGGGCGTGCTTCCAGTTTCCCCTGCCATTGTGTTTTGCTTCCTGACGTTCGCTGAGTTCTGCTGATGTACGTTCAGGAGGCAGAGGTCAAAGGCAAGCTGAGGGAAACCGAGCCGTTCCTTTGTTCCTTCCCCCTCCCCTCTTCATTCACATAGGTTCTTCACGCTCTACATTTTCCTTAAACACAACAGAGAGAGAGAGTAGCTGATGACATGGCGAGGTGAGTCAGCAAAGCTCGGAAAACAAACAGCGGAACGGACTCTGACACAGGAAAACGTCTCACTTCCAGGCCTTGACCTCACCCCACAATCATGTGCTCAGGGATCCGTCGGCTCACGAGTATCCGTCAAGTCTGATTTTCAGAGTAACACGCCGTTCTTCAACACGTCGCTGACAGAAACACTTTTGACGGCTGTCCACACTCACATTTTCTTCTTCCAATTCACTCAGAGTTTGACAACAGGTGGGTATATTTGGTGAATGTGTCAGTGCGCGGCCACTGCCCTCTTCTCCCATGGTCATCATCCCTCATGTCTAACCCCGGCTCTGCGCCGTCCTATCTGCTGTACTTGGCAACAGGATGGCATGTGGTACTTGGTTGCTTCATTGAGCCATTGCCAGTGGCTGTCATCGCATGCCTCGGGCAGCAGGGACATCTGCATGCCAGATGCCTTGTGCCCGCTCTCTGAAGTGTGCTCTGAGAATTAGTGGAGAAAAAAACAAAACATTAAAATCACTTCACTCAAGTAGCAACACGAGAATGTTAAAGAAGCGTGTTAAGCAACAAAAGCTGTTTTCAGAATTTTACTTTTGAATTATCGGAAAAAAGGACCAATTGTGAATAATTATCTCACCATGTCAAGTGACAGATAATATATAATATATGTATGTATTTCAGGGGTGTAATGCAAGTACATTCAATCAACTATAGTTCCACAAGTGCTCATGTTTATTCTACTTTATACTAAAGCCTTAATATGATTCAAAAGCACATATACTTTTTACTCCACTATATTTTTTTCAGATAAAACCTATAACAGCTTATGAAATATCTTTTTTTTTTTTAGCTTAAACAACCAAACAGTATAGAAAAGCAGCTACAATGTGAAACCTTGCCCAGCTACAACCTTATACTTGTGATGGAGTATTTGTGTGGTATTGCTACGTAAATCCTTCTATTCCTACCTTAAGTAGAATGTCTGAGTACTTTTTTAATCATCTGCGTATTACAAGCAATGGGATCCTACATGAACACATTGGAAACAAATTAGAACATTGTTTTTTTCATTCTTACTTTAAAGCGAATAAATACTTCTCGTGTTTTCAAACAAATATAAATATAAAGTTTTCACACAATTCCTAAATGTCACAGCATTCACAAGCTATATATCTGATTGCAACGTAACTTAAAGATCACGGGAACACAGTGGTCATTTGTGGGCATGATCGTATTTTTAGGGATGTGGCTAATGGCCCGCTGTGACCTTCTATGAGTCTTGACATTGCTCTTTAGTGTATCTGTTTCACGGCATCCGTGGCGGACTTCTTGGACAGATCTATTCGAGAAATAAAAAAACAGTAGGATTAAATCCCAGCGTAGGTTCACAGAAGTTATACCTGAGGTTAAGAGGAGATTTGAGGTTAAGAATCGCGTCGCTGTAACACACGACGCGCTAACGGAGTTGTTAGGATGTCCGGTTGGTTTCGCCACTCCCACCCCCGTTTTCTCCACATGAATGGAACATCCTGAAAGTGGTTTGGCTCGCGAAGCAGTAGAGTTTCAACTGACAACATCGCAGGGGGGCAACTTCTCTTCACTCTCTTAGGAGATACCGACCGTACCACGCGTGACTTTGTAAAGTCACCTCCTCGTCATTTTCTTACTTTAAAGCAATGTTTATTTTGAATTAGTCCAATTTCTTTTGAGGCGACACAAAAAAACGCGGCTTGAAGTCGCAGGCTTCTGTTTTTTTGGAATGCTTCCTCAGTTTGCGAGCAAAGGTAAGTTTGTCCAGCTGCAGAGAGACTGATTCACGTTGCTGTGGATTTAACGCCATTCATTGCTAAAAAAAAAAATACCCAAACTGTAATTTAATTGAAGCCATCTTATAGTAACTGTAACAGAAAACGGTTGGTAGAGCAGTAGGAATCTGCATATATAACTATGTTAAGGATGCTTTTTTAAATTTTTATTAAATGAAGACGAAAACTAGCTAGATTTCTATTTTCTTATTATTTTACAAGGCCGTGTTTTAAAAATATATTATGATAGTGCACAACAGTAAAACGTCACTTTCTGTCAGTTGATATAAATGTAAGACTCAAATAACTTAGATGCTTTCAATACTTAAAAACAAAAAAACATCTACAGGTTCTTGCCATTATCTACAGAGCCTCACAGTTTATGATTGAAGCGTTGCTTTTCTTTAAAGCATTGCTGTAATTAAATACTAATAATAAAGTCTTTAATTAGCCTTTTGAGTAGCTAACTTAATGAAGGAATGTACCGACTGCCACTTATTTGAAGAGACTAAATTTCCATCTCCTCTGAACCTTGTAGAGCAGAGAGCGACGGCCCCATCTGTCCATTCACATCTGAAGACATGTTGTGCTGGACTCTGCCTGACTGGAAAGTGCTGCTGCTGATCGTGCTGCTATGGGACCGCCTCTGTGCTTTGGGACTGAAACCCACGAGATGGCCACTGTACTCACAAAAGCCTCTGCTCCTCGCTTGGAATGCCCCGACTGAGGACTGTGCCCCGCGGCATGGTATTCACTTTCAGCTGGACCTTTTCCAGATTGTGGCCTCTCCCAATGAGGGCTTTGTTAGGCAGAACCTCACCATCTTCTACGGGGACCGCTTGGGCTTGTACCCTTACTTTAAACCAGATGAAACGGCGATGAACGGGGGGCTGCCGCAGGTGGCCAGTCTCACCAAGCACCTAGACAAGATGCCGGAGGGGGTGCAGAAGTATATAAGGGAAACGGGGGCCAAGGGTCTGGCCGTTATTGACTGGGAGGAGTGGCGCCCACTCTGGATACGGAACTGGGAAACCAAAGATGTGTACCGCCGACATTCTCGTGAGTTGGTGCGTCAGAAGAACCCCACTTGGCCTCCGGAGCAGGTGGGGAAAGTGGCCCAGCAGGAGTTTGAGATGTCTGCCAGGAAGTTCATGCTGGAGACGCTGAGGCATGCCAAGAACCTGAGGCCCAACCAGCTGTGGGGTTTCTACCTGTTCCCCGACTGCTACAACCACGACTACAGGCGCACTCTGGAGAACTACACGGGCCGCTGTCCTGATGTGGAGGTGGCCCGCAACGAGCAGCTGAAGTGGTTGTGGACTGAGAGCACGGCCCTCTTCCCCTCCATCTACATGGCCACCGTGCTGCGTTCCTCAGACTCTGGGCGTCAGTTTGTCCGCAACCGAGTGAAGGAGGGGATGCGCCTGGCCTCATCAGGCGATGGGTTGGCACGTCCTGTCTTTGTGTACACCCGGCCCACCTACGCCAACTCCCTGGAACAGCTGACAGAGGTGATACTCCCACTTTAGAAACAATGCCGGGTGCTTCCTCAACTTTTCTTTCATTCTTTCCCCAATCTGATGAAGTTTAAGATGACTACTGTGTTGCTGTGCGGGTTTGGTCATGTATGATAATGATTTATGATAACATCGAGGAAGTAGCATTCTCTCTCTCTCTCTCTCTCTCTCTCTCTCTCTCTCTGTCTTTCTCTCTCTCTCTCTCTCTCTCTCTCTCTCTCTCTCTCTCTCTCTCTCTCTCTCTCAGTTGATCAGTGCAGGGAGCTATAGCTCTGCTTTTTCTTATCGGCAGCCGCAGTCCTTTCCTGTTCTGGCAGCTAACAGACAGACATCCAAATACCTCTCATTTATGTTGAGTGCGCAAGGAAGGGTGTTGGTCAAGCAAACACCCTATAGACCGTTTCCTTATGGAAAAATGAACTGATAAGAGCTGGCGCTGCGCTTCACACACAGTAGCTTATGCCCCACTAACTCGCTGACCCTGTCATAGTGATACTGAACAGTGTATTTTTCTTTTCTCGGAGATACGTGAGGTTGAATGGGACGGGGGTTTAAAGCGCTGTATTGTCTTTCACAGACCGACCTCGTCTCCACCATCGGGGAAAGCGTGGCTTTGGGAGCAGCTGGAATCATCATGTGGGGAGATGCAGCTTATGCAAGCAGCAGAGTAAGCGTCCACACTCGCTAATTACAAAACAAACACATTATTCACAGATTTGACCAAAAAACATCATCTGGTAAGTGCCGACTCTGCTGCTGCTGCTGTCAGTGATGTGTCATCTGATAACTAACAATTATTCCTCAGGGCTCCAGTTCAAACGAAGTGGCTCGAGTCACATGGATGTTCTCAGATACATAGGAGATGTTTGTTCATTTTCAGATGTGATCCATACTTTAAATAGATAAAATAATTACTCGCAGTGAATGACCAAACACTTCTTATAAATGTGCAAGATGGACAAGCATTAATTGGAGATGCATCTCCTCTAAACTGTACTTTTTATGAGGACAAACGCATGCTATATTTTAACCAGGGTCATCCTCATCTTTTGATATTATAAATGTATACATTTCCATCCATCTTATTACACAGCGTCGAGTCAGCTCAGAATAAAACCTCTGCACGTTCTACTTTTTGTGAGTGGAAGTTCTCTTTTTATATAAAAATATGTATAAAACTGCACATAGTTGAAGTCAGCTGTCACCGATGGAACATGATTCCCGTAATATTGGAGATTATATGTTAATATTTTTGAGTGAGCAGGATTGTGGTGCAGCTGCAGAGTAGTTTGAAAGTAAGTTATTTTTTTTTAAATAGTCTGGCTGCGTATGCGTCTGAACGTGTTTTAACGTGTTTTAAATGTACTTTGCCTTTCTTGAAGTAGCTGCAGTAAAGCAACTGGATGCCGTTGAGCAGAGCTACAAATAGACGTCTAACATTTAAAATCCACTGTATTCCACCAAACACATTATCACTAGATCAGATTGTGAGCTTGCAATCATCTTTTGTCTTTTGATCTATATATTTTTTTTGATCTCCAACTATATTTTGCATCTTCAGTTGCTGTGTTTTGTCCCCGTCTGATTAAAGCTGGACAAATATATTTAAAGTGGAATATAGGCCACAGTCAGACAGACACTTTATCATCCTTTAAGGAAATGTAAGTCTGGTAAGTGTTGAATTAATGGACAATACTCAATAAAACTTTGTGCTAACTTAAAGACACTTTTCCCTGCTCTGACTAGGATTATAATGGAGGCTCTGCCTTTTTGTTTACCTGTTTCCGTGGTGAGTTTTGGTACCTATGCCTTATTGATGATGGCTTTTTTTTTTCATTCACCGAGCACGAGCTCAAGTCAGAGTAAACAAACTCAGAGTTGATTGAACAAACTCCGCTATTCAGGAACCCGAAAAACTCCTGATTTCAGGGTTAGGCTCAGAGTTTGTTAAACCTGCTTTCTGAAAGAGCGCCTTAAATACTTCTTCTACCGCTGAATGTTACACAGAAAGCTGTTGAAACACTTTAAAAGTCACACCCTTGATCAATGTATGTTTAAACACAGGCAGGTTTTGTGTTAAAGGCCGACAGGGCAGACCTGTCTTATCGTGAATCCTGAAGTGAGTGATGACTGTTTTTTTTTTTTTTTTTTTTGTGTGTTTCTTTCCCCTTTGTCCTCTCCAGAACAACTGCTCTGACCTGGATTTGTATCTCCGGGGTCCGCTGAGTAAATACCTCCTCAACGTCTCCACGGCAGCGGAGCTATGCAGCCAGACACTGTGCGCTTCTCGCGGCCGCTGTCTGCGCCGAAATCCGGACAGCCATGTTTACCTGCATCTGAACCCCGACAGCCACGCTGTCGTCACGCAGCGCGGTAAGCCGGTGGTCACCGGGGAGCTCGGCGAAGAAGAGAAGAGAAGCTTTCGAACCCAGTTTCAGTGCCAGTGCTACAGCGGCTATCAGGGAGAGGGCTGCGACCAGACGGACCCTCTACACCAAAGAGGGGCGGCATCTCAAATCACGCCGTCGGCACAGCAGTGTGTCCTCTTACTGATGGTCTCTCTGCTCCTCTGTTAACACACCATAAATACTGTAGCTCCGGCTGCGTGTTATATGTCTAAATACTGGAGCATACGAGATGTGTGAGGAGTGTCCTTTTTTTTTTTTTTCCTCTTTTAATTGCTGTAAAATATGGATGACACAAAGTGAAATTGTGAAAGAAACACTGTGGGAATTGCAGCGTTCTATTTGTTTAAGAACTTTTAATCTTTTTTTTTTTAAACAATGGAGGGCTCGCTGGAGATGACCTTGTTTACACTTTGCTCTCAGTTTCCTCTCGGTCACTGTTTCCCAAGGTGTCAAATTCCATGGTTCTCATAGAGAGTATGTGTTTTGGGAATGTGAGGAACAAGTTAATGTATGTCAGCAGGCGTGTGATGAAAGTGGAATAGATGCACTTAATCTGGTAATAGCACAATGTATTTTAAGTGCCTGATCTTTATTCAACATGGCCTTTGACATCTGATGTTTTTCTGGAGGAAATCACAGTATTACTATTTATTTGAATGTATTTTTAGGTGTTTTGTATGATATTTTCTTATTTTTGTGTCCAAAACATGACTACTAGTTTTCTCTTAAAAAGGTATTTTCTGTATTTCAGAAGCTTTTTTTTACATCCGAATCTAAAAAAAACAAATAATGACACTTTGTATGTTCCACAATTTCACTTACATGAACTCTTTATGCTGTTTTCTCAACTTTGACTTTTGTCCAAGTAAATAAACTTTGTTAATATCCATGTGTAATTTCTTTTAAGATTTACATAAGACAATGTAGAGGGAAGAGTAAACGGCAAGGCAATTTATATTATAGAGCACGGTTCATACACAATATAACTTAAAGTGCTTTACAGAGGCATACAACTATATTAAACATTAGACTTTAAGAAACCATGAAAACTGCATTTATAAGGCAATGAAAACACAAATAGGTAGTTAGGAATAAATTGCTTTTAAAAATGAAAGTTAACAGTATGTGTCCAGTTTATTGAAAAGCCGCAGTAAACAATGATTCAAGCCCTGATTTAACAGAGCCGACAGTTTCATCAGACCTCAGGTATTCAGGAAGCTTGTTCTAAAGTAAAGTACAAAGTAAAAGCTGCTTCACCTTGCTTGGTTTTGATGCTTGTCCCAGATGACCTGAGGGGTCTGGATGCTTCATAACCTACAATCATAGATTTATACCATTTAATGCTTTATAGACGAGTATTAGCCTTTTAAAATCCATCCATAAAGTGAACTTGGTATTCAGATAACAGAGGTTTGGCTCTGCTGTTTGCAGTCAATAAAAAAACAAGCATCTGGGGGGGGGGGGGGGGGACATGTCATCATTGTCCATTAATTAAGGGGAGGAAAATTGTCTTTGTCCACCAAGAGAGGCAAAGCCAGCTAGACCTCAGGGAGGGACACATCTTGCAGGCTGCTGCCTCATACCCCTTCCCCATGTAATTGTAGGGTGCCGTTAAGCCAAGAGTTATTTTTACTGCTTTTAAGAGTCGAGCAAGGCATACATTTAAATTGGCAGGAGAGGAGGAAGAGTTCATTCTGGCTTGCTTGACAGCTATTTAGAGTAGAACTATATTGCCTTTCCAGGTCAAGTCTCTTCAGCGAACTGTTTATTTTCAGTTACTTTTTAATTTTATTCAAACAAACTGAAAACTGTGTTCAGACTTTGAATTTGCCTGTGACTTTAAATCTGCTCCTTAAAATGATCTGCATAGTTCCTGTAGTTGGCTGGCAGAGATTCTGTGCACACTTCTGATTGGTCGTTTGAAAACATTTGCTCACCTCTGATTGGTTGGTTGAACGTGCTCACTTTTGTTTCTCCCCCATTCCTTCCTCATGTATGTGTCATTCGGATCATGAGACTGCTGGTGGATTTTCCCTTCACGTTCAGAACACAAAGCAGTCTTGCAAAGCGAAATCCTCACCCAGTTGTTTAATAGGTGAGTTACTGTTTGTCACTTTGTCCAAAACCATTGTGTCACACTACATTACTGCTTTAGGTCCATGTAGCTTCACCACATCAACATGTGTGGTTATCAGAGAAACCATGCTGGATTTTTAGATAAAGAAATAACATGTAAAGTCAAAAGCTGAAGTTTTTTGGTGAGTTATTGAGAATCTGAAAAAAACAACAACAACTAATTTGCTTTGAGTTGTGATCTTACAAACATCAGTTGCATCACAACTTGAAAAAAACGTGTTTGTTTTGTGCAATATCCCGTCAGTATTTCTCAACACAGTTGAGTGATATTAGGAGACTGGTCATACTGGTCATTGATTTGATTGGCTCCTGGAATACAGGAACATCCACCTTTTCTTCTTGTCTTTGTTTCTCAAATCAAAGACCATAGACTGTAAAGACACACCAAAAGTGACAGCAGACAACAGTGAACCAAGATTTAAGCTGTATTCATATGTTATGACACAGTCATAACATATGTGTGTAGTATAATCATTGATACAAATTACCTTAATGTAACGCAAACAATTAGTTAGCTTAGTTAGCCCAAATAGTTTAATTGAATTCACAAATAATGGTAAAATGACTTAAGATTTCAACAAAAAGAAAATTAAAAAGTCACTGATTTGACTGACATGAACAGAACAACAAAGACAAGCTACTCTGCGTTTCTGTACTCCTGGATATCAGCAGTGCTGTGTTTTCCTTTTTTTGCAGGGATGAGTTCCTTTCATCATGAGGTGTCGCTTTTCTTAAACCTGATCAGCCTCGTTTCTGGGCTGCAGTTTGCGACGTCACCTCTTTCCCAGGTGCCTTTCCTCTCTGTGTGGAACGCTCCTACTGCCAGCTGTCTCTCTCAGTATGGCGTGGACCTCGACTTGGGCACGTTCAGCATCGTCCAGAACGAGAACCAGACCTTTATGGGAGAAAACATAACCATCTTTTACTCTGAAAAGCTCGGCCTGTATCCCAGGTACACCAGTCAAGCGGTGGCTGTCAACGGCGGGGTGCCGCAGAACGCCAGTCTCGATGAACACCTCAGAGTGGCCTCTGAAAATATCCGCACCTGGATCCCTGACGGGGATTTTCAGGGTCTGGCTGTGGTGGACTGGGAGAGCTGGAGACCTGTATGGGAGAGAAACTGGGACAGTAAGCAGGTGTACTGGGTGGGATCAAAAGCGCTGGTGAGGTCCAGGCATCCCGACTGGAGCCCTGCTCAGGTAGACGCTGCAGCTCGGGTGGAGTTTGAGAAAGCTGGCAGGAAGTTCATGGAGGAAACGCTGAAACTCGGGCAGCAAGAGAGACCAAATGGGCTGTGGGGTTATTATGGTTTTCCCAACTGCTACAACTACTACAGTGAGAAAAGCACAAACTACACGGGGGAGTGTCCTCCCGTAGAGTTAAAGAGGAACGACGAGCTGTCGTGGTTGTGGAACGTCTCCTCTGCTCTTTATCCTGACATCTACCTCAGCCTCGAGCTGCGACACCTCGACAGAGAGGTGCTCCTCTACGCCCACCACCGCATCCTGGAGGCCATGAGAGCAGGAGCTCGGCTGACTCCGTCAGCACCGCCCGTGTTCCCGTACGCTCGCATCGTTTACACGTACACGCTAGATTTCCTCTCTCAGGCAAGTGGCAGGTGTTTTAACTCCATGCACTTTTGGGATTGTCATGGTTTGTCTGAACGTTCTGCCTAACCTCTTGGTTTTTGTCCTCCTGCAGGAGCACCTGGTCTACACCATTGGAGAGAGTGCTGCTTTAGGATCTGCCGGGGTGGTGCTTTGGGGCGACCATGCCTTCTCCAAATCTCAGGTAGGCCAACAGTTAGCGAGATCGATTGGATGGCTGTCGAGGTGATCCGCTCATCACTTTCTTGGTTCCGATACTGAAACCAACGCACGCAATTTGTTTCAATACCTGCCCGCACGTTTTGTCTTTATGATCGTGTATATTTCTCTTTATTGGTCAAGAGACTTTTGTAAAAAAAACTGTAATTATGGCGATAGACAAAAAAAAAAATGACATAAAGATAAAGCTTAGTGTACTGGAGCAGAGCTGTGTGGCATGTTTTCATTTTGATGGACAATTTAAAAACAAGAAAAGCAACTTGATCCTTTTCGTAAATTGTATTGAACCAATATGTTTTGGAGATGTAACTCCTTCCTCAGAGTTTAAAAAAAAATCTTTCTTTAAAACTATTTAAATTGTGCATTACTTTATTGTTATAGTTCATGTGTTAGAATTGTTCTTCTGCCATTATTCTGCATCTCTTTTCTTGTCAGCAAATCCCATCCAATGGCACTCCTACTGAATATATGCACCTTTTAAACATGGAGCACAAATATACAGTTCATTTTTTAAAGGCTAAATCATTTCCTCAAACTTGCTTCCTTCCTTCTTTCAGGTCATTTGTAATACTATCAAGTCCTACATCGACGAGACTCTGGGTCCTTACCTGGTGAACGTAACGGCGGCGGCCGTTCTTTGCAGCCAGACCATTTGTTCCTCTCAGGGAAGATGCCAGAGGAGCAACCCGACCTCAAGGGTCTACCTCCACCTGGAACCGACCGCGTGGAAGGTGGTGTCTGAGAAGAAACCAGGCAGACGGAAGAACTACACAGTTATAGGACAGATGAGAACGCGCGAGGTAACGTTCTTGAAGTCTGAGTTTCAGTGCAAGTGTTACCCAGGGTGGGGCGGCGAGAGCTGCTCCAAACAAATTCAGGGATAAAAGACTTTGCTGGAGGGAGAATGTTTGTGTTTTCTTAACTAATACCTTTTACCTAATACCGATTCCTTGATTTAAATGGTTGATTAAATCCCCATTTAACAATGTAAGCAGACTAATACAAAAATACTATAATAATTGAAGAATGTTGTTCTGTCTGAGATTTCACTCTGAAAGTCCCCCTCCACTCAGAGTTTTGCTTATTGTTACTTCACTATGATGTCTGAGCTTCACTGTGCAGAATGCTGTGTGCATACTTTTTCTTTTTACTTGTAGTGCATACTGCAGCTGTCCTTACAAAGAGCATACTGTTCTATGCAGTTTGCATTCAGTTGGGACATACTACTTCCTCATAACATGGCAAACGACTGTGGGTCAGAATAGCCACAAAAGTAGTCAAACATCCTGGAATTTCTGTCATACTGCATTTGAAATAGTATGTATCAAAATCTTTTTTCTGGCATATTAAATATATGGTAGTACGGGTATTGTAACACACAGTGAGAATGGACTTACAAGTAGAAGATATCTTTTGTCCAGCAAGTTGAACTTTTGAAATTACCAATATTTGCACATTCATAGATTCTGGTTGTTAAGTAGTAAATTCAACTTCTTTTGTGGAAAAATCATATCAAATAATAAAGAGTATTTCAGTCTTAAAGTGTGTCTTGGGGATGTCTTTAATATTACCATTGTTGGGAGTTTAGTTATCAAGTAAACACAGCTTACAGTATTTTTTAAATTGCTAAACCACAATTTCTGAAACTAGGGCCCATTGTTACACACCAAAGAGCAAACCTGAATCATATCTATAGTGTTCAAGCTCTGATTTCTAAGTGATCTATTTGGTTACAGGTGTTGATAGGGTAATGACAATTGAGTGTGTGGCATTTCAGTGGCAGAGTTAAGCAAATGACACTCAGGCTTTTAGTTTTGAATGATGTTTCCAAATGCAAATAAGGCGTGTGAATGTTTGCTTTGAGTGCATTTTAGAATCTCTAACAGTAGACTAACAATGTGTACCTGGTCTGTATATAATCACATGAGTTAGTGGTTTCAATACTGGTGCCACAAGAACTAGCTTTTATGTCTTGGCAATTGCAAAAAAAAATAATTAAAAAGTAATTCCGAGTCCAAAACAACCAGTGGTGGAAAGTAAAAGTACATTTACTCATATACTATACTAATTGTGGTACTTGTAGTTAACATGGTATTTACCACCGTAGGAGCTGCTTCTTGAGTTGTGTGTCCGGTAGGAGATTTGGGTCATGAACGCAATAAAGGTAGGAACTTTCACTCAGGTGACAGGTGTTGCTGCACGGAGGAGGAGCACAAATAGCTTTCTAACCGTCACGTGTTGCTAGGTGAACGCTGCCTCGTTGAAGACCATGAACGGTGAGCAATAAATATTCCACCAAAGACAAAGACGCAGAAGTTTTACTCTTGTTATTTAGCGTTAGCTAGCTACTAGAGATTAAGCGATGCTAGCGCGTCAATTAACGTCAGCCTGTTTAAGCCCCGCCCCATAGTAGCTTTAAGTTTAGGTTCAGCCGCTACTTTATGCTACTTTATGCTACTGCTATACTACATTTAGTGTGACATATTGTACTGTGAAAGCCACCTACTTTATAGATACACATAAGTTATCCAAAAATATACATTATAGGAATCAAACTACTAAAGTAAAAGACCAGATGTTTTGTTTGCCAGTTTAGTAAACAACCAGATGTAATCCACGTGCTGTGGCTTTCATTTACAATATTTGTGTAGCGGTGTTGACCAGCAGGTGGTGCTGTTGGACAGCTAACTAGAAGAGACGTAGGCGCCATCAAGGTCAGAGCTCTGGCTTTTGACGGTAATCACAAGAAGAGTCAAATCACCGTAGAGTAATAAGCATATTTAACTCAGTATGTCAGATTCTGATAACTTTCCACCCCGAGTCTGCAGCCGCTGAGGTGTTCATGATGATGTAACTGGAAGAGAAGAACAAGGTGACCTCGATTGATTTACAAGCGGTGTGTACAATGTTGTCTTTATCTGATGGCCACCGCTGCTCCAAACTGGTGTCGCTGGTAGTAATTTCCCCCCTCCGTCCCCGGAGGACAGACTCCCACCAGGCCCCGCTGTTTCCTACTTCCGGCTTTATCTTCACTTGATTGTGAGGAAATAAGCAGGAGACAGACACTTTTTTTTTTGAATGATGTTTCCAATGCAGCCGGTGAGCTTTTTTTTTTTAAAAAAATATAATTTTAGTCTTTGGAGTTGATTGTTTAGTTTCTTGAATCAGACAAACTGCTCAATTGACTTCCAAAGGCCGAGGACAGAATTTAATGTCTAAGCTAAAACACCGTATTTACCTGGCGTTACGTGATAATGGCAGGAAAAAAACCCCACAACAAGGCTCTCTCTCATACTGATTGACAATAAACGCCGCTTGTCAGTCTGTTCGTTATTATTGTTGTCTTCGCCCAGACGGCTTAAAATCCAAACTCCCTCCAAATACAGAGCAGGAGTTATAATAATGATGTGTTTTAATCGGCTTGGGTTCATTAAAGTTTTTTTGTTTTGTTTGCAGTATTAAAATCGTATTCAAAATGTCACAGTTAAAATGTTCCACCTGTGTTTGCACATTTAGACCATGAACATTCAAAAGCAAAACTTGCATTGTGTTACAACAGGTTGAAATATAAACTGCTGTAATATTTTACATAACACGGTGAATTTGACACAATTTGAGCAGCCTTTTTTAAAAATTAGATCACAGACTATAAAATTACCTTTCAATGCCATAATACTTTCATACACTCCACGAACAGAAGCCGGTCTTGATCTGTTTATCCGGCTTGAATGTTCCTCTTTTTCCCTCCACCCTCTGTCAGGTGTGGCAGGCCCTCTATTTCTCTATCCTCTCATCTCTGCATTTCTTCATTTTGGCGTCTCGCTCTGTCACCCCTCCATGGTCACGTCTCCCCTTTCCCTGCTGCTCGGTCTAGAGATCGTCTCGCTTGCTCGTGGTTTAATAACTGTTTTGTCACGCTCTGTGTCTTTGTCCTTCAAGAGGATTCGACTCTCTGATCAGGTTTCTTAAAGACGTGATGCGCACTTGTTTTGCGTGATTTATTGTGCGTACATGTCACCAAAGCCGCGCGCATCGATCGGGCTATTAACCGTGGAGCTCAAAGGAGAAGTTCGACATACACTTATTTGCTGTCTTGCCGATAGTTGGGTATGAATATCGATGTCACTCAATGCAACCATCTACTCGACAGTAGCTGGTTAGCTTAGCTTCACACACAGACTGGGAACTGAGGGAAACTCTTAGCATGGCTCTGTCTAAAGGGCAAACTAAATGCTAGTGTTACTGAGCCACATTTAGCAGACACTTTCATCCAAAGCAACTTAGAATTCAGTATCTATCTACACACCGTTGACGCACGTAGGAGCAATTTTGGGGTGAAGTGTCTTGCTTAAGGACTCACTGAAATGAGACTAGTAGAGCAGGAGCCGGGGATCGAACCGCCGACCCTCTGATTGAAAGGCGGGCCCTGCTGTCCACTTAGCCACGGTCACCCGATTCCTGTTTAATATCAGTCGACTAGAGGTGTCCCCGACTTCTGCTCCTTACATAGTTGAGTCTGATTGGTCAACTCTTGCCTACAATCAACTGATCGTCAAATCATGTCTGTTCTTTATGTATCTAAAAAAAATAATAGTCAAAACAAATTATTGGCCAAGATTCATGTTACTATCACTTGTTTCAGAACAACGGATAGCCCTGTTTGTGAAGTGTGTGTTTGTGTGTAGTACACGTAGCAGAGATCCATAGACATTGTCCTGCTTCCTTTTTATGGTTGTAAATCCAACTTTCGGTCCTAATTCCCTTTTTCCTCATTGTGCACAGAAGGGAAACAACAGGGAAGCTAAGAGACAGTAAACAAGAGAGAGAGAGAGAGAGAGAGAGAGAGAGAGAGAGAGAGAGAGAGAGAGAGAGAGAGAGAGAGAGAGAGAGAGAGAGAGAGAGAGGCACAAACAGCTGTCGAATTTAGAAAATGAACAGATATATTGAGCACTCTGATTGTACTACGTTCTTATTTTAGTGCTCAGAATACTACATTTAGGCCTATTCTTTGATTTTTGAAATAACCATGTTGTTTATAAATGAGCCTTTGTTTGTTTACCACATTTTCCGTCACTGCGACGATTCAACTGTGAGATTGAATCGGTCGACTATTTGGCGTCACCCTACAGGCCACCTCGTTTGATCCTAAACTGTTACCGAGTGATTATGTGCCAAACTGTTTCTTGGTGGTGACGTCTTGAAGACGGTTTCTGTGCAGATTAAACGGACACAATGTTACACGTTGATTTGTGAGCTTTAGAGGGGCTGGGTAGATGCATTTTCTTTCTTTGTGCCAAAATGTTGAAATATTCTTGTAACCCTAATGATGTTTTGACAGTTTGTAAGTAAAACGATGTTATGAAAAGCAGCTCCACATGATCATCTGTCAGATGGGAAGCTGCACTTTTTTTTGTAAGAGCAAGAATAACATGCCGCTAATTCACACTTTACAGCAACTGATTGTGAGTGAGGAGGATCCTTGAATCACTTTTTTTTATTTTTTTATCACATCTCCATGTGCGTAACTGAAATCAGAGCAGGGCATCGGAGACGTGAAATGAAAAGGCAGAAGAGGCGAAGTGTGAGAGAGGTCACAGCGTCCTATATCTGTGAAGAGACGGAGCTCTGATACGTCTGTGCGTGGAGGCGGCTCGTGGACCGGCAGCATCACTATACCGGCATCACTATACCGGCATCACTATACCAGCATCACTATACCTGCAGGAGTGCGTCGCTGCACGGTCGGATGCAGACAAGCTGATGCTTATCGATACGTTTGTAGAGAACTCAAGATTGTAGGGATGCGCACGAATAAATAACACGTATCGCAGTGTGTTTTAGTGACTGTGTGCGTTTGAGGATTTGCTTTCTCTGCGGTATGCCTCCTGATGAGAGGTGACCTGACAGACTGTCCCATGTGACTTACCCCCCCCCCACCTTCAATTCAAGACCCCATCGGAGCTCGGAGAATAGGCCTACCATTTCAGAGCAACTCCCATTCACACACACACACACACACACTCTCTGGTGATACAAAGGTGGCTCCTGCCACAGTCACACAATAACTGCGTGTGTGGGCCGCCCCCCCCCCCCCCCCTCCAGGAGCCATTCAGGTGGAAAATTACACTGAACCAATCATTCGCTAAGAGACGGTCTTTCCTCCGGCAGCGGCCAATCGAATGCTCACGATGAGCCTTTTCCTTTTGAAACAATGGCCAATCAGTGGCTCACAATGCCTGCAGTCGTCCTGTTGATTGTGATAAAATGCAATTATCCTTGTGTTTCATGGACACATATTGATGGCATTGGGCAGTGACGGATTGCGTGAATAAATAAATGCGAGTTAATAAGAAAGTAACGAAGGAAATGGAAAGAGAATAAGCATTTTTTTCCCCCTTTTTTTCAACCCAGACGCCCTTTCAGTTTGTAATTAATTCAAATATGATTTTTTTTTTTTTTCTGCAAGCATATAATCCATTTCAGCATTTTCCTCATTCATTTTGAAGGATTTGAACTTGGCTCATTTGAATAAACATTTTGCTCCATATTAGTCTGGGTAATGAAGTGGATCTCAGAAGAAAAATGCTTTTGTTACGAGAGTGGAGACTGCTGTGTCACTCTGGTCACCTCAGCGGGGAAATTGCTGATTGGATACCAGATTCAATTTAATACAGAATATTAATAATGACTTGTAATTATTAAATTTTTTTTTAAGTTTGAATGTGAAGAGAAATGGGAAAGTGGGGTTTTATTCACAAAGCACCATAGATCCCAGTCTCCATGTTGGATTGAGTAGAAGTCTTGTCGCCACAAACAGGTTGTTGAGTTTAGCAACACTAAACCTTAATCCCATAATAGCTGTTCTGTAAGAAAAAATAAAACAAGCCTGAGTTCAGAATTAAAATTGTTTATTTAGCTTCAGAATAGGATGATTTTCTCAACCCATAAAGGAACACTTCACCCTTCAGATTCAAAACATTCAACATTCAAAATCACCATATTTTGAGATACATGGTTTTTATCGGACAGGAAGAGTAGAAAAAAACTGTAATCTGAAAAACATGTAAAGCTGTCAGATAAATGGAGAAAATAGTTCAATATTTGCCGCTGAGATTTGTTGAGGAGAAGTATAAAGTTAAATAAAATGAGAATACTCAAGTAAAGTTCAAGTACCTTGAATTTGCACTAAAGTACAGTACATTCCACTACTCTTTATAACTCACTCTAATATAGTCGTAAGCATCTATAAGCATGTATTTGTCACCAACTATAATGCCTCCTGTGGACACCCATAAGTGCCACATGTGCACAGGCACACTACACACACTACACACACTACACACACACACACACACACACACACATAAACACACACAGAAGTCAGCTGCAGTGAGAAAAGTGATGTTTTTATAGTATTGCTGTTTTAAATTGTATTTAATATGAGCTCAGATGAAGCTTTCTAGACACCTTGGTAAAGTGATTTCACTTTAGAAAACCTAATACACTGTCGCTGTGTAGTTAAAAAAAAAAATGAAAACTGTTTTCAAGAGAACAGGAAATCATTTCCTTTCCTTGATGATTTCTCGTCTTTATATTACGTATGAATAAGGTCATCAAAGTGGTGCAACGGTCATCTCCTGCCTCTGGAAAAGGGTTCTGGTCTCTGATACTGAAACACATCAAGGCAGAATGTGATTTAATGGGATTCTTGACTCCTATTCCACTATCTTAATGGACTGTCTGTTCCTCCTGTATTTGATTTACCAACTTTTATTCTAAACAACTACAGTATGCAGCGCTATGCACACACTCACACAGACGCACACAAAGAAGCACACACTTGTATGAATTCAAGATTAGTCCACGGGGATTCAAGGATTGCTGGGTCTCAACACAAATGTCATTGTGAGTCTTAACCTTTACCGGAGCACGTTATCTGCTCTGATATAGTGGGGCCGGGGCCCGGGACGGGGGAGCAAAACGCGACGCGATTTGATTTGAAAGGTCCCCATCCAAGTCATGCCCACCGGCTATCTTGCCTCCACAGTTCAGCCACACCAGCACAATACGGCACGTCGCAAAGTCTCAAGGATCTGATCTGTCCCGCCGAATCTGCATCTCCCTGCCCTCGATTAATGAGCTGTGTGGCTGGAGAATGGGAGCTGGGTCACCCTGTGCGTTTTTGGGAGAGGACGTGAAGAAGCATGACGCAGAATGAGAGAGCGATGCAAAAATCGAAAAGTAAATTTGCCGAGTCTCAGCTGCTCTTGTTTAAATTGTAGCTTAAATGGCAGAGAGGGTTATGAGAGAGAGAGAGAGAGAGAGAGAGAGAGAGATGGGGGAGAAAAGACTGATGTGGTATTAGAAGGCAGATGTGTTTGCACAAGTGCTGACATGTGTATCTGTCACTACGGGTCGTGAGTTATGAAACTGACAATGTCAGCTCCTTGCTTCAACCACACAGATCAGAGGTTGTCCTTGATGTCAGCTTGGATAGACAAATGGAGATCTGCATTACATAAACTATGGTGCATAAAAAAAAAAAAGAAAAAAAGAGGCAGCCGCAGGGATGCTTCCTTCCATCTTAACTAAATCTTTATTTCCTCCGGCATGTTGATAATAACAGTTATAGGTAGAGTAAGGAAAACCGTTTACTCTGCATTGCAAAAAAATAATTCATTTTTATTCATGTTTCGTGTCCATCACTGTGTCCTACTTTCAGCTTTATTGTCCCTCAAGAGGGAATTTCTCTTGCAGCCAGGTGAAGCACAGAACACACCGGGACTTGAAAATAAAACATAATATGAGACATAAAACATATAATAACAAGAGTCAACGGACACATTAGCGGCCCTGTGAGGCTGCACTGTAGTTAGGCACAGCGGTGCTTTGAGTCTGAAAGCTCTTTACAGAATTATATGGCGATCCATCCAGTAGTATTTGACTCTGGACCAGAGTGGTGGATCTAACCACTTTATGTACTTATAAAACAATGAACATGAAGTGATAATGCGACATAAAACCAGCTGACTCAGACATTTAAACAGGCGACGGCATGAGAGATGCATTCGTTTCTCACCCTTTTTCGATACTTCATATGGAGGATGGAGAGGACAAAATGACTCCAGCCTTTGAACTTGCTCTCCCACTAAACATGTGAGACAGACCAGGTGGTTTAAAGCACAGATCATCCTTAAAAAATGTTGAGTTACACATATTAACTAAACTATGTTCAAGCTCTTTCTATTTTTACATACATACATTTGTGATGATTTTTTTACCATGCTTCTGGGAATTGAAAACAATTATAGAGTTACAGCTGTGTTGTTTGGGTGGATATTCAATTTTATTCTATTTTATAAAACCGACCTTGAGAAAGCGTTACTGAGTAGCAGCATATTCAAATGGAAAGAAAAATCACTATGATGTCACAGTGATCCGTTTTCAGTGGTCAAATGAGCTGCTAATGTTCTCCTACTGAATATTTCTCAACACAAGTAACATTTACTGTTATTTAAGTGATGTAACTTCAGTTCTACACAGGAAGGATGATCTGATCAACCTCTGGTGAACGTGTTCACTTGTGATTGCGTTCGGCTCCAGGTTAGATTCATGCTCACAGCAGGGGGCAGTAGTGAATAGTGTTTCCGCTGAGAGGCACGGTGACAAAGCCTAAACTAAGATGCCGGTTTTCTATCAGTGTTTCTGGGCAAGTTCACAAGTCAAACAATTCAACATTCATTTCCATCATTATTCATCCATGCTTAAAGACATACGTGTGTAAATATATGTGAACTGCGGGAACATTTCACCGCGGAAATGTGCGTGAAATGTTAATTTTAACAACTATTCTTTCGAACTGTTTACTTCTGCATGCTTTGTGAGTCCCACGCTTATTCTTCATGAATTACACTGAAGATGAGGATTATAACATCAGGTGGTCTCTCTGTGTTTTTTTTTTTTTTTCCTGCTCTTTTACCCCCCAGTCTGCCTGAATTGCATCTTTCGGTGCTTCAGTGGAGCAGTGCGGCTCCATGGGGTGACATTCTCTCGGCATGCTGTTGTTCTTGGGCGTTACTAAACAGCGGCTCCCCGGCAGTTGCTCAGCCACCATCCGAAATACTCCATTTCTGCACCTGTTTCCAAGACAACTGACATTTAAAGGGGTGGCTCTGGTTATTGACTGTTTGCCCTTGACCAGCACTCTGCTTGCACTTGAAAACTGTTTGGCTCAACTGGTGACTATTTTGTTATTTTCCCCCTGAAGCTCCCAGCAAACTCACTGTCCCTTCATGGCAGCTGATAGTCGTAGAAGAACAAACAACGTCAGACGCAAACTATATGAGAACTTTTCCTTTTGCGTGGAGCAACAGGATGAAAAAAAGCGTACATTTTAATTCAAGAAAAGATTTCCATGGATTGATTTGAGTCATTCTTTGTGAGTGTGGCTGAGATGAGCAAGCCGGCCGGCGTAGATCAGTTAAGTAACAGGACGACAGGTTCATGTAGATGCTGGTGTAACCACCCCACCACCATTTAAAATGAAACCACCGGGGACACACGCAGAGCCTGACGTCTCAATCTGGCCACCCATCTCCTGTTTCATACCGATGATTATGGTGAAATTAGTCACTAACAGGTGAAACCAGTCAAGCACAAATAATGGGATTTCTCACCTCAGAGTAGCGGCACAGGATTTGCCTCTGGCTATTTTCAACAGGGAGATTTGTAAAGGATTCTTCAGGGATTTAGTATTCCACCTCTGTAAGACTGCTGGACTCACAAGAGACAGATTTTTATAAAAGAAATCAAAATGGAAGCTGCATAGTCCGGAGATCCTGATTTTCAAACTGGATTGTTCAGGCCTTATTCTTTCTTGTCTCTTTGGCCGACTGAATAGGAGACCGCTGACATGCAATTACTGGGTTTACGTTAGAAAATGAGCAGAATACCGAGTCTGACTTGCTTAATGTTGTCTTCACTGAAGCTTCTGAAGCTTGTGGGAGAAAAGAAGCTAACTCAGTGTGGTTACATTTTGAGGAGGCATACATCAGCTACGATGCAGCTACATCGTAACCCTCAAAGCGGTCCTATGAATCCAGATTTAGTCCCAAGTGTTGGTAAGGCCACATTAGTCTTCTGTCCAAAACCATATAGGGACTCGTAAAAGTGAGTCACCTGTCAAGTGACGCACGCCAGTGACTGTAAAGATTTGTTCAGTTTATAACAATGTAACAAAAAAGAAGCACTGTAATATAACAATGATCAATTCTTAAAATGTTAATTCAACACAGTCTCACGACAGTTTGTGAAATAGTAACAAAATGCAATCTTCATGCACAGCGACACAAATCGTCAGTTTTCTTTGTGTCACTTGGAACGACTTATTTCAGGAGGACATTACATTACAAAGCGAAAGTTAGGTTTATGCAACAAAAGCACTTAAAATGATTTAGGAAAAACGTCATGGTTGGTTTTAAAATTCCGACGTACAGTTAGCTTTAGGAAAACTGTCACCAACGTAACAAAACCACAACAACACCGGTCTTGTGGTTGAAAGTCCTGTGTTTGTGAGATTGATTCAATTAAAGTATTGTATAAATACACATTATCTTTGATTGCAATCTAATAATGTGCAATAAATATCTTTTCAGAGTTTCAGTTTAGAAAGAGTCTTTTCTCATTTCTCATTTAAATGCGCCATACTGTGAGTGTCACGGTGGGTTAGATTCAATGCTATGCTGATGATACACAGATGTATTTACCTGAGAAGCTCGATCAGGAGCAAGATAAACCATCTATAAATAATCAATGTTTTGATCCTTTGACTGAGGATACAATTGTATTGGTCCAGACTGGATTCAATTTGACTTTTTTTTTTAAAAACAACAGTTAAACAAATTCCATTATTGTATTATTTTTTTATTCAAGCAAATCAAACAACGGTTATGCTTGAAAAAAGAACAAAGAGAAGAGACCATTTCTTTTTCGTTTCAGTTATTTCCGTAGAGGCCTTAAAATTGTGATTAAATAGACTGGATAGATACAGTAGACTGGACCCAATTTATTTTCTGAACTTCTAACTTCCTTTGAAATATCTGCAGGTGAAGGTATTTTTAGTGCTTCAAAGCTCAACCTTAATTTCAATTTTGAGCAGATGATTCAGAGTTATATTTACTTGCTATTACTTCATCGTCGTGTAGATTATTATGCCATGAGACTAGTTGATGCTGTATCATTTGTGCAGACTCATGGTTTTCAAAAACGGGAACAGTTTCCGTTCACAGTCGAGGCACCAGGCAGCACACACCGCTGTATTCTCTCTGTGACAGAAAGCCCCATTTTACTGAGTCACTTCTGAGCTGTTACAATACAGTGCTCATTTACAAATGTCAAATCACAGCAAGCAAATGTTAATTAGACTGAAGACTTACAGCTACAAACAAATGAGTCCTGCAGTCGTCACAAAAACACGTCATAGCTTTTAGTCAGTTCATTCTGTCTCAAGTCACATCAGTATGTCACTTGTTGAGTTTAATGGATGCTTTGTGAGTTATTTCAACTAATGAGGCAGTTACAACGTTAACGGCAGGAATAGTGAGATCAAACAAATACATGAAGATGACAGAACCAGATGATATAATCAGCTTTGCTGCATCTATTTACATTTTCATTGGGTTTGTGTCAGAAAAATAGGATTTCATTTGAGTATTTGCAGACATATCTGGGGGCTTTTTAAAATATTCTGCAAGGGCAAGATTTTCCAGAAGTTTCACGTCAAAGGGATTTGTCCATTCAAGACGCATTCAAGACCTTACAAAATGTCATGTGTTGTTACAATGTTCAGATCTCCATTTGATGCCATGCAACGTGCCTTTAAAGGTCATGCATGCAGCATATTTTCATCTAGAAGAAAAGACCCATGTGAAGTTGAGAAAGGAATTCTTAAAGGTAATCAGGCAGATAGAGAGAAGACAGACAAATTGAGCAAAAGAAAGGAGACTTGATGCATATTCACTCCAATAAACACCCCCTAAAAAAGGGCTTTCAAGGTCACCAAGATGAAAAAGCGAAACCATAATCTTGAAGTCCCACTTTTCCGTCTCCCTGACTAACGTCACCCTCTCTCCTCATCTCTTGGTTTTTTATTTTTTTTATTTTACTCCCTCTTTCTCTTTCTGTCTTTTTCACTCTCCTCTCCCTGTGTCGTCTCCCTGATCGGGCGGCAGACAGCGTGTAAGTGCTCTAACCCAGAGAAGTCTCCAGGAGCTCTCGTGATTGGCTGTGCTCTGCAGCACAGTTCACAATCGATTAAGGCACGGTGAGCTCCCGTTAACAGCTTTTCTCTGCTGCTCCTGTGGCTTTGATACTGTCACATAGACTCCAACTTCGCCCTTAACCCTTCAACCACTGTCCTCTCTCTCTTTCTCTTTGTCTCCTTCACCCTCTTTCTTTGCACTTTTCCTTTCATTTTCAAAGCCCCAGACTATTGCCACTCAAAGACATTTCTTACAACTCTCACTCTGGGTTTGCGTTTCTCTCTCTCTCTCTCTCTCTCTCTCTCTCTCTCTTCTCTTATTCTTTCTTTCTTGGAGAGTTCTTACTCTTAAGTCACTTAGAGCCTCCTCTCCTCTCACTCACCTTGTCCTGTCATCTTAAATTTCAGTCAGTTTTGTGTCCTCAAGGGGAGCAAAAGATGAAAAGAAAATAAGATAAAAGAGAGGGATGTTCTTTACAGCAATAAGTAGCCAAACATAATGGATGATGTCTTGCATAATATTGGATACCTGAACAAAATGTATGTGCCTGATTTTTTTTTTTTTAATGCAGGGGTGTCATAGTCGGAGAATAGTCCACAGCAAAGTATCCCCAAGAAATACGCTTCAATTCATGTCCAGTGCAGATGGCAAATTCAGGGTCTGAAAAGTGAAGCCAATGCAGAAGTGATTCAACTTGCATTCTTTCTAATGGCCATCAGGGGCGACTCCTCTGGTTGCAAAAAAAGTGAGAAAATGTCCCTACTTCTCACTTGATTTATTACCTCAGGAAACATTGCAAACATAAATGTATGATCTCAATAGCTAGTTCCAAAGCTTCTCCAATACAGCATGATGTTTATTAAATAAATGATGGTCACGTTTAGAGTAAAATAGAAGATAAAGCAGGGTATGCTTTGGGGCGTGGCTACCTCCTGATGGACAGGTTGTTACCACCGCGTTGTCCGGTCTGGGAGTTGTCCTTGTTTTTGTCTTACAACCCTTTTACAGCGTGTTTTCAGCTCATAAAAGTAATTGTAACCTTCTTGGACACCAAAAAAAATGCAGCGTTCGGTTGTATTTAGCTCCACCCTCTCGTGTCACTTCTGTTTGGAAATAGCCAAGATGGCGATGGACAAAATACAGAACCCGAGGGTTCAAAACTGTCTTTAAACCAATGGTTGACTACGTCGACTTCTTATATACAGTCCAGTGCACATTTGCAGTGCCAGTACAGGAAGTAGTGTTCCTGAAATGAGGCGAGGCCACGGATGTATGAAGACAAATGGATACAGTGTTGGAGGTGGACTCCTGTTTGTTTCTATGAAAGTTGCTCAGATGCACATGAAGCAAACGTCAAAAGGTTTGACTTCCAAGTAAAAAAAAACTCAGATAAAATGAAGCGGCTCTTCTGGCGACCTACTGCTTTATGTGGAGCGTAGAGCATTTTATTCAACTCCGCCTCTGGGCCTTCGGTCCAGCCTCGGGCTCATTAGACAGTCGTAGTCACAGACTTACAATTAATGTTTTTTTTTTGTTTCATGAACTGTAATCACGTTGTATAATCTTTTCATTAAACATAATCCTAGGTTCTTAAGAATTGTCCAATATCTGTGTTCCCTGTCAGCCAGGTTTGGACCCCAACTCTCATTCAGCTCTCTTTTATTATGAAATACTGTAACACTTCGTCTTTACAGAGGTTTGAAAGTAAAATACCTATTTTTTTAGCAAAAAGAAAGATGTGAACGCACATGAAGGAAATAATGGCAAAGGCAAAAAGTAGTCTATTGTAGACAATTGTGTTCATTTGTGGCAATAGTCTGTGGAAAGCCCAAAGCGAGTCAGGTGTTGAATAACTTGATCTGGCCCACGGAGCCCTGACCCCATCCTACGCCTTTGAGGTCAGCTGGGGCAGGCTCTGAGCCAGGCCTCATCACCCAACACCACCAACACTCCTGTGACTGAATGAGTGCAAATCACTGCAGCCAGGTTTCAAAATCATGCAGAAAGTCATCCCAGAAGAGGCGAGGCTGAAATCCTAGCATGTTTGGAATCAGATGTTCAACAATCACACAGGGCGTTATATTCATGCTTATTGGTATGCTGCGATTTCAGATTGATCACACAGCCTCGCACTTTTTTAGTAATATTTACTTACCCATACGGGGTTTAAACAGTCCTTAAACGATTACTCTGTAACCGCAACAGATGCACGTCTTTAGTTATTTTTTGTTTATTGTGTTTATTTGTTGATTCAGTTATTTATACATGCATGAGAATGGATGTATGAATAAGGTGGGGGGGGGGGTTGGCACTGAAACTGCCCAGATATTTTTGCAGCATCCCATCTGTATGTTTGCATTCATTCATTTACTGCATATAAGCGTGCATGTGTGTGTGTGTGTGTGTGTGTGTGTGTGTGTGTGTGTGTGTGTGTGTATGTGTGTGTGTGTGTGTGTGTGTGTGTGTGTGTGTCTCACGGGTAAGGGCAAATGAGTGCAGGCCTCAAATGTTTGTTTCAAAGTGGAAAAAAGTGAGAGAAAATATGAATTAATTTATGTCAAAAAGGGAAGTGAACATTTAAAAGGACAAACTAAAGATCTCTTTGTGTCTTCAGTGGCAGTTATAACCTTGTGTTTGGGTGTAACTTGTAATTGAAAACAAGATAAATGTTGTATAGCAAAATCACAGCCTTTGCTTCTATTTACTTCTTGCCAGCAATTAAATCATTACTCTGTCGCAGCCTTTCTGTTGCACCATGTCGTATCCGCCTCCTTGGGATGAAAGTAAAAAAATGTTTATGTTTGAAGTAGAAATGCAATTCACACGAAACTGCGACTAAAATGCGCATTTCCAGCTTTTTGTGAAGGTGTTCATGTAGCAGCTAGCACTGGAAAGCAGCATTGCCTGAAGAAAATGATGTTTTTTTTTTTTCTCCCCATGGTTTTTATTGTCAGAAGGCAGTGAACCATTCTCTCAGAAACACAAAAGATGTGCAGTGAGAGAGGCCATTGCCTCGATCTGCCCACAGAGTGTTCTTTTCTTCTCCCCTTTTTCTATTTTCTCTATTGTGGCTCACAGAAAAAAGCTTTAAGTGGCATTTAACTCTTCTACTTGCTGCAGACATGGCCTACAGCAGCTAAACTCTGCTCTCTTCCCCCCCCCCCCCCATGTATACAAGAACATATACCTGCATCACAGACATATCTCGATTCTTTTCTGTTCTAGAGCGATTCTGTTATTGTTTGTATTCTAAACGCAAAGTTCACTTTGCTTTTTTTCTGGACATTGTGATCAAATCCTTTGGCCTTCTTCAGCATCATCATGTGACCTAAGCGCCAAACTCTAGTCATGTGATAACAAGCGGTCGTATACCGGAGAGGACAGTAGCGGTTTGTCCAACGATCCAAATAGAACCGTTAGGGTTTACCTTTGGTTAGCTTTCAGGCCTTTGAATGGCTTGATTAGGGTTGGGGGAAAGCTTTTGGTCTTTGTTAAAAGATGTTTCTAAAGTTGAGAATGATCAATCACTTTGCTGATTTGAAATGTTTTCCTACAGTTCAGTTTAAAGATTCTGATTCGGAGTCAGTTCAGGTTTTTTTTTTTTCCCCAAGCTAAGCTGTCCCATCACGTTAAAGTGCTCCTCAGTACATCAATAGGCTTCCAGTTCATAAAGCCTTGATGTCACAGCGCTGAGACGACATACAGGACTACTGAGTCGTAGTCGGTAAGTACAAACGTAGACACGTACCAGCACCAGCACCAGCACCTATTTACAACAGACGTGAGGCGAGCTCCAATTCAAAACACTGCTGATTTCAAATAGTGACACTTGTTAGAGAGGCTCGTCAGCTTGATTAGGCTCACCTGGGCCTTCCAGGCTATAAAAGCTGGTCCACATGCTCGTTGTCTCTCTCTTCCTACAGCTGACAGCCACCCTGCGCTACCTTCAACACTTCCTCTGCACACACGGCCCACATACATACATGCACTGCTGACGCTCAAAAGGTCCGGTAAATACCTGTAGACGAACCGCGGTGAGAAAAAACTTTCTATTTTACGGAGAGTGAAACTTCATTCTTGACGTTGAAAACAGCAGCCCTGTCTCTTAAAAACGACGTTCCCTAACAACGAAACTGCATTCAGAAGTACGTTTCAAGGGAAAAGTATTTTGATGTTGATTATTTTCCTTTTAAAATTTAAGAAATAAGCTTCAAATGAGTCTGCAGAAGTCTGCATAGGGAGGGTATTGTGGGGTCGTTACCCAGGAGACTGCTGTTCATGTCTTGTGTGAACCAAGTAGTTTTGTTGCCTAAACCTAACCAAGTACAGGTTTTGGTTTTGTTTCAATGTCATAGTCATTTTAAGCCAAACCATGATGTTTTTTACTAAACCCAACAAAGTAGCTGTTTTGAGTTTTTTTGTTTTGTTTCAATTTACAGCATAAGATAAAATAAGATAATCCTTTATTAGTCCTGCAGTGGGGAAATTTACAGCATCAACATTCACCGCGTTTTAAACTATTTAAAACTGCGACCGTAATCCAGGTTAAAAATATATTTCTCTCAAAACCTAACTGAGAGTGTAGTTTAGTTGTAGGGGATCATATATTTGGAGGACACATGGTTGCACCACGAGGACCCTCTGTAGCTGGGATTTCCATCATGACACGATCTTCCTCAGCAGATTTTGCCCACTTGCCATAGAATTGTAAATGCTCAAATACCCATTTTTTTTTTTTTTGAGAACACTGAGGATCCTTATTGGCTTAAAAATTTAGATTGAAATGAGATTGCTCGTTCTGCTTGATGGTGTGATTAATGAAAGATGTAAAACAGCTACTAAATGGACCTTTTATTGAGATTGTGTTTGTCTGCTGATTCAGAGGATGAACTTTCAATCTCAATTTAGAGCAGTTACGTTTCAAGGATTAAGAAATTCTTAAAGCGTTCAGAAAATAAAAACGTGACCATCGACAATTTGAAAAAAACCTAACGCTGCTGAAGAAGCTCCTGTGATACGACCGAAAGCTCCAGAACAGCTGCTAAACGGAACTGAGATCGTTTTGGCAACTGTTCCATTCTATCGCAGCGTGTGCAGTGTTCAGTATGTGGCAGTTTATTCTCTCTTCAGTATCAGTTTTCATATCAGTTGTGTGTCCCTATGTTGTCTTGTGTGCCTCATTGTGTTTGTTATAGCTTGAATGCATCAGAGAGAAAAGCTGACGGGTTCAATGCCACACTCGATTTTCATCATTGCCCAGATTAAAATATCTCCTTTTCGCTCTCCTGCTGCGTCTTCACGACTCCCCAGAAGATGGAGACCTGAGAGGATTGGAGCAAAGCAGTGTGTGACAGGTGATGAAGATCTCCAACACAGAATAACGCAGGACAAACAACCTGTCGGCGTCCGGCGTGTGCCCAAAGCCCTCTGGGTGGTGTAGTTTATACTGCTCGCTCTCCATTGGTATCGCAGCTAACTGCTCTTGATGGCAGGTGCCACATGTAATGGAGGGATGAGGCTGCGGCAGACATGACCTCCAGGGGCCCCGGCTCGTCGCGTTTAGTCGGAGACGGATCTTGTTGGGACCTTGCCGGGTGTATGGTGTCCTCTGCCTGGCTCCTCTCTCCTCTAGAGCCATAATCACAGCAGACTGCGTGTCACAGCGCCCTGCTCTAATTGGCCTGTCACTCTCCGTGCGCTGTAGGAGGAGGAGGGGCTGGCCTTTTGTGGGGCTGCCATGGCGACTGGGCCATTTAATGAGAACGAGCACGCTGTGACTAATGACATCCCTGAGCCCATCGGATATACTGCAAATGGACAATTTGCTGCATCACTCACACACAATACACAAACATAAAGGCACACACCTCAGCGTGGTCAAACCTCATTGAATAGAAGACGGTCTTCGCCATGAATCAAGGCATGACAAGTGGACTTCGGTATTAATGCTAAGGCTATCATCTATTCTCATACACTCTTGAGCATTAATAGTTGTATCTAATAAGGCTACTGCTAATGTTTTATGGAGATATTAACTGCAGCTTAAGATACACATTAACTATTAGGTGGGCCATTGCTCGGGATACTTTAATGGGAGGCGTGAGGCATATCATCCATAACAGGAGTATGGATTTGAAGTGAGGCGTGATAACAGTCGACCGTGTTCGCAGGAGAGGGAGAGGAAGAGACATTTACTCGATCATCTTCCGTCTCTTCCCGTCATCCTGTTTATTGGTCCGTTAGTGACCAAGTGACACCGTGAAGCGCGTGGTTATCTATCAAGTATATCGCTTCCTGAGCTGGACGGCAACTTGCCATATTTTTTGATTACCCCGAAGGTAACGACATACCTAAAACAACAGTCATTCATGATGGTTAAGGTCAAGTTTACAAGGATAGCACAATTCAGGGAGCATCCAGCCTCCTGTGTTACATTTGATTATTTTTTTCTTGCTGATGCTGGTTTGGGGCTTAATAATTGATTGATTAGACAATGGAACTTTTTAGTAAATACACTTATTAACAATGCTAGACATTAACGTGAGACATTTTTAAATCAATTTTAATATATGTATGTAGTGTGTATACTACGAACACTGATGATTCTGATTCTGAAGTACTACATAAGTTAAAAATATTGATAATATTTGATCAGTAAAAAGGACCCAAGTGCAGAGAGAAGGCAGGCTTCTGCAGTCACCTTATTGGCTCATCTGCTATCGACTTATACTGAAGAGAAAGGTAACAAGTGAAGCTAGTAAAACCAATAAAATGGATCACATTATTAACACTCAGCTCTACAGTGCTTGGTGCCTTTCAGTTCATTGATTTGTGTTTTCTGGGCCACAACTTTGCTGTTTTGGTTCACTCTCACAGCTCTAAAAACCAACTCCGCTACCTGTGCAGAATCAAACTCTAAACAGACAAAGTTAGCACCACTCAAATAGCTGTAAAAGGACAAAGGAGGTGGAATATTGGACTTACTTTTATCAGATAGCCGACGGCATACGGTTCGGCTATATCAACTTACAAAGTATGTTTAGTGACCCAAAAACTATCCACTGCAGGTTTAACCTTTACATACTGTTAAGGTCAAATTTTTTTGGGGGGGGGGTTCATAACATTATAAAGGTACCTGAGCTGCCATTTCAGTGACATCATGGCAGCTAGATTTAGTGTGCAACAGGTCCTCGATCTGTTCTTCCAAGATGAGGAGCTTGAGAGTGATTTGGAGGAGCAGGAAGACGACGTGGAAGAAAACGCAGATTACAGCCCCTCTGCAGAGACTAGTTTAAGCATTTTATTATGTAATGTTTTGTGTAAATGTTGAATTAATATCAATGATTTCTTATGATACAGCAGTGACGACGGCGTTTAATGGTTGCAATGATTAAACATGGTTGAGTTATAAATTCCCACAGATTCTCTCCCTGCTCTTTGAAACATTTATTAAGGATTAATCCTACATGTATTAATGAGACATTGGCTATCTAGACGTTCTAAATAGATCTGTGGTTTAAAAACAACGCTCGGTGATAGGAGTCGGAAAATGGGAGCCAAACAAAAGAAACTAGACAGGATGTTGTTTGCTAAATGTCTGGTAATGAGTTGGTCACAACCCCATGTAGCCTGATCTTTTAGCACGGCCGATTCCCCTTCGAGGTGAATACAGAGAAAGGGACACTGCTGTTATCTGTGCCGTTAGACTCATTACCATTAATTAGTGCTTTGGTGTGAGGCGCCGTATCGAGAGTTCGAACATGCTTGCGAAATCAAAACATGAATCGAAATGCCAGGGAAAATCTGTCCCTCGCCGCAATCCCCAGTTAATCAGCAGTGATAATGTTTTGCTAAACTATAACCTCGTGTGAATATTAATATTAATAAGGACTCTAAGGGATCTCAGCTGAGTGATGAGGGAGCGCTCGTGGCTCCAATCTGAAAAAACGGCCAAACTGTCGACAGACTGTTGAATCACTCAGCTCTCACTTTGGCTGCCTTTGTCGTCCTCAGTGGCTCTCCAGTGTGAAAGCGGTACATGGCTGTGTTTCAGTAACAGCATAGAGGGTTTTTTTTTTTTTTTTTAGCAACAAACCGCCATTTTGCATGCAACACACCCACGCGGCCCACAACACACACACACACACACACACACACACACACACACACACACACACACACACACACACACACACACACACACATGAAGGAACACAGTAAAAATGGCATGCAGGAGATTAGAGCGGACCTCTCAGCCTCCTCTTCTTGCACGTTTGGGTGTCCCAGGATGATGAGGAGCGATATCTCTGAAGGGCATCAGAAATGTTTACAGCCCATGTAGTCTTCGAGAATCGATAATGACATGAAGACCCTGGGCAGGTTAATGGTGTGTGAAGGGACTGTTACGTATGAAATCCAGATTGCTTCTTGTAGAAATGGTGGCTGCATCACATCGGAGTCTGACTGCTGCGGCTGATCTAAGTCTGGCCTGTGACCCTCGTCGAGATGCACGTCAAATAAGCAGAATCAATCACGGAGACAGCGTTCGGCCATTACGGACCAAATGAGATGACCGACGCAGTCGGCCCTGTGGGTTTGCCTTGATTTAACAACATATTAAAAACACTGGCGAGTGAGTGTGGATGTGTTCTGAAAGCGCAGGACCAGGTTAAGTATCATAACAATAAACCATGATGGGGGAGAAAAAAAAAGGTAAAAGCACCCGGAGATCAGGACCGAGGGGCAATTGCAGCCTGCTTTGTGGCTAACCAGCTATGGTTTGGTTTCTTGCAGGGGCATCCCCGGCTGATGGGACATGCAACCCCTCGGAGGGGAAATTTATTGGTATGGATTTTGTGCTGCTACTGGTGCATTGAATCAGTGTGACCAAGCAGGCAGGCAGAGGGAAATGGGGCTGTTCTGAGAGTGAATTATACGCAGTCACACACTCAATTTACCCCTGCAAACCTAGTTAGGGAGGGAACAGACAGGGAGGCGTACACATGCTGTGAGATGGCGTTTATGTACGCTGACACGCATGCATCCGTTAAAACATGCACTCCACATTAGCTAACCGGATTAAGAACATTAAATCAAGACAAAAAATGAAATCCAATTTCTCATTTGTGCAATAAATTTAGATTATACAGTATTTCATGAGTATGACATAAATGTGTTCAAAAATAAAATGTAACATTAAAAAAAGAGCGTCTTCAAATGCATCCAGCCGTTACTGATTAAAATACAGGTATCAGTTAGTTTGTGTCATTAACTTCCACTACTCATGCATATTACACCTCAGCTCTACGCCGGCCCACTATATAATTGACCGCGTTACAGCCGGCAGCCTCGCAGACAGACAGTGGAGGACTGTGTTGTGTGTTGCCAGCCTGTTGTGTTTGATCTGGATGACTGTGTTGAAAACCTCTTAATGCCAGTTCATATAAAATATTCATCTTCATTTCGCAGGCCGTGAATCATCAAGGTGTTTCTGGCCCTCCGCCCCCCCCCCCCCCCCCCGCCCCCCCCCCGCTCCTGTCCTGTGGCAGAGCAGACAGCTGTTTGAAATTAGACACCAGATTGTGTTACTTAAACTGCTAGCAGGAGCGATTGCTGATCGCTCCCTAACCCAGCAAGCAATCTGTTAGCGGGCTGAATCGTGGGAATGTGATCATGAGTGTGTTCTTGTAGTATTTAAAGCCTGGCCTCCCTCCTAAACTCCCTTTGAATATATAGGCCTACAGTGATGCTACTGAATTACACTGGATAGAATAGTTGTGACTTTTTTTAACAGCAGTCTTGGGGGGGGGGAAACTTTCACTCGCTCACAGTTAGGTTAGGTCCATTAATGAGCAAGATTTGGCTCTGTGAGGCGTCACTTAGGCACAGCGGTGCTTAGAGCTAAAAACACCCGTCAGCATGCTAACAATGACAATGCTAACAAGCAACGGGTGTAACTCTCACCGCGTAAACCATCTTAATTTAATGTGCTAGCATGGTGTTAATAATTAGTGGGATACACAAAGTGCAACAGAGGATAATCATTAGTTTTACAGGTGTTTAGTGATGCATGTTTGACCTGATGATGGCGCAGATTTGTTACAATTCATGCTGAGGGCGACATGTGTGAGATGAACCAAATTTCATGATAATGCATCCAATAGTTGTCGAGATATTTCACTTAAAAGCACCGACTTGAATCTTATGGTGGTGCTAGAGGAAAGATCAAGGATCACTAGAGTCATTAGGATCCTCTCCTGACCATGAGTGTCTGAACAACATTTCATGGAAATCCATCTGATAGTTGCTGAGATATTTCAGAGCATAACAATACCAGTGTATTCATTTCAGGTAGAACGGTCTACAGTCTGGTTACAGTCCTAATTCCATTTCAATACATAACTGAGTAGAGGGATTTGACCTAACAACTTTAATATCTGACCTGACCTGTCTTATTGTGGAAAAAAAAGACTTATTTTGCAAAGGCCATAGTCTTTTGTAATTTTTCTATTTATTTTTTCTACTTTACTTTGTATTTATTTGCTTTGACATATATGTTATCTTGTTGTAATCATGTTTTAATCAGTTATTGACATGTTTTTTTCCATGTCTTTTGATTTGTTGAAGCAGCTTGTGGCTTTAATGCGTTTAGTTAATGTTGTTTCTTATTATTATTATTATTATTATTATCTGATACCTGACAAATGTTCACCACCGTATCATTAGCCTACATCTCTAATAAACTCAGTTTGCCTGAAATCAACCATTTCTTTCGCATAACTTTTCCCCCTTTTAATTTCATCATTGGATTTATAAACCATTAATAAAGCCATTATTTTCAACTTAAACGCTCACTATTAAGGACGACTAACTACAAAAAGGAACCCTGTTTCAAAATGTCCAACAATCTTTAGCTTAGTTCGAGCCTCAGGTGAGATACATTTATCTTCTACTCTTGACTTTTACCAAAATGACCAGTGGCGACTGAAGTAGGGTTTCTCATTCGTCAATACTCACTTTGACTACGGGTTAGTATTAGTCAATACTGTACAACTACACGCAGGATATGATGCCAAGTGATAATCCCCAGCAGCTGTCTCGTAAAATCAATCAGACCATTGAAGCCCAGAGACAACAGTTGGGACATGACTAGTGAATGCTGTGGTGAAGTCAGGACGGCTTTGATAGACGGTCGTATTCCCTGAAGAAAGCACAGGAACAGATTGTGATTAAATCTCCAACAAAGTGATTTTCCGGAAGTAGTAAAAAGAAATTGCTGCAGTTATTTCCCCCTTTTTTCCCCCCCTTCCTGTTAATGGTGTACTAGCAACAGTATGTGCATCTTTTAATTTTCTGCACGTAGAGCTGAGAGGTTCACTCACTCTGGTCTTCCTATCGTTCCAGTGATCCTCTCTCAATGACGTTTAAGAAGAAAACGAGTAAGTGTCCAACGCTGAGAGCCGGTTTGCCAAGCATTTATTCATAACGCATTAAAGGGATCGAAATGACACATGAGCTAATCAAAAACTGGATATTAAGCATTGATTTGAAGCAGGTCTCTCTCAACAGTCAATTCATATAAAGCTCTTTAATATTTGGTTACATGAATCAAACTCACATTAACCCTCAGCCCTGCTTCTCTTCCCAGCATTCAGCGCTCACTCTGATTGTCACAGAACCTTGCAAGCCTTGTTTTTTACATCTAAATGTTTGTGCAAAACAGACAGCATTTTGGTATTGGTAAATGCGGCTTGTTTATCCTTCAAAAGAAACCATTAGTCAAACAAACAAAGAGCGGGATGTGAGCAGACGTTACTGGCAGAAGCATTAAAATCCACTGCTACTCTCTGCCAGGTTAGTAATTGCTCTTTTTATGGTGGTAATTATTTCCTCTAAGGTGCGCACTGTTGCACACTGCAATTATACATGTGCTGCTATCTCTGTGTGTAAGGAAATGTGGATGGAGAGATGTGGGAAGTATTCTGAAAAATTATACATTTTGTGTGCGTGTGTGTGTGTGCGTGCAAACGTGTAGGTGTGTGTGTGTGTGTGTGTGTGATTGCATGTGTGTGAATGTGTTAGTGTGTGTGTGTGAGATGTGCAGCGAGAGGGAAAAAAAAAAGAAAAATTGAAGCTGTTGAGATCTGAATTGCACAGTTTCTACCAAGACAAGACAAAATCAAACAATGGTGTGATGTGGTGCCATCTGTAAACAAAAAAAAAAGAAAAGAAAGAAAAAGATATATTTCTGTGTTCCTGCCTTCAGTAACACAACCCTGCTGAAAGGCATTTTACAGAAAACCCAGCATGTAAACATGATAAGACCAATATCCTACTATTCATAATTCCTTTGTTCCCTTTGTCCCCCTGTCCTCTCTATCTGTCTCTTTCTCAGTTTTTTTTGTTGTTGTCTCTGTTTGCTCCAGACAGTGTGACCTGCAGGACACAGCCTGGAAAATACTATTACACAAACACCTCTCACAGATAAAGTCTCCACTGGGAAATGGTGCAGACTGTGTTTCCTGATGTTTCTCAGGCGAAGGGAGCTTCTGGGGAGAGAAGAACAGAGGTCCAGAAATTCCTATGGATGATTCTGTGAAACAGCAGTTTTTTGAGCTGATCTGAAGAGAAGACCTCCTATTTGCATTTCATTCAGTGAAATTTCTATCTGCACCTTCGTCCCAGTGAGTGTACAGTACAAATGTCCAGGTAGGTGTCAATGTGGTCCGGTTAAAATAACGTTTTGCAAATGATCTTTAGACTTCTAACAACCAGGACAGGGTTCATAATGGATTAAAGCAACACAACTGGAAGCCATAAAATGCATAAGAGAAGTGAACACAAATTATCCTTCTCTTCTTTGCTGAGTGACCTTCAACTGCAAATGGTTCACAGTTGTGTGTTTCCGGTGCGTACGGAGAATTGAGAACATGTTTTAGCTTAACGGATGTGAGTTTGTTAAGCGAAACGCTTGTTAAAAGGTTACTTAAGTGAAAAGAAAATTGCCAGTCCTTAAAGCTGCCGTATTCAGTATTTGTATATGAACAACAGGTCATATCCCACACATGTCACATCTAATATGAAAGAGAATCACCCGACTCTGCGTTTTAGCATCGTTGAGCTCGTTGTTTTGTTGTAACAGCTCAACAACGTCAGTGTGTTGGTTCACTGTCGCTGCTCTCCTTTGCCACATCGACTCCATAAGGCCGGTGCGCTTTACCTGTTGTAGAGTTCTGCCTTCAAGTGGCACAAAAAAAGATGAATGCAGCTTTAATGTAAGTAGTAATACCACCACTTAAAAACATGCCCCATTTACAAGATAAAAAGGCAGTGAAGAGTTTTCCCTTTTGAGAGTGTTTCATATGTAAGCAGCATTTTTATTTTGCAGATGGGACTGAATAGCTGTAGGTCTAATTACATCATCACACTGTCATTCCCAAAAGGACCCACAGGTGGACTGCAGGAGATTTTACTACGCTTGCTAATTTCTTCCATAGTTTTCTACGTAACATTTGTATCTTGAGCCACATGAGGGAGCCTGAATGATTGCCTTGTTCTGATAATTGTTGCCTACTTATGTCATGGAAATTGAAAGAATTGCTGTTTGTGTAACTGATGAGAGGAAAACATTGAGATCCTGTTAACTCAACCTAAATGCATTTCTTTGGTCTCATTTATAAACTCTCTCACTTGTTCAAGCCTTAAGGTGTGACGCCCCCTAGCGTTCCGTGTTAGCTGTTGTTGCCATGTTCCCCAGTATACCTGGAGGCAGGGGATTGTCAGGGACAACTGGGAACACCTGGGCCCCTTTGCTACTCTCGGAGCAAGCGACGCAGTATAAAAAGGGAGAGAGAGAGAGAGAGAGAGAGAGAGAGACGACTTGTAGCAGGTGGGGTTGAATGGGACGTGGATGGAACAAACGCAGGACCTTCAACCGGGAGGCCGGTGTTCTAGACTGGTGTCCCAATGTGTTGAGTTCTGTTGTAGTCATGTCACTACAGATCAGGTTGGTCAGATCTGTCTTCTGTGCTGCTTCCATTGGTTTGGTTTAGTGTGTTGCTTTAGTCTAGCTTCATGTTTTGCACCTTTTAAAACACCCGCCCACTCACATTCTTCCCTCTTGCACCCACAAGCTCTATAGACACCACTAGTTACTCTTTAATTTGGTCTAATTTGGTTTCATTTGGTAAATAAAGCTTATTTTGTTTATCTTGGTGTGTCTCCCTATTGTTATGGCTACTTGAACCAGGTCATGAGGGGAGTCATCACAAAATCTTTGCCCAGCACACGCAGCATTAGTAACAACAAATTGCAGTATGCCAAAGATGCAGTATATGTTTGAGGTTATTTCAAAATGTTGCAACCATTACATGTTTTATCCATCCGAGAGCGCTGCAAAGTCTTGCTCAGTATGTATTTTAGTCACAATTCTTTAAAAACCAAATGTATCGACTACTAATCGGTATCAGTGAATGAATGCTACTTTCACCATTGTCTTTGTCTGATCGTGGCGACGACCGGCGGCGCCCACAGGGGCGTCTTATCAATCACTCAGTGTGGTTGGATGGGAGGAGATGCAATAATTGTCCCTTCCTCGAGTCTAGTGTGTGATATCATAACCTAATTCTGAGAGACAACATCTCCTGGGAAGATTCTTCCTGTCGTCACACTGCTCCACATTCCCATTCAGCTGAACTGGAAGCTATATGTATTATCAATTTTTTTTTTTTTTTACCTCCATTAACATTTGGAGGATTTGTTATCATTGTTCAACCTGAGATTTGCTGAGCAGCTGCCAATTAACCTGACTCCCCTCTGTGTTTGACCTCATCAGTGTGGCATTAAACTACCACGGTCGCCAGGGCCCTGTGCCGTATCACAAAACTGTACCGCCAGAAAGAGACCGAGGGGATGAAGGTAAATCTCCGCCGATTTGTGTTTCTTTTGGTGTTGTCGCTCGAAGGCAGGAACATGCTGGATGTGAGCCTCGGTGAGAGTACATTTGTGTGTGAGGTCTCGAGGTAAGTCAGCCTTCACTTGACTTTATTCTGCAATGTATCTAAATTCTGTCCAACCTCTGTCTACCTCTCTGCAGCGACCCGTCTTTCTGATGTGTTGAATCTCATTACACTGTGTGTGTGTGTGTGTGTGTGTGTGTGGGTGCGTGCGTGCGTGCATCTACATAGGCGTGTGCGTCTGTGGTTTGTAATGCATTAGCTCGCTCCTCCCAGCGGAGTGCCAGTCTAAACTAAGCAGCGTGATGATGATGCTCTCTGTGAGCTGACAAAACCCATTTGGCCAGGAGGAGCTGATCTACACCAGCGCTGCTCGTTTACAGTATGGGGGGGGGGAAGGGAGGAAGGGAGGAAGGAGGAAGGGGAGGGTGCGAGGGTCTGTCTGTGTCCGCCTCGCCCTCGCGTCCTTGTCTGGGTATTAGCAGCAGAGAGAGGGGGGGGGGAGGAGGGGGTCACAACTTGAGCGTCACACTCATAAACATTTAAATCAACCATCTGTATAAGTGTTATCAAGTACATCTATTCAGTCTAATGCAATCCAATACAACATCCCTGAACGTCTATCTTTACAGTCACTCATTGGGGACATTGTCGGGAATGTGTACATTGAATTCTATGGTTTTTACTGTACTGTGACCGTAGTTAACGGTGGTGTTCTACAGCACTACATTATATTGAGAGGTGTTTCTATTTGTTACCCTCCCTCGACATGATGGGGGTAGAATAATAAACATTTGTGAATATAATGCTGTCCAGTACAACACCTCAATGCTGAAACATACAATTGAATCACACAAAGAACAAATACAGAGAATACACAAAGAAATGTAAAGTATCATTCCATTTTCGTTCTACTTAGGGGTTCAAAATCAAGAAACACTGTTTGATTACAAAAAGATTATATAATATGGAAGGCATATTTTGTAATAACCTCTCTAGAAATTATAATAAAGAGGTAACATGTCCACAAAGTGGGAGCATTTATTGTATGAAAAAATAACACATGATATTAATATATGAAAAAAGGTGTAATCTGTGTTTGTATGAAAAGGAGTGGATGAAATACGTATGTTGCAGGAAATCAAAGTATGCTATAAGATTTCAATTTGTTCAGATTATTCAGTTTTTGCCACTTGGTCAGAAAGGTGTTGATTCAACTATTGTAATTCATGAGGCTGTAGTCTGCGGTGTTGTTTTATTGTGAAGCATTATTAAGCAAAGTGTTTCTAATACCATGTTTAACAAGTGTTGCATACTGAAAATGTTCAAATGTGGCCATGTAGTAAATATATTTTATTTGAGATATTTGTAAAGTCAATAGACTAAGAAACTAGCTTCAGAGAACCAGTAAAATGACTACAAATCTTAAAGGCCTCTTTCTTATGGTCCTATGTATCACTGAAGCCCTTGTTCATCTGATACGTGCCGACGATTGCTATCACTTGCACTATAAACTGATTCTGTTTATTTGTGCAATGAGTCATATTAAACACCCAGCGGAGCAAGCTATAGCTCAACGAGGCAATATCATTTAGAGAATCGAGATCAGAGGCCCTGGATCCCCCGTTTCTGCCTCAACATCCCTCCTCGCTGTTAGAGGAACAAAGATAAAGAAGGAGACGCAGAGAAACAAAGAGTGCTTGTCTGGCCACGGTTCAAATAAAGGCAACGCTTTTCATTAACACTAGTGAGATCAAATCCAAGCAGTGTGTTTCTGCACAGGGGACTTTGCCAGCCTTGCAAAGAAGCTGTGGTGTTATTTGACTAACTTATTGCAATCTTTTGGGCATCGAGAAGGTAGATTGAAGACGCGATGTTATATAAGTAAAGCTTTGTTTTACGGGGCTGTAAAGTCCTAATAATGTTTTCTGGAGTTTCCTAAAAACTTGGAACTAATTACAGGTAAAACAGAGACAACTACCTAATTGTAATTATCTGTTAAAATCTTGTGGCCAGTACACTGCAGGTCAGCAGAGTGGGTCAGACACTCCAGCTGCTAACTCTCCTGTCCTTACAGAGGAGCTGCCATTGCCTCTCCTCGCACACACCTAAGCCACGCCCATAGCATACAATTCTACATTACATTTAAAATATATGATGATTATTCAAATGAAACAGAATAACCCATCTGTCTCAATAACTGAACACCAGACAGTACATTCTACAAAAACAATTGTCAATTTTCTACAAAACATTTTCACAATAACAACATTATATTGTGTATAACTGCACGTCTTCATACCCTGAATTTAAAGTGCCCCTAAATTCCCAGTGCAGCCACCTTTACCAGCTCACCATGTGACTGCCGCTTCATTGTGTTCATAATTGTAATCTCTTGGACCAATGAAAGGGGCGAACTACGCTGGTTAATTAAAACCGCAATCACATTTACCCCTTAAACTGGCTGCAAAAGGGGACCTCATTCAATTAAATCATGCATCGCTTTCCTTTCAATAACATACAAACAAACAAGTGAGGGGCATGGAGTCATGTAAAATCCACGTGCATGTTGATTGCCTTCTACTGCTGGGATTTTTTTTTTTTTAATTTGGTAAACAGTGGCTGAGGTTTCGTTTGAGGTGCCATGGAGGAGAGTCAGCGGAGCAAAGGGGATTAAAGACCCTTCCACTGGCCTTCTATTGGCACTTGTCATGCACTTAATTTGATGCCGTAATTAACTTTTGAAATCTCGAGGCATTTTGCAGCTTGTGTACGCGGGATTTTTTTTGCAGATAAATGCAGAGCGGGGGCCGATAGGACGAAGGAGCTGACTGCTGCAGACGCCATTTCCTGTTTATCTCTCCCCGCTGCAAGAAAGACGGTGATCCCGGAGCCCTCTGAAGGCCTAATGTTACACATCCTCATTGTGCGTATGTGTGTACGGGCCCATGTGCATTTGTGTGAGAGTAATTATGTTGATGGAATACCTTGTGTTTGCGATGTTTCCTTCCATTTAGAGCTTCACTTTTGCACAGCAGATGTCGTCCACCTGCTACTTGCTATCTTCCTGCTTGACTGAGAGAATATAAAACAGTCAAAGGACCTACTTGGATGCAGTCAAGGGTATACGTTTTTTTGTACTGATATACAAAGACACACACACACACACACACACATTTACACACACTGAACCATGTGTGAACAAACAGCGCACACACACACACGCGCACACACACACACACACACACACACACACAGGTAAATCAATTCATGCAGGAATCCACAAGGGTTTAACAGAACGAAGAGCGGGCGACTTTTTCATGTGGGCCAGCCAATCAGGCGATAATTGCTTTGAAATTAAGTACCTTTTGTATTTGAATGCTAATTAACTGATGAAAGAAAATACTCAATAAGTCATTAACAGAAACCTAAAAGAAAAATGTTGACCAAATGAGTGCTTTAAAAAATGTGGAGTTCTTTTTTTTTTTTTTTCATTTTTGAGCACCAACTGCAGATAGATTGACTGTTTAAATGAGCGAAGGTAATGAGTCATTGACCTTGATACACAAGTCATTAAAGTTTAATTGAATTTACATGATGCCCTGTTGGTTATTTACTGTAGGTGGTTGTCGATTACATTTAGCTTTGAATCACATTAAATGAGACAATATAATGTATTTCAACACCAGCTTTAAAGCTGCCTTCAAAGCTGCTGAAGTACATATATGGATGGTTAATTTCACATTTCAACCCCATTGCCCTCCTGCTCCTCAACCCAAATTTGCTCGGCTGCAGAGCTCACAGGGTCACAAAAAAAAAATTCCCATGTCAGGCTTCCCTCTTTTTGCAGCCTTGAGATAAGGCTTTTGTTTCTTCTGTGCACATCCAGCCTCTCCCATAAGTATTATGGATTTTTAATAGGGAACAAAAATGAAACTTTGAGATGTGAGCAAGAGCACAGTGAAGGGACAACAGCAAAATAAGTTGTCTCCGTTTGGTTTGTGCAAATGTGTGTGTCACATTCTCATGTACATAGAAAAGCTATGTACTAAGCTAAGTACTGGAGTTAAGATTAGGTACTTGTACTTTACTTGAGTATTTATGTATCTTATGCTGCTTTATACAAATACAATTTCATTCCAGAGTGAAATATTGTACTTTTTACTCCACTATTTGTGTGACAGAGAGAGTACCTTTTCAGATTAAGATACTACATTAAGAAACACATAATAACATTACAAAACACAAAGCATGTGTTTGGACTGTGACCCCCTTAAATAAACAGTTTCCTCTCTGGTGTCAGTTGAATATCTGTTCAAATTAAAGAGCAAAGACTAGTGAAAAGTAGTGAGAAGTTAGTTACTTAGTTAGTAACTTAGTTTGTTCCCCTTTCCTAGACCATTATTCATCTCATGACCCTTCGGACGTATCTTGTGACCATTTGGAGGGACCGGACCTGAACTACTGTACGCACAATTAGTTAAAACCGGCTACAACATTACAATTCTGCTTACACCATGATGATTCAGTATTAACAATCTAATAATGCCATCTATCAGTCACAGGAGAACATTTTGTTGATAAGACTGTACTGTGGCGTTGTAACAGTTGCTTTTAAAGTGTTTTATTTGGGCTTAAGTAAAGGATCTGGGCACCTCTTCCACCTCTCTCGATCATACTGATAACTTTTCTATGTTAACTTGATAGACGGTGTTTAAAGTGCAGTGGTTTTTTTTGCTCCGGTTCATGAATGTGTGTGTGGCTGTGTGTGTGTGTTTAAGATGACTGTTATGTCCCCTCCTGATGTTCTTTGGCCAAGTCATTAACCTGGGATTAGCCTTGCACAGATGGAAGTCAAGGGTCAGGAAGTAAGTGAGTCACCCTGCTGCAGTCCTGAATTGAAACTCCCTCTTAAATTTTGAAAGAAAAGAAAAAGCCTCTCCTTACCTCAAGGGTACTTGAGTAAGTCGTTTTCCTTGTAGATGTGCTTCAGATTTGTTGAGTGGGATAGTGGGTATTTCTTGAAGTTGTTAGCTTCCTTTTTTAAAAAAAGAATCTACAACCTTTATTTCCGCGGTGCTCATACAGGTTTAAAAAGGGGCCGAAGAGTTTAAACAGAGTTGTGACCATTTGGCCGCCGTGGAGATATGGGAGTGGGGGGGGGGTTGAGGGTGGCGCGTTTGGCCGAAGCTTCTGAAGGGGGCAGAATTTGCTTTATGAGGGTAATTGATGCTTTGCTGCAGGAGAAGAGGGCAAAGCAGGCATGAAATTGTGCGGGGGATCAGATCCGTATCGGAGCATACGGGAGAGCTGAGGGAGAACAACGGAGCCTGGCAGCCCAGGGTGGCTGGATTAGGGTGCCGCTCAGCAACTGAGGTACAGTTAAGAGCCAATTTTATTCTCTAGCAACCCAATCAGTGGAAAAGCCCTGTATCCTATTAGAGCCAAGTTTAGAGAGGATACGCAGAGCTGCTGGGCAACAGCCATTAAGACATTCATATAGCCATCAGAACGGAGAGAGGGAAAGGCACCGAGAATGCAGAGAAAGGTGGAAGTAAATGAAAAAAAATCCAAAATATGTTTTGAGAAAAAAAAACTTCCCATAAGTAACTCGTCTACAAGAATAAATTCAAAATCTTGACTTCTTGAAACTAAAAGAGATAACTTCATGCTCACTACTCGTGGTCACGCTGCACTTAAGGCTAAGAAAATGAAGATCTGAGCAGGGGGTTGGTTGGTCATTTTCCACTTGAATAGCCAGCTGATCTCTCATTGTGCCATGCAGGTTTACAGCGTATGAGCACAGAGCAGGGTCATCGGCCCAATTCCCCCTGTGTATTCTTGTAGCGGTGCAGCGTTATTGTGTTTGCGGCGTGGCGTTGACAAATGCGTAGAGGGCACGGCTCATCAGGATTCCTGAGCTGTCCGTCTGTGAATAAGAAGAGGGAATTGGCTGTCAATCCCTAATTAATAAACTCTGCTCCTCTCCCCCCGCTTCTGCTCCGAGTTGTCTGATCAATAACCATTGTGCGCTGCCTCAGATGGGAGCCATTCAGATTTATCTGCTAATATCCTGGGTGATAGCCAGAGCTAGACTGGAGATGACAGTAGGCTCAAAGCCCATTACCTCCTTATTTACTGTTTTAAATTCTGCTATAGTCACAGCCAGTTGCTGTCTCTTGAGTAACAAATAGGGGAAATCTCTCCTCTCTTCCTGGGACAAGTCAAGGACAAAGCAGATGGAAAACGTATGAGTGTCTCTTCATTTTAGCTCGTTTTCTGGGCAGGTATATATTTGTAAACGCGTGCGCATGCCGATGTAGACATTTCTGTTTTACTCTATTTAACATAATATTTGCAAGTATAAACTGACAACCTTCTTTCCAGATATGGCGAGAGATGTTATAATGATCAATTTTGCTCCCTGTATTTTCCTTTCAAACCTGAAATCAATGCCCCCATCTCCTCCAAAAAAAAAAAAAAAAAAAAATGACACAGCATTTCAAAACGAGCTGGTTAATTCTCATCCTATTATAAATCCTGCTGTTTTCCCTTTATCTTCAGCGCAGTCAGCACCGGTCGGTGTCCACATCCTGTTCATCTGTCTGCCAGATTTGACAGCAGGACAGATATTCCCCGTTTTTCACAGTGATCTACAGTCGATGAATAAAATCAGCCTCACTTACTGTAGCAAAAGCCCAAGCTCAGAAACACAGATGGAAAGCCTCGCATTAAAGAGCAGCACCAGGCCTGACAACAGTGTCTACTCTTGGTGACATGTATAGAGCTTGAGAGTGGATTAATGACTCCTAACCTTAGCGCTCAGGTCCGGTGTTTATTTAAATTGAAAGAAGAACGACTTCCTGGTTGCACTTGCTGAGCACTGAGTTAATAATTCTCTCTGTATGTTATTTGCCACAGTGATGGATGTTTAAATTCATCTTGAACCTATGTTGCAGTTGTGCACACACACACACACACACACACACACACACACACACACACACACACACACACACACACACACACACACACACAATTTTCCTTTGCAATAGGGATTATTACAACAATTTGGGTTTAACCTCCAAATATAGTGCAACAGATAATCACGCTTTGCCCTATATTGCATTTAGTTGAAGCAAAGCCACCATGTTACATAAGTTTGTTTCAGAATTGATTTTATGATCCTTTTATTGTTTTTTTAGCACTATGTATGCGTGACGTTATAAGATCTCAACAATGTCTTAACTGAGTATATCGTCATTGCAGAGGAAGAAATAAAATAAACTACATAAAACAAGTTCAAAATAAGAATCTTAAGTATCTTTAAGGACAAGCTATAGAGTCTTGTGTTACTCCATCATCATAATTACATGCACAGTCACTGGCAGGGCAGAGGGCTCTGGTGAGGCTGGAGTTTCTGCGTTTCTTTGTAGCACAGGACCGTGCTTCAGGTGGCCTAGACACCGGCGCTTTTGATAAGCACTCTCCCACAATCATTATTCTTGTTCAATGGACTTGAACTGAATTATCACAACATCCGAGGAAGGATTTGAATTCGAGGTGTGCCTTTGTTTATGCTCTATCGCCCAATTTCAGTGGAAAACTTGTTGTTAGTGCCGTCCTGCGGAGCGAGCCTTCCTTGATGTTATCTCTGCTGATCACTTTGGGATGATTACAGAGGCTGGTCTGCGATACGACGCTGGCGGCACACAAATTCTGAGTGTGAGAGGCGGTTTGAGGCGCCCGGGAGCTAGCGCGGTGAGGGATAACGTGAGTGCCCTCAACAATCACCTTTGACATCGTTTTTGCAATGATTGAAACTATCTGCAGGATCACAGCCTGTCAGGACCTGGGGATTATTCTACATCTGCTTACTGAGCTTTAGAATGACATTTTGGGGGATTGTGTGATGTGTTGTGACTTGTAGAAGTGGTCTCTTGTGTGTGTATTCAATCACTACCTGAGATATTGCTGCTGGCAAAGTGCATATGTTATCTACATAGACATATTTGTTCAATTAGATGATCTGTAGGGGTTGAAATACAAAAACACATACACCCAACCTACCCATCCACCCGCACACACAAACAAACACAGGCCCATTAATCTGCTTTTCTGATTCAGGTCTTAATCTCCTGCCTGCTACTCCACTGGCAGGTCCCGCCTCCCAGTTCAGTAGCCACAAAGAGGCTGGAGATTCATGAAGAGGCTCAAACAGGCAAAGCATGCATCATAAAACCTGTTTATCTCTGTTGTAACCTTGTTAATTATGTGTGTACAGGGACAGGTGTTAAAAACATGTTGAGCTTCAGCTTTGGGGGGAAATTAAGCTAATTAATGGCAGGTTTACTCCACCGATTTACCTTTGCACTAACCTACAATAAAACTGTCAGACCCATGATGGACAGTTTAAAGAAAAGTAGCAAGATTGACGCAGCATAAGCAGAGATATTATCTTTATTTTGATATCAGTTAGGACCAGACCTTCTTCTTCTTTGTCCAAACCTGAGGCCCACATTACCCTCAATGCAACTCAACTGGCATAATAATGAACGCCACAGCTGGTTGAGCTTAGGTATTGACCTTGAGAGGTTCGGGTCTTGATAGCCCATCGGTCTGTCCAAAGGGCATGAACAAGTCACGTTCCCCCGCACCTCGCGCGATCATGGACGCCTGGTCAATCGCAGCGCTTGAATGCTGCGCAACGTGAGTCTTACCAAGAATAGCAGCGGGGTTCATAATGACGCTTTTGGTGGGAAATCATGTGTGTTACCCAAGTCACGGCTAATGTAGCCTCACGCAGAGATGAGGAGCTGCAGAGGCCTGGTGAGCTCACATCTTTCTAACCGCACAACACCAGATTTTTCAGCGCCGACTGACACTTACTCAAGTGTCACTTGAGGTAATTTGCCACATTTTGTGCAGCTCCCTCTGGAATCACCGAAGGCTTTATGCAATTTTTCACGTATCCAGTAGTTTGCCTTAAGAACTGTCAACACATATTGATGTGCAAAACGGTTATAGTTCCCCTTTAAACGAGCAGGGGGTCTTCAAGGACCCCCAAACTGATGGAGCAGGGACCCCCTACTATATATATTGTATAAAATTGTGTTTTATATTAAACTGGGCCTAGTGCCATGTATAAACATACCTTATTATTGTGCATTCAATACTAAGCTATTCAAATAACACACAGGTTCATATATTCATGTTTTTATTTTAAACATATGCAAGGTACAGAGAGTAGGCTGCCATTTAGAAACACACCTTGTATGATAATCATGCATACAAGCTATTCAAATTGACGTTTTTATTGTAAACATAAATGTGGAAATGAAAATGAGTGATGGCCCATTAGTGCCACTGCCATGCATAAACATACCTGTTATCTTGCATACAATACTGAACTATTAAAATAATGGACAGATTCATGTTTGGGAAAAAATAAAATAAAAAATAAAATTGTCTAATCAACCCAAAATTTCGCGGACCCCCTAGGGGTCGCGGACCCCCTGCTGAAGACCTCTGATGTAGAGGACCTACGGTGGCCTTCAGGTAATCTAAAAACACGAAAGGCTCTCTAGAGCCGGTGTTGGGTTTGTTCGTTCTGGGCTACTATAGAAACATGACGGTGCAACATGGCAGACGCTGTGGAAGAGGAGCTTCTCCCTATAGGGCTCATTCTAAGCAACAAAAAAAAACTAAGCCTTTTAGTTTCAGGTGATTATAAAACATATTGTAATAACGAACATTTTATTCCATTTCTGCCAATAGAGCCTCCCTAAATCTCACTGCTCTTTCAAAGCAACAGTACAATGTCTCAGGTTTACTTTACTTCACTTTTCAGGGAATGTATTAGTTAATGCTTCTCCTCCACATATACAACAGACTGTTCTAGTTATGGTGCACACACCAGGCGGTAATTGCTGCCTTACTGAATGTTGGATTCTGCAGTATTGAGCAAATGAACCAGACTTTGACGTTGATCCAAAATGTAAAAGCCTGATGATTTGCTACTAATAACCGTGGAGGGATTGCCGAGGCCTGTTTACTTGTGTGCAGATGTCTTGATTACTGAGCCATTAGATTAATTGAGATAAGCTTTACCATGCTGCTCATACACCCTGAATATCCCCTGTATAAATAATCAGCGCTTAGTGGTGCAAGGGTAATACAACATCCTGCAGAGGCCGGCGAAGGCAGACAGCCCAGCAGTCCAAAGGCAGCTCCAGAGGTGAAAGAAGACACCCACCATAAAAACTGCGGTGAATCATGTCTGCAGCCTCATGGGACCAGCGGACCATGTCCTGGCACTGATAGTTTGACAGATGATACATCACCATCAACTGCGAAATTTATTGTTATGACAGCAGGAAAGATGGTATCGCGCCGCAGCAATATCCACAATCATACAAACACACAGATACGCACAGACGCACACACAAGCGTACTGTAACTGCAAATACACACAAGCCGGAGAACAAATGATAAATTCACTCCCCCCCCCCCCCCCCCCCCCCCCCCCCCCCACCATAAAATTTTTATCTGGCAGATCACAGATTAAATAAAGTTTTGTTTTCATTGTTTAAAAATACAGTAAGTCACAGTTTGTAAGGCTGATTTCTATCATTGTTATTGAAGTACTGTGCATTTGCCACTAGGTGTCTCACTCCATGCTTGTTTATAGCCCACACTCCTGCGCGCATACACACACACACACACACACACACACACACACACACACACACACACACACACACACACACAGTCACATGCAGGGTGCACATGGTGTGTTTAATATGACCAGCCCAGCCACTCTCCACATGTGTTGCAGTCTCCTCTGGGAGGACAGGAAAGCATCTGCCTCCCTCTGTCTGTCTAACACATTTCTGGGAAAATAGCCCAAACCTGCGGCTCAGGAGGAGCGAGAGAAAACACACACACACACACACACACACACACACACACACACACACACACACACACACACACTCACACACAAATAGACATACAATTATATGCCTGAACAAAAACAACAGTCATTTGTGCAAATATATGTTATGTTTACACACTGATTTCCATTGTATGTTAAAGAGAATTCGATTGGGCTGCGTAGATATAATGCTGCTTATCGCTACATGCTGGAAGTGATGTAATAATATTAAGATATTATAATATTTGCACTTATAACAATAACGATTTAAGTACATTTCTAAGCCCAGGATGAAATAACCACATAAATAAACCATTAGCTGTAATAAGCCAAGACGCTGCTGGCTTCATTAGGTGCTCAGAAGAAGTATCCCCAATAGGAGGCAGCTCTGTGTCTCACCTGGTTGGTTAGTTTTGCTGTGTGTAGTGTTTGTTTGTTTTTCATTGTGTTGTGCCGTAGGGAATAAGTGCCCTTTGGATCATGGAGAGCCGTGCATAAAGGAAATACAACGTGCATTTTTTGATTAGGCTGTACAGTAAAAATCGCACAAGCATGAGCCAGCTCCAGGTGGATACTCTTTACTCTCAAGAAGCTGATGAATGGATGAAAAAAAAAAAGTATTCAATGAATCCCTAAGATATAGGACTGTGCTCCGACAGCGCTGTGGTGTCAACGGTCAGTCGATGAACTGACTGACAGAAAAGCAATCAACAACAACCGTGATAATCCATAAATCATCATTTCAACCGAAATTGACAAACATTCAGTGGTTCCAGCTTTTCAAATGTGAGAATATGGTGCTTTTCTCTCATTTATCTTATTGCAAATTGAATATGTTTTGTTTTTAGACTGTTGGTCAGATTAAACAAAAAATCGAAAAAAAAAGGTCACCTTGAACTCTGGGAAATTACACAGTTGTATGGCCTTTTATCGACTAAATGATCAATAGATTCATTTTTAAAAAGTCAACAGATTACTCAATAAAATAGTCTTTTTTGCAGCCTAGACAATGAATTATATGTTTAGTTTTACAGCTGTGCATGGTTTAACTAATACACCATGTGAATGTAACTGTTCCTTTGTGTGCCATGCAGTATAATTTTGCAGGATCATTTATAATATTGTAAATACTGGTCCACCATGGCATTACAAACTGGTATTGCTAGTGATGTTAATACCCAGAAGCCTTTGTACCAGGTAAATTTCACCTATGCTCATCATTTTTATTGTAAATGTTGAACACACGTTTTTATTATCCTTATATTTTGGATGGACTGATTTTATCACAAGAACAATATCCCTAACAGATTGATATGCACCTCATTATTAATGAATATGATAAGCATAATTGCTATATAATTAGATCCAATTCTGTGACCATTCAGATTTTGTGATAGAATTCTTTTTTTTTTTTGCCACTATTGTTTTTAATCATACTTTATCAAGCCTTTATTTTGATAGGTTTTACTAAAAATAACTTCCCCATAGAAATCTATCTACCAATTAGTGACCTTACGATATTCAATTAGCAATTGGATTCAGAGGGTCACACATTTTGATCATTTAAATTTTACAACACACTAGTGTATAGCTTTGTCTGAAGAGATCTACATACTTGTTTGAGTCTTTCTCGTGTAAACTAGTTAACCTAACACTCTTCAAATGTAAAAGAATCAGACGGGTGACAAGCATATAGTCTGTAGGTTCTGCAAGCGCTGAACCAGCCGTCAACCAATCTATTCCAGGTTCCATACGGTCTCGTTCCATCTCATCCCGCTGTACCAAACACCTGCGTTATCTATCAGTATATAAACACTGAATTAAATGACTGTGTAGTGATTTAATAACTGTGAATTATTACTCAGCACGGCAGAGTTGATGGAGACCAAGGTTACATCCCTCAGGTGGCCTGGAAGAGAACTGGAGCGAGATTGTTGCAGGTGGCTAAGCTAGCTAACACATTAGCCGGCACAATTGAGTAAAACATTAATATGACACGGGTTTTGTGTCTGTTTGCTTGTTTTGAAGCTCTTCTGTCCCTCAAGTTCATCAATTACTTATGCTTTAAATTCAACAGTATTACAAACTCATAAAAGCTAAACACAGACCAACTGCACTGGTAAGTTGAACCGAATGGATCGTGAATAGGATACTCAAGTTGAGACAGTATTATGTGGTATTTTGGTTTATAACTAATGATTGTCATTGTCGATTTTAAAATACATGGGGGAAATAAATGTCCCATAACCCTAAAGCTTAAGATGATGTCCTTTAACTGCTTGTTGCCAGGATTGATTCATCAATTTGTTGACTAATCATTTTACCTATATTGTGCTGTGTATTGTTACCATATTATGTTTTCCTGTTGACTTGTGTGCATTTGTAATAAGGCCCATCTAGGCTAAAGTGTTGCAGACTAGTTGAGGGTTTATAAATGCTGTGATATGTGGTAGTGAGTGATCCATTTTACGGACCAAGATAAACAACTTAGAAATAAACAAACCATTTGTACTCTATACATAAAAGTTAAGACCCTTTTTTATGCAGTGTTTACCTCAAAAGGTAATCCCTATCAGATTAAAATCCCATTTAACAGCTCATATAGTGACGGCGGTGTGCAAGCTAAATGCTCCAGCTGCACAGCCGGAGAAGGTTAGCTGTTGTCATGCAAGGTGATGTGATGTATTAGAGGCTTTCACTCTTGGTCCTGCCTCTCGCTGCAGGCCACCTCTTTCACCGTGAATTGGTGCTCACTCTGTCTGTGGTTGTAAAAAAAAAACTGCCAGTTTGAGTACAGCTGTGTGTTTATGTGTCTGTCAGAGTGTGACTGTGGAGAATAAGCTCCAGAATGTGTGTTATCTATTAATTCCTTCATTAAGCCCTTATCACCACTTTTAATGCCAATTAAGATGCGCTTTAATGTGACGGCGGGGCGGGCAAGCGACTCTGCACTTCTCACTCCACAGTGACAACAGAAGAGGAGTAGACCACGTTCAGACAGGACCACCCACTCTCCTTATCAAGCCACTAAAGGCGCCACGGGCCTGTTAGTTTTGCCTCTTTAACACTGACACTGTTTAATATGCTCTATATGGCGACACCTAATCCTTCACACACTGCAAACGTATTGAAGGCCAATTTTTTTTTTTTTTTTATGTCGGCATGCCACTGCGGAGCAGCTTGAAGTTACTCCTGCTTCTTTTTGACCTCAATTCAATCAGTTCCAGATCGCTTTATTCCATCTCGTGTTTGAAGCACAGTGATTGCTACTGTACAAAAGCATTTGAAAAAGAGGCTCACTGAGTCTTGCTTTAACTGGGAGATGGGTTGAAAATCATCGCAAAGGGCGGAATTCACACGCTCTGCTGCATGGTGTAGGACGTGTAGAGGTCTCAGCTTTCTCTGACTGCGGTTGACCAAATGCTCTTCTGTATTTACTCGCAGGAGAGAGAGACCAAATGCTCTTCTGTATTTACTCGCAGGAGAGAGAGACCATAATATAGATGGGCAGATGCGTACATAGCTACATACAGACAGGTGCCTTATGTGTACCCAACATATGGAGCAAGACAAAACTTTTGCAAACATAGTCAGGGTCACAATGAACACCTTTGTGTGAATTATAATTAGATAGCATTGACAGATCTGCGATATGCAGACTAAGCAGATGGCTCATGGACAGTGTGAAGAGGCAGGGGGTGTTGTGGGACGACGGAACAGGTTTCCTGTTATAGCAGCTGGCTGACAACTCTCGGATGCTGTGTGTCAGCAATGGGAGAGAAGAAGAGAGATGGACACCGAGTGGAAGAGAAGGACATTGAGGAAGAAGACTTTTAACTTTCTATCATGGAAAAGACTGAAACTAATGATTATTTTCTCGATTATTCAATTTATTCTCAGTAAAAATGTCAGAATAGTGTCGGTTTCTCGGAGCCGATCCTGATCACATTTAAAAGTTTTGTGTGGCCAACATTCCAAAACAAGGATATTCAGTCTAAAAATATTCACATTTCAGAATCTGGAAGCAGAGTATGTTTTTTTTTTCAATTTTCCTTGACAAATTACAAATGTATTATCAATTTTATCCAATTTTATCAAATTTCTTGTCGACAAATCGGTTAATTGACATCCTTTCAGCTCTGATAATCCAGGGGTAAAAAGAGGATACGATACAACACAGATTTTTGGACATTTCTTTGATTTATTTCAGGAAATATTTGACCAAATAACAAGACAACAAGACTACAAATCTGACCAGTCTGTGGACAAATTCAGTCAGTACCGAAAACATACTGAGGTTGGATTCCCAGCCCCATTTGAAGAGCGATAGAGTACCATGCTGATGCAATCCTTAAATCTAAACCATGTTGGATTGACCTTGCCGTGACAATCATAAACAAAAATGAACTCCTATGAGAGGAGCTTACTTTAGTGTGTTAACTTCACCTCCTCTCTCCTCTCCCTGTGTGGCACTGATGTCTCTTTCCTCCCCTCTATTTTCCACTCTCTATCCTTCTCAATCCCAGCTTTGATGTATGCATGAGGGAGGATTTCCTGAAGACCAAAGAGGCCATTACCCAGGGGCTATTAGGCCTCTAGTAGAGCATGTCAATGAGTGCTGAGTCTTGCTCTGTTTCCACATGCAGCCACTTTACTATATGGGTAGGATGGAGGGGAATTCTCTGGGGGCTGATAAAACGTAGCCTTAAATGTATATATTCCATCATAAATATCTGTATTTTTATCAGAATAGCGGCGTTTGCGTGCCGCGCTGAAACATTTGATATATAATGGTTGTTTTCTTACTGTTGCACGTGAGGAGGTTCGGTCATTAATTGGCGCTGCTCTTTCATGCAGACTATGAGCGAGGGGAGTGAGTCATCATCAATCAGGATGAAACGCTCTGACATTTCAGCATGAAAGTCCCAGAGTGCCTTGCGGCCCGACATCGCTGGGTATGTTTGTATTTTACAGTAAAGGAGGTATGCAGGCCACTGTGGTCTGAATGAGACATTTGTTTTGTTGATATTAGCGAAGCGTTGAGGTCATGTTGGCAATATTACAGAATAAAGCAAATAAGGAAGGATGATATACAAATATTTATGTAAACATGGAGGTCTGTGTGGGATTCAGATTGGATCTTTCTGTTCTGGTGAGTGGATGTAACTAAATGGGATGATAAGCTGTGAGGTGAGCAGAGAGTAAGCCAAAAAGGACACAGAGGGAAGATAACCTTGATTGCTGGAATCACTCTGCCGATCTCTTCAATATATCCCTGTAGAGGACAAGAGCACGCCGACACTACTCCAAAGAAGAAGAAGAAAAAAAAAAGCCCTCATAGAATGTGCGTGGTAAATGAGTGACAGTATATCATGCAACTGTTTTTACAGAGAGCACTTGAGGGGATCATTGAAGTTTGCTGAGAGCGTCTGGACTCTCTCTCTCTCTCTCTCTCTCTCTCTCTCTCTCTCTCTCTCTCTCTCTCTCTCAAGGGCAGCTGCCTCTATCATCTGCGGCGAATGCGACGCGTGGTCCTTCTCTAATCAGAAATATAAAATCTTAGCATTCAGCATGCTGACTACACTAGGTTTTACAGAGTGTGAAGCCTCACTTTTCTGTCCAGCGCAGCAAAACATCAGCATACAGGCCACAGAAAGAGACGGAGGAGGAGGTTAAGGAAGGAGAGAAAGATGGATAAGGTAGAGGAAAAGGAAGATAAGCAGCCAATGTGTGTGTGTGTGTGTGTGTGTGTGTGTGTGTGTGTGTGTTTGTGTCTGGATGTGTGGGGTGCGCCTTTACTAGTGACTTCCTCCAGGCCTGGAGACAGGGGAAACAAGGAGTGATTAATTTTACTCCAACCTACTCGACCTCTGTCTGGGGGAGCGGTCCCCAGAAAGTCTGATACAGAACAGCGAGGCCCGTCTCCTTCCTCTCAACTCCCTGGATCAATAACAGATTGGCAGGTCAATCTCTTCAGGAGAAACTGCACGGCCAATGAGAGAGACCCTGAGCGGCTGAGAACCGCCTCTTGTCTGCATTTTCTCACCATTCGGAGGATGAAGCCGAGCATTGATCTGTGTGTTTTCGCTGAGCGGATCCCTTAGCTGGCTTTATCGATCAGCTCTAATAAAGAGTGGATTGTCTATGAGCATCGCGGCGTGCTCAATGAGATCCAAGGCCCCAGGGTGGCAATCAACTCTTTTATCTGCCACTCTTCAGCCCACTACCATCACCACAAACATTCAGGCAGGTGAAATTAAAATCGCATTTAAAGCAACCGTGTGACGAAGTCGAGTGTGACAAGGCCATACAGTATATCAGAAATTATTGCTTAAATTAGTTGCCGATCATCTCTTGGTCTCGGCAATTGCAGAACAGCCAGAGGCGTCCTATTTCTCCAGAGAAACATCTCTACCCCCTGATGTTTTGTGTGCCTAGATATAAAAAAAAAAACAACCTCTGCTCTTGCTGTTAGAGAGAACTACATATTTGTGCATTAACTCAAAATTTAATTTGTATTCGTTTTTCTTTCCCCAGGCCCCATGAGCCAGGTAAATTGAGATAAGTGTGCCTAATGTATGTTTCAATGGAAGGAGAAAAGAAAGGGTTGCTGTGAGTCAGCAGATATGTTGAGTGTGAGGCAGCAAGGCTCCATCACTCTACCAGTATCTGTTTGTTGTTATCATTAATGTCATGATGGGAAGTGTGGTACTGTAAATTAATATGCGAGAGTAGCCATCAATTAAGGTTATTTTTTTTTCTCTGCATAGGGAATAATAATAAATCAAAACACCACTGTCTCCCGGCTCTCTGCCTCGGATTTGTCTGGAGGGCTGGATGAGGGCGAGTCGCTTGCTCAAGATATGTCTCAAAACTCTTGTAGCTCTGGGAAATAAAAGCAGATTTCATATTTTTTCACCTCCCGAGGAACAAGGCTAGATATTTGTTCTCACTGAATGATCCGTGACATCTATGTATATAAGCAGGGGACCGTTGCTGTAGCTTCTCATCCCCGCCATCAGGTGGGTTTTTTTTTTTGCTCTCCTGCTGAGGCCTGTGCCCTGCAGTGTGTCCTTTCTACCAAAACAGCCCTGCTTCCCTGTCAGCGAGGAGACAGAAATGCAGTGCAGCAACCCTGCCGAGTCCCCTGCTGACTGACTATCCAAGGACAACACAGCCACAAGACTGTCCGTCTCCACTTGTGTCCAGCGAATTAGCTATGAGATGTAAGACTCCCCGAGCAGTGTCATGAACCAGGGATTTGACTGGGAGACAACTGAAACCCCCCCCCCCAACATTGAGCACCATTATGTGCTAAGGACTGTGGGGACAGAAACACACCTGGAACACATCATGTAAAAAGCTATATATCTTTATTGTGATTTCTTTAACGCATGGATGGAAATGTGTTTTGTTTAGGTGCAAGTGTGCCAGCGCTTCTGTGCCCTCCAGTTAGAAGATTAGAGAACAAACAGCAGTGCAGGGAAAGGTAAAAAGACAGGTACAGTTGCACACACACGCACACGCACACACACACACACGCACACGCACACGCACACAATGCCACGCACATGTGCTCGAGCCACAAACGCACTCACGGCTGATAGAAGGAGATATTCACTTCTCCGGAGGGTAACTTCGTGCTGAATTAGATTTACTCTGAGGTTTCAGTGCATCTCTCCTCCTTGTTTACCCTTAAAATGAACAGAATCTGACTTATGTCCAGAGGAAAACTTGCTCCACTAAAATATACCTTATTAACAAGCTTATGATTATCCAGAGGCCCCCAGTTACAAGAAGCAATGAGACATGCCCTGCCCTCCTAGTTACATTTCAAACCCCTCGTCCAAATAGCTGGTGACAGCATATACAATCGCAAGGTGTCTCCAGAATGAGGTTATTAATTCTCCATGCATTCATTTAAATGTGCATCCACGGTACTAGCTGCACTAATAGGAAGAACAAATGTAGTTTGAGAGGAGCCCCAAGGTGATTGCTGGATGTTTACACTCCAGTTATTACAACCCGCCCCTCTAGAGTCATGTCTCTAATTATCAACATAAAGTCCTGATTCCGGCTCATAATTCCGAGTTTGAGGAGGACACGGAGAGGTGACATGAGGAGGAAGAGGAGCTGGCCCGATGCGCGCCCCTGTCTGTCGCACAGGAATTGCATGTTTGAACGGAGGAACGACCGCTTGTGTCAACAGCTGAGTCGAGTGCCACAGATAAGCTGTTTAAATACAGGAAGTCAAGTGATTGGACCTTCAAAATAAAACACGATTAAAAAAAAGTCCTTGAACAAATGTTTGGATGTTATGCCAAATCTGTGCGCAATAATTGGCATATTTTACAAGGGAAGCCATTTCCCGAGTCGCCCCGGTATTATATATTCGCAAAACAAGTGCACTACTTCTGATCTGTCAATGATATTTCAATGTAGTCAACTATGCTCTCCAGAAGGCCCTTTATTGAGAATACAACGGTTACATATTAGCATTCCCACTCTCCCTTCACGTAAATCCTCTATATTGCCCTAAATCCGATCAATTGTTTGTTGTTTTATTATGAAAACCAGAATGGAAACATTATATCCCTGTGGTGGCGAGCTTTACTCTGTATGGCTGTTACATTGGAGAGAGTGGGAGAGAAAAGGAGCAAATGTGCGGCGGCGGAGAGGGAGGGAGGACAGCGAGTGCGCAAACAGGCAGGCAGGCACATCAGCAGCAGCGGCAGAGCATCTTCCTGATCCTGATCTCCCGTGTCTTCAGCTGCCAATCCTCTGTGCGTCTCTGATTGAGATTTCACTGCCGGCTGAAGTGTGCAGAAGCCTCCGCCAACCATCACCTCCCTCCACACACTTTCTTCTGGAGCTGGGTTATTCTTAGCTCAGCTGCAAGGGACTGTCCTTCCGGTCCTTCTCTTATTTATCCCAGTTTCTTGAATATTTAATGGAAAATGGCGATCTGCGCGCCATCGTACGGTATTTTCTGCCTCTTCACAATCCAAACTGTACTTATCATATGCGTCTCCACGCCGACAGACGGGACCCACCTCTTCCCCCAGCACTACACGTAAGTACCCTTCACCGTTTGGGGGATAAACCGGGGCGCGGAGCGCGGATCTAGGACAGGTGGCCCCGTCAAGCCTGCACATGCAGCTCCGTTTACCTTGGCGCGAGCCGAGCTGTTGTCCCTGATGTTGAAACACAGGAGACGCAGTTTCCGTCTCTGATGCCGCGTTATGAATTTCGCTCTCACGAAGCCTCTATGTTGTTTTTGTGTGAGCAGTGGCATTTAAATACCCAAAGCCGTATTCAATTTGAACACGGAAACAGGCTACAGGGATCATGCACAGGTGCCCCTGGCGAATAAACCACACGAGCAAGCATTTATGAGAACATCCACAGGGATACAAATAAACTGATGATAATAGTCACGGTGTTGTTTTGCCGTCGCTGCATGGGAGGGAGGGGAGAATATCCCATTTACGCATGATGGATTGGATAGGCTGAGCTACAACGAGGCTAGTCTTAAAAGTCCTCCACTGGATACTGCACACGCACCAATAATCATCTCTGTCCCACAGCAGGATACACCGGTGTTTTTAACGGGATAGGGACAAAACCAATTAGTTAATGCCGCAGGAGCGCCAGGTCTTTAAACCTTCAGCTGAAGTACCTGCACCTCGGCTCGTGTCTACCAAAAACTCCAAAACTACTTGCATAGACTCTGATCGGGGGCAAATGTGGCGTCATGTTTGTAGTGATCAGAAACTAGACCTTTTTCCCGTTAAAAGAATTCTATTTGAAATGTAGACGCACTTATGTCAGTGTTGCTTTATCCTGGTTCGCGCATGCAGTCACAGCAAGCTGAGCATCCGGCTGTGTAAACTATTGTTGGACTTTTTCAGGGTGCACCTGTTGGGAAATTGTTGTATCAATTTCTTCCAAAATGCGAACGCGGTAATACTTTCACCTTGAATGACACACGGAGACAGACGGAAACATCACGTCTGCACGCGCTTCAGTTTACCAGCTTTGCGTTGTCGAACTACTCAAACAATGTTTTGCCTTTTTTTTTTTTTTTTTCTTCTTCTTTTTAAAGTGAAAGTTGCTTGGTTTGATATTACATTTTCAGTTTTTGCGGTCCAGTATTAAACCCAGTGAAGCCAGTGCAGAAGTTCCTCACTCAAGTCTTTACGTGATGACGTGTTGATCTGATGGGAACACGATGTAGCCCGTCGTGATGATGATTAGTCAGTCAGGTTCACAGAAATGGAGAATCTAAATGATTCCTCCCTGATTCATCCACTGGGGGATCTCTTTGTTATTCCTGATGGCCAAGGTGACTTTCAAAGGAAAATCTCTAATCTTACATTAGGCCTCTTGTTGATTGACTTTTAAGGACAATTAGCTGCATCGATTCGATCACCTGAGCGCCATTAAAGACATGTGATGTCGAAGGTTTGGTGAACAAATTCAATCGGATTCCTGTAGTTAATTCATAAAATGCTCAGCAATATCTCCTCTACTTTTCCCTGCAAATACAGCTCGTTTTTGTTTTTTATTTGTTGGACCTATACTAGAATACAGTCACCATTGTAATATAACCATGTGAATCTCATTAGATAAGACAAATAGTCTAGGTCTGGTTATATTTGCACCCTGTATTATTTTCAGGCATCTCTTGGGTTTTATAAACTGGGTATCGTGTCACCCACATCGATGTGCTATTTGCCAGTTACCTAGTTGAAGTGTATGGGGAGCGGCTGAGGCCGTCCATCGGGTGTAAAGGCCTGACACAAACACCAGTTGGAGCAAGTGTGTGTTTGAGGTCTAGCTTAAATAAGATTAAAATACGAATAAAATAAAGTTCAGATATACAGCAGGGCTAAGAAAGAGTACGTTTTCTACATGTTGCCACCTTTTTTTTTTTTTTTTTGCAGTGTTATGTTAATAGTATAGTGTGTGTGTGTGTGTGTGTGTGTGTGTGTGTGTGTGTGTGTGTGTGTGTGTAGAGGTAGAAAATGTTTGCATGGGGGGGAAATTATTTCTGCATTTCTCATTTATGTGGAGGAAACCGGTTTCAATAACTGTAATCTAAATGTCCAATCTTCTTCAGGAATGTAAAATATACTGGCGTAGCTGAGTCTATATGAAACTCAGAGCAATTTCCTCCAAATTTCGTTATTTCCACACATGCGAAAATAGTCCACCTCTTGCCCTGAAAGATATTTCGGCGTTGCACTTGGAATGACAAGACCCATTGCAGCAGAACGAATATGGTGACGGTGTGTGTGTGGCTGACACACAGGTCATCCATCCAAACCCATTTCATCACGAATTTTCCCATAATGTTTTCGTTACTAACATAAGCCATAATACACAGAAACTAGTAAAAACACAGGCGCCGAATAGCAAAGATATTATACTACATCAGACTACAAAGAGCCAGATAGCATCAGTCTGCTTTCATGTAGTGACGACTTCTCTGTTTTTAAGAGAGATCCCAGCGTTCTCAACACAGAGGGTCTCCAAGCATTCATTGAGGATTAAGCCTCAATATACTTCGCCAAACAAGTGTCTCCTTGTATCTCAGTAGTTGATACTGAATTGAGGGTTCTGCACGTTTGGGACAGTGAAATATTTTTCTCTTTTGATGTAGCATTAGTCTAACATAAATGTCAAGTTCTCATACAGCATTTTACAAAAGAGCCTTTAAATGTGAACTTCATGTGATCTCGCCTGATGCAGGTCAGTTGCGTTAAGGTTCCATCGTCGACTTGTTGCTGCGTGTCGCTTATATCATTCACATCAGTCTGCATTTTTAAGTGAGCTTTTGATTAGACTTATTGTATTGAATGTAATGAAATAGATTTAAAAAAAAAAAATATGAAAGCAGCAGGAAGGAGTGACGAGGCTAATGTGTGCGGGTGTGTCTGTACTTCTGGCACGTGTTTGGATTGTGATACAAAACTTACTGTCGCCTGAGTATTTTGTCATTGTGATACAGTTCAGACAATGATGTCACTGGACTCAATAGTTCACCTTTTACTTTTTGCCTGTTTGATAGTGACAAGTGTGTGGCTGACACACAGGGTGTTCATCCGAACTCATCTTAATTGTCTTTGACTGAGGTTGGCAACATGGGCAACGTTAATGTTGCAGTAACTATCACTTTTTATTATCTTTAACGATATCTTTTGATACTATTTACTCAAGCGTTTAACTCTTTAATTTTTCTTTTATTATGAGGAACTTTTAACTGGTTATGAAACGGTCTCAATTTGATACTGATGCCTCTAAACAGCCTATATAAGTAAACAAGACCATCGGCGAGAAGATTGGCTATTTCTATATAGTTATTCTTAATGCTCGTTATCGGTGCCACCAGGTCCGATTCCGGCAAAATCAGACAAAAATCATGCAGGTTCATCAGAAACCCCTTTAGCTCGGACTCCTGTGGGGCCTCCAGACAGACCCAGATCCGGCCTTGCTGCTTCGTTGGACCCGCAGAGGTGGAGAGCTCTGTGCCTGGCAGCAGCATCTCCTCCTCCAGCCAGGAGCAGAGCTTCCCCTTGCTGCTCCCCCGGTCCCCGCTGGTAGCCAACACAGACACCACGCTGCTGGAGGCCCAGGCCGTATAGCTTGGTCCGCTGGAGGGAAGGAATGTACGGGAGAACCAGCACCAGAACTGAGAGCAGCTTACCGTCAGACCCTGCTGCAGTAATATAAAAAGGTTCTCTAAAGGGAATCTGCTGCTCAGAAACACTACCGCCATTGTCCACAGGGAGTGCCAACATCAACACAACATGAAAGTTCCCCGTAGTAACTTTAACTGACAAAAAAGCTGTCCGCTTGTTCTCACTAATTTACACACCTGTGTAAAAGATCTTTTGATATGAGAATTACATCACTATTATTTAGCTGAATCATTGCCCAGCCTTATTTCTAGCTGAGTGAACTGAACAGGATTTACCTTTTTTCCTGCTTAGCCATGTCGTCCACGTTTATAGATCATCCACCCTTAGTTCAAATCAAATATTGCATGAAAACAGTAATACCCAATTTAGTCAAATCAATCAAATCAAAGAAATCTTCTGATGATTGATTGGGTCAATACTGTGCTGCTTCACCAAAATTGCCCAGCTCTACGGTATATGTGTATTTATTACATATACTTAAAATATATGAAATAAGGCCCTCTTTCTGCATGTCATTCTGTGTATATATACACCCACACACAAATACAGACAATGTGCGTGTGTGTGTGTGTGTGTGTGTGTGTGTGTGTGTGTGTGTGTGTGTGTGTGTGTGTGTGTGTGTGTGTGTAGCCTAATGAAGTTGTGTAAGAAGTCTGCGTGGCTCGGGGCAGAGGTATTGTCCCTCACTGTTAGTATCACTGCGTCCTCCTCGGCTCTGCTCTCACTGTAAGCTTGTTTTCATTTCATATCGAGGTGACCTTTTCATAGTCGGCGGCCTCTCCCCAGCGGTCCCGCTCCGCACCGTCCTCTCCGAGGCTTCCTCTCGCTCGCTCTGAATCTTGTCCCCCCCCCCCGTAAACACAGCCAGTGCGCCTGGCGTGTTTGCTCTGCTGTTAAACTCCCGACGAGGCCCGCTCCGGCTGTGTGATCATGGCGAGCGCTGTCACTACTCGGCAGACTTGTGCAATTAAATAAATCTGTCTTCCCTCTTGTCTTCTGAGCAAATCTGACATTTAAAGATGACATTTGTCTCAGCCATCATATTAAAAGACAAACGACTCTGTTGTGTTGTTGATGCTAGTGATTAGCTATCTGCAGACTGCTGACAGGAAAAGGTTGGCAGAGAGTCAGTGGTTTGCTCGCAAACGCATGACAGAATTTATTCATCTGATTGCTGAAAGATGAGCTTTCATAATGGAATTTCTTTTTTTTTTTTTTTTTGGAGTGAGAATTTCTTGTTGGCCATCTACTTGTGGTTTTGTTCAGCTTGTATCCAGGTTGGCCGGTTAGCCCCTGCTGCTGCTTTGAAATAATCTAGTGAAAATCTTGATCCATTAAGTCATTTGTTGCTTGCTGGGAGATATACAGTGATGAGCTTGAGCCGTTTGATCTCTTAATTCCAAACTTGGCTCCGTCTAACAGAGATCAGCTCCTGCTTAGGGTGCATTTCTGTCAAACCTGAGCAGTTTTATTGCAGAGCCACTGATCCCAGCCGAGCCAAGACAGGCACGTTTGCTACCAGTCCTGCCAGGGCCGAACCATATATATGCAAGATGGAAGCTGCCGATGATTAACCCAGACATTAGGAGAGGCAGGACAGGGACGCGTCCAGATAGGACAGGGGGAGAGCATGGCAGTCTGACAACAGAAAGAGAGACGCACAAAGATTGGTCGGGACTCATTCTGACACGGTCTCACTAACACACTCACTCTCATCCAATGACAAGAGAAATGAATGATGATGACGTGCTCAGGTGATGATGTCGAGTGATGCAGATTGAAAATGTCTAATTTTATTTCCCAGAATGATTCACTGGGCCGGACGCATCGAGAAGGAGCTGGAAAAGGTTCTGCAGCACGTCACCGGAACTCAGCAGATGAGATCGGTAAGTTGACGTCACACTTGCGTGTGACGCGGCACTTTTCTCTGCATTATTAATCAACGCGACTTCACTGGGCGAGGTTGTCCAACATAAGCTTCCAAGTGTGTCTGTGAGGCAATGTGTTTGTATGAGCACATTGCCTCCTTTTAAAGACATTTGGGTTTAGTATTAACTCTATTTTGAGATAATTTGACGACTATAAATGTACTTTTTTTTTTCAACAAATATTTTTTGTGAGTCAGATATCACTCCTGATAGTTCTGGCTTGACCTTTTTAAAAACTGGAAAACAAGTAAAATGATTTTAGCAACTTAACAAAATGTTTTAACTATTTTTAAAAAGCATAGAATTTGAAAGTTCTAGCACTAAATGACACATTTAGCAGAATATGGTGTTGGTTGTTTGTGTCCGCGTCCTCGTATGAGGCTGAGTGTAACACGTGTCTGTCTTGTTGTAGAGCAGATGGTTGAACAGAGTGTGATTGACACCGTTTCATCATATTTCTGCCATGTGCGCATGTTCACCGTGCTTCCAGGGTTTGTAATGCACCCTGAGATAAATGCTTCATTATTGCTGTATGGGTGAGTGTGATTCATCCAGCCGGTACCATGCCTGTGGCGGCTTTAATGCTAGCAGTAACAGTGGTTAGTGTGATGGCTGTTAAGTGTGGTGGCGACGTTGATGGATCCCAGAGAGGAGAAAGTGAGTTGACAGCGATGGTGCCGGTGTAAAGGTTAGTGACCAGTGGTGGATGTCAGGCAGACACTACGTCTGCATGACAAAGAGAGGTTGATTTGTAGCACTCATCCAATATAAAACACACAACAGAGGATGTTTACCCATCAAAATATTTGCATTTCCCAGTTTGTGCAAATATGTTTTCAGTATTCCTACTGATGTGGACTTCTAAACTAATGACACATGGTTTCAAGGTGAAAGTGTGTTGTTGCTTTGTGATTTAAAAAATCTGTAGGCAAAATTCAAAATTTCACCAACTATGAAAACCAATTTTGATTAAAGCTTGGTGACAATGCATTTTTTTGGGGGGGGTTTCTGAAAGGGTTTTAAGAGCCCAAGAGGAAAGAGAATTTTCTCAACTGATAAAAAAAAGCCAAGTCATCCTTCAACTTACCTGAAACTTAAGAGAAATAACTTCGAGAGGCATTTATTTTTACCAGAATGTCACAACATTTCTCCCTCTACTTTTTAAAAATATATTCCTACTTTTATAATATATGATGCAACTCATTAAACATGCAGACTTTGGTGGTGGTAATTGTCATATTTAAAGGCTGCAAGTCATGATTATATATTTCATTCTTCTGCTGTTTCTTTTCCTGAAAAGCAGACTTATCATTTGGTCTATAAAATGTTAGAAAATAGGAACAAATGTCCATCACAATTTCCAAAAAGTCCAAGGAGCTGCCATCAAATTGCTTGTTTTGTCTGACCAACAGTCCAAAGCCAAAAGATATCGACTGAACAATCCAATAAGAGAAAAAAAGTAGCAAATCCTCACAAATGAGCAGCTGGAACGGGGGAATGTTTGGTATTTTTGCTTTTAAAAAAGGAGTTGCTGATTAATTCCTGTCAGCACCTTATCGATTAGCTGAGTAATTGTTTCAGCGCTATGATATTTAGAGTGATGTACTGTATGTCTGGTTAAATGTGTGACTGCTTGTTGTAAAACTCGGACATAGCTGAATAATCCTGAACGTAACGAGACCCGGTGTTGAGCTGTGATGTTGACATGGCGTTAAGTGCTTTCTGTTCTGTGGATTCAAACTAATTGAGGCAACGTGTTGCTGAAGTTTTCTCTGTGGGCCGAACCTAGTCAAGCCAGACTCTTCTAAAAATATGAAGTCCATTCCAGTTATGTCTTGTGTAGGATGCCCATATGGGCCTGTGTGAGCATGTGCGCGCTGGCCCGACAGTGTGCACAGAGCGGGTGTGAAAGAACATTTATCATGGCCCCAAACAGGAGTCGTCACAGGGTGTGCTAAATGGCCCAGCATGCCTAGAAAAGCCATTTTCTAAATGGATGCCTCTCTCTATACGTGTGTCTGATAGAAATCTTCCCAGGGCTATGCCGGCTGGTAACAAGATTGCCTCCCTCTGCGCCCCCTTCCTCTTCATGCGTAGTTTATTCTCACAGACAAAAAAAAAAAAAAAAAAAAAAATGTAAAGTGTGTGCAAATTATTTTCGAGTTTGTCTTACATGGAAAGAGACAAGGAAGTAAGATGAATATAATGTGGTCTGTTCAGTTCCTCTCGGTCGAGATTTTATTTTTTCTAACAAGTGAGGTAGCGGGTGAAAGAGACAGAAAGGCCGAGACGGGGCAGCACAGAACCAGCAGAATATCTTTAGAATTGGTCGACTTGAGAAAAAAAAAAACGAATGTTTTGATGTGTTTTTTTTTTTTGGTTTTTGCATATTGCAAGTTTCAAGTATCTCCAAAAATACATAAAACTGAAGTTATTTCAATGTTTAAAATCACATTCATACGTCTGCCCAGGTTTGGTCAAGATATTATTCCTCCCCGGGGGAGTGAAAGGAAGATAGAGGGTGAGTGATGTATCGGAGGAGTTGGAAGTTTCGAATGGAAGAGTGTGGAGCGCAGATAGACAAGGAGAGTGGGCGGCTTTTAGAGCGGAGGAGGGGTTTTTTGAGAGAGAGAGAGAGAGAGAGAGAGAGAGAGAGAGAGAGAGAGAGAGAGAGAGAGAGAGAGAGAGAGAGAGAGAGAGAGAGAGAGAGAGAGAGAGAGAGAGAGAGAGAGAGAGAGAGAGAGAGAGAGAGAGAGAGAGAGAGGGGATGAAAAATGGCTTGACAATTGAGATGGATGTTCAGGCGGTTTTCTGTGTATATTTAGAGTCAAACTACTTAAGATGGATGAAACGATAGAGAGGAGGGACGAGAATTGGTAAATTTAAATGTGAGCAGACGAATGCTGTTTATAGTCCTTATCCTCCTCATTATCCTGCGCGCTGCTGTGTTTCATGTGTTACATGCAGTATGCGGAGATGAGAGGCGGCGGTGGACACCGGCATTGTTTCCCTATCCTCTGGCTTTTTCCGAACCGTCTAAATAGGCACACATGAGCACGAGCGCCTACACCCACATGCTGTCATTACAGCAATCCGATGGTTTATCAGAGATAATATCATTACGCACATATTTAGACACCTGTGGACACGTGTTCACGGTACTAAGCTGTAAGATAACTATACTCGGAGAGATATTCTGGACGAACAAGTATTCAGTAGTAGATCTTCAATGTCTTCCTCATGTACAGAAGTATTATCAGCTTAATGTACATCATAAGTAAAACTACTCATTCTGTAGTCCCCTTTGTCTGATGAATAATTGTAATGACATAATTCGAATACTATATAAGTAGCATTTTCCTGTTGTAGCTGGTGAAAGTGGAGCTAGTTTTAACTGCTCACCTTTTATACAGACGGGTAGTTAGTCCAGTTCCCCCACCAGCGGGTCAGAAGATCAATCTAAAGGGTCGTGTGATTAGTGCGGTAAGAAATAAGTTGCTCTGCACAAATTGTGTGTTCAGTTTTGCTCTTTTGTAAGACGTTGGCTAAGTTGAGCTCTTTGGGCCATGAACAGTTATTTAAATAAAAGCACCTGACACAGTTTAAAGGGGATTTTCTTTTTTTTCCGGTGGACCTACTTAAAAACTCTTAAACATCTGAAATATGACAAGGAGACCCAATTAGATGCTGCTTTTTTTTTTTTAATCATCAGCCCAAAAAGTATTGTTATGTATTGTATTTATATTTTAAGTGTAGTGGAGCAGTCGTATTAAGTATCAGAAATTATTCAAAGAACTTTAGTGCAGTACTTGAGTAAATGTACTTAGTTACTTTCTACCACCACACCTCCAAACTTGCAAAAAAGCACACACACACACACACACACACACACACACACACACACACACACACACACACACACAGAGTCACAGCGTCACAGCTTCAATTAAGCAGGCCTCTTAAATGGCGATGCCGTGCAACACGTGTTGAACTCTCAAATTCATTTCAATAAGAAGAGTCTAATCAGCATGAATAATTTAGCCCGGTGCACATGACTGCTCCTGAAGCCCTCGGTTCCGCCTGGCACTCTACAACTCTGCACTCCGAGGATCTGTCTGCCGCACCTCCACGCCCTCTCCTGCTGTTCGCTGCTCTTGATTACTGGAAACCTGAGACGACCCACATCCCGATCAATATACCCACACGTAGAAGCAGGGCGGAGAGACAGAGTGCCAATTAATGGACGTGGTATTCATCCAGTTTTCACATGAGCTTGAATCTTTTACTTTGACCAAGTAGGTTTTTTGCCTGCACTTTAGTCTCTTTTCACCGGTGGTCAACGCTACATCCGTCGGCACGCTGACCTCATGCTGGCTGCAGGTTTATCTCCGTTCAACACAGGCTCTCTCGCCTGTAGTGCTTCCAGTGTGCAGGGCTGTGGCTGTGTCTGTGTGTCTGTGTGTCTGTGTGTGTGTGTGTGTGTGTGTGTGTGTGTGTGTGTGTGTGTGTGTGTGTGTGTGTGTGTGTGTGCGCGCGTGGGAAGTCTCCCTTTTTTTTTATGTCAACATAAATGAAGCCTCTGGTTCCAATTGGTCTGCACAGGTATGTTTTTATGACTTGAGGGAGATGTTGTTTGCAGGCTGAACACAATTCCAAATGTCTTCTACAAACCTCCCTCCTGCTTTCTAGAAAAAGAGGACAGGCGGCTCCAACAAACAGATATCTCTATAAAGTACACTGGTGGATTTACTCACTATCGCTGACTACAGGAAATTTCCAATAATCTGTCTCAAATGCCCAGTGCGACTAGACATCACCCCTGCTTTCACCCCCCTCTCTTTCTAGAGCTGATGTCAGCTTCTTAGTGCACTGATCTATCAGTGGACGATGATGTGAGGGCTGATCATTGCCATTTGTTTCTTGATTTAATAGCTCCTTTTGCCTGGAGAGTTTACAGGGAGAGTAGAAGGTCCCTCCTCCCACCCTGAGAAGTTCCCTTTAAAGGAGAGAGAGACAGCTCCTCTCACAGCTCTCCTCCATCTTCTGGCCTGGACCTTGTACAACAGCAGCTTGTTATCTGGCTGTGTGAAACATCACAGGCTATTTCTGCAGGATAGATAGTTTACTCTCTGGCTCCGCTTTTCTCTCCTAGTGGCTCGTCTTAAGTTTCCCTCAGTCATTGTGTGGCACGCATCAATACGCACCTCGGTTTACTCTTATTGAGGTCTTTATGGTGACATCAATGAATACATAATTACTGCTACTTTAGCACATACACAGCATCAGCAAACACTGCACGGTCTTGTCAGCTATAGGTTTTTTTTTTTTTCTGAAAATAATGTATGCATGTGTCAGCTTTACAACTAGTTGTTGATCATGTCTACTGGTAGCATTTGCTACAACACCTATGAAGCAGAATAGAAAGTAAACACTTCAGTTATGACATTTGTCAAATTATGCAATTATTGGCCCTTTGAATATAAAATCACGGTTAGGGCTCGTTTTGAAGAATAAAAGAGTTTTGGTACTGATCCAAAAAAAAAAAAAAGAAAAAAAAAAAAAATATATATATATATATATATATATATATATATACTTTTTTGTTACCCCAGTTTGATTCAACTAACTTATCAACTAACTGATAAGTCAAAGTTCTCAAATGTTACATTTTGTCAGCTGTAGCTGTACAAAACTTTATTGAAAAATTCTAGCAACATTTTTATTTAAATTCATAACTATCTTCTCAATGAATAAGTAAACAAAACCATGAATCTGACGAGACATTTGATTCCAACCTCCGATACTCGGTGCTGGGTTGGCGTTCTAACCCAAAACAGCCCTGTGGCAGAACAATGCAAGGAGCTGCTGCAGTGTGGGTGGCTTGCTTCAGTTACTGGTGAGTCAATGAGAAATGCCATCCAGGAAGTCCAGTTTGAGTAATGCATTGATGCATTCGAAGGCTTATCAGATGCCAAAACATTGACTGAACAGAATATTATGAGAAAGGAGTTCACTGCTCTGGAAAATTACCAATTTCCTTGATTGTGAGGTAAACAGTAGAAGTATGCCATGCATGTGACAAAGTGACCTACAAGGAATGTGCGCTTCCCGAAGTTCATTAACTAGCTCTATTGTGATATATGATAATCACGAATAGATTGTGAAGCCTTGTTTACCTAGTTATCTATTCATTTGTGTGTCCTCGTGGGTGTATTCTCCCATTTTTAAACCTGGCTACATTCCAATTCAGACATCACATCTGCCATTGCCAGGAACGGGGGTTCACCAGGGTTACACATCAGGGCCATGGAAGCTCAGACATGGTCAGTTAGAGAACCACCTTTTTAATTTTGTGTGGAACCCTTGTGTAACTCGCATTTCTCCGTTTGTGTGCCAACTTTAGCATTTACTGTGTATTTACCCCAAACAAAAACACACACAACAAAATAACTGTGGACTTTAAGGGCACATAAAACCGGTAGCAAGCTGAACGTTAAGCAGTGTGAGAGCTGGTCAGCACCTTTGCTACCAGACTCGCACTCCTCTGGGCTGACAGGAGAACAGAAGGGCACATAAATGCACACTATTTATTTTTCTGCCTTTTTTTTTATTTGGTTTTCTGACACTGGGGAAGGTTACAAGGATTCCTCAGCTCCCCGGCTTGATGGCCTGGCACTGGTTGGCGGTGTTTATATAAATGAAAATACATATATCTGCAGAGTGCAGCCCTGCATGCAGATATCCCGGGGTTGGTGTTAGAAGGAATTACTTTAAATAGCTTTGCAGTACAAAATGTGACATTTTAGAAAAAACTAGAACCAGATTATATAGTGTTGGTGCCCTGTCAGTTTCAATTTTTATATACAGTATATTTTTTGTATTGCGTTGTAGCCATAATCGCAGCAGATATTTTACATTTAGAAAAAGGTTTTTGTGGGGTTGAACCATTCCAAAACCTCCAGAATATTTACCTATTTAATTTAAATTTGAACTGAAAATGAACTGCTAATCTTCCGATAATGTGTATTTCAAATCAGTCCTCCAAATCAGTTTGTTAGGTAATATTACATCTTTTATTTTGAAACTGTCAGCAGATATGTCAGTTCCTAGACATCTCTGCCTCGAAACAAAAGTGTTTGCTTATGACCTTGAGTGTTTTAACTCCTCAGTCTCACGAAGGCTGTAAAGACACAGTGATACATGGTGCCTGCTGCTAATGCAGAGTTTTACATTTTCACATTTCCATTTTAAAAACCTGATACATTAGTCAAATTAAGAGGCGGTCCACTGGGGGGACGGGGACGGCTCAGAACAATCGGAGATGGTTGGAGTGTCTGAATCTCGCTGACTTTGTGGTACATTTGGGGGCTTCATTTGTCTAACTAATTGTTGCTTGATGAATTCAAGGAAAACAAAAAGCAGATGCATTCATGCTACTAGTGTCTTTTTGCACACGTTTAAAGGAAGGCAATATAGCATTATGTGTCAAAATAGGATTAGAGGTCTGCTAACGCTTCAGCCCTGTCAGAGGAAGATGCTTTGTTTTGCCTACGCTGCAAATCTTTTCTCCTTGTCTCGGTCTCTCTCCACTATTATTTGCACAGTGTGTGAGCATCCTTGTGTAACTTCAGTCGTCTTCTGTTTGATGTTTCAGAGAGCGCATGACGTGTCTTTGGTACTATCTGTGCTTGACAGAGAGAAAAAAAAAAAACCAGGTACAGTTTCCTGAGTGGGTTGCAGTGGTAATGTAGAGTGGCGTGATGCCCTAGAAAATTCCAGGTGTGAAGTGCTTTATTCATTCCACTGCAGAGGGAGTGCTTCTCTGTGTGAAGTGGTAGGTGCAGCGTTTACTTTCCATTGTGAACAAAAATGTATTTATTTCTTTTAGGGCTGTTTTGTTTGTGCATGTGAGAGAGTTTGTTTGCGCTGAAGTCTCTGAGGTTTTGTCCTCCTCTTCTTCTCTTCCTCCTCCAACTGCACTAGTCTGGGATTGATTGGTCACAGTTCTGAATAACTTTAATTGGCTTGACTCAGCAGTGGGTGGTTCTCAAACGCCACGCGTCTGTGGAAGTCCTAGAAACGCTTTTTCATTTTTGATCTCTCTTCTGCCATCTGAGAGGGGTCTCAAGAAGTGCTACCTACAAATTTTTCATTCCACTGATCGTAGTATTTTCTGTTTTGTATTTTTTTTGTCTTGTAAAAACCTGAAAGAGAAGCTTTCTCTCCCTCCACAGTCTATCAACCCTCTTCTTTGGCTTCGAACTAGACTCACTCTCATCTCTGCCTCTGGCCCTTTTCCCAGGGCTTCGTTGTTTGATGGGATTTGTGCTCCACCACTACAATAGCTGCATTACACATATACAGTACTCACGCATGTGCATTCATGCACACATGCGTATATTTGCAAACACATACAGTTCATCCATACAGTGTACTAACCCTTCCTTCTGGAAATGACATTTGTTTACCATTCATTTTCAACAGCAAATACATTTTGAGGAAAATGTATTGCCAACTGAACTAGGATTTTATGGAAACTGAAACTTGAGTATCAGCCCTCTTGCAAAATGTTCATACTGAAAGTATCTGTAAAACGTACCTAAAGCATGATTAATGCTTTGATGATAATGTCTAAGCACAAAAAGCAGTGGGGAAAGACTTGGTGGTCTTGGTTAAACTTTGATAAAATGAGTAGAATCACGAGACAGCACATGTTCACTTCATTAACATTCAACAGAAACCATGATCTACCCTAACCTTAACCAGAGTGCTGTTGTTTTCTAAACAGAACCACACACGGGATTCAGGATGTGAACTCCAATATCAAAGTGCTGTGGTTCGTACACCAACCACCCGCCCCAACTACCTCTCAACAAGTTGTGTATGGTACAACATAGTAGCACTTACTTTAGTGGACAAAGCATTGCCAGTGAACATAGCTTTCCCTCAAAACATATTTGACAAAACAAATTACATTACATTACATTACAGTCATTTAGCAGACGCTTTTATCCAAAGCGACTTACAATAAGTGCATTCAACATTGGTAATCAAAAGAACTACTAGTCACCAGAAGTCATAAGTACATTTCCTTTTCCAAACAAGCATCTAAGAGCATGAAGCAGAGCATAACTCAGAGCCAAGGTACAGGGCAGAAACAAGAAAAACAGTTAGTGCTATAAGTAGTACGAATACAATAAGTGCAACAAGCTAGTATGAAAACAATAAGCGCTAAGTGGAAGGCTCAGGGTAGCACTTCCTGAAGAGGTGGGTTTTCAGCCTGCGCCGAAAGATGGGCAGCGACTCTGCTGTCCTGACGTCAGTGGGAAGTTCATTCCACCACTGTGGGGCCAGGACAGAAAAAATCCAAACTGACATTGTCTGCACAACATCGACCACCAGAAACATCTGTGTTTGACTACTTTGTGTAGTCGAGATGTCACGAATACAACAAGTGTTTTCAAATCACGAGAATATAGCACTTACCTCGAACCATTCCCATTTTTGCTCGTACACCTTTGCATCCCGAGTAGAAATACCTAGTCAACTACTACTCTAACAATTTTGTCAACTAATCGATGTGTTTTAATTGACAGACTGAGTTTCTCCTCAAAGAATCAGTTGAGAACCAGTTGTCATTTACAATGAAGAATTGACCAAAAAGGCAAAAAAACAAACAAACATCTCAAACAATCTCATTATAACGTTACAACATCATAATATGTACAATATATAAAAAACAAACAGTGTTCCTGGAGAAGCAGTTGCAGTGAACAGAGACCGTTTATAATGAGTTATTGAAGGAGGGTAAGGGAATGAGAATGTGGAGTTTTAGATTCTTTTGCAACTCATTCCAGTTGCTTGCAGCAGCAAACTGGAAAGAGAAAATCACCATGTCATTTGGAATGACCATGTTGATGAAATTGCTAGAGCGTAAATTGTGGTTACTGTTGGAGGTGAAGAGTAGTGAGCTGAGATATGTATTTTTTTTTTTTTACCAATGATAGTTTTATAGATGAACTGATACCAGTGGAGCGATGGCCAGTTGACTAGAGAGTACAGGCTACAGTGATGAGTGTTGAAAAGGGCACCGGTGAGGAAGCGGATGGCGGTATGGTAGAGGACATCTAGTTTGAGAATATTTTTGGAGGCGGACCTGTAGATTACGTCACCTTAGCCTATAATAGGAGGCACTGTCATTTTAACCAGGGTGTGCTTTGCAGAGTGGGTAAAGGAGGCTTTTTTATGTACAGAAAACCAATTCTTGATCCAACTTTGAAAAGCAAAAAGCAAAATATTTTGAGAGTGTCTGCTGAAAACCATAAATGTTGGTTTGGTTCGTTTAAGAGAAGATGAAGGTTGGAGAAAGCATGTTGGATACTATTGAAGCTATACTGCAGGGAAGTCAGGGCGGTATTCAGGGAGGAGCTATGTGTGTACAAGATGGTGTCGTCGGCATACAAATGGATGTGAGAGCCAACTGCAGCGTGAGCAATGTTATTTATGCAGATTTTGAATAAGGTTGGACCTAGAACCCTGAGGAACACCTTGGACAGGGACAGTGGGTCACCCTAATATCATACGTCAACATGGTCTCCACTTCCACTGCTATGCCGATGATGTCCAGCTCTACATCTCCACAAAAGTCATTACCACTGCTGCTCACGCCACTCTGACCAACTACCTCACTGACATTAAATCATGGATGCAAACCAACTTCCTCAAACTCAACTGCGATAAATCTGACATGATCATCATCGGCCCCAATTCCCTCACTAAAACCAGTCACAACTTCTGCCTCACCATTGACAACTCCACTCTGTCTCCCTCCCCACACATCCGCAACCTCAGAGTCATGTTTGACAGCAACCTCTCCTTTGGACACCACGTTAACCAAATCACTAGAACTGCCTCCACCCATCACTCTCCGTATCTGCTGCTGAAACTCTGATCCACGCCTTCATCACCTCTAGAATCGACTACTGCAACAGTATTCTTCATGGCACATCATCCAAAATCCTAAATAAACTCCAGTACATCCAGAACTCTGCTGCTCGCCCACTCCCGCTTCCGTGATCACGCCACCCCTGTTGAATCTCCACTGGCTCCCCGTCCCACAACGGATCCAATACAAAGTCCTTCTCCTCACCCACAAAGCCCTCCATAATCAGGCCCCCTCCTACCTCACCGACCTGCTCCACCACCACACTCCATCTCGTTGGCTCCGCTCCTCTAATGCCAACCTCCTGTCTCTTCCATTCAAGACCAAGCACTGGACATGGGGCGACAGAACCTTCTCCATAGCTGCCCCCTCCTTCTGGAACTCTCTCCCCAAACATATCCGAGACTGCACCGACCTTTCCATATTCAAATCACAAATCAAAACCCACCTTTTCAGAACTGCTTTTAATGTGTGACGAATGTGTGTTCTATGTTTTTAGTGTATAGCTTTTTTTTATGATGATTTTAATGTTTCTAAAGTGTCTTTGAGAATTTTGAAAAGCACTATATAAATAAAATGTATTATTATTATTTATTACTACCCTCAGCTCTCACAGAATGTACACGGCCAGAAAAATAGGTGTTAAACCATGCCAGACCACCCTCTGAAAGACCTATGTCTCTGAGCCTATCAAGCAAAATTATATGGTCCACAGAATCAAAGGTCTTTGCCAAGTCAACAAATTCATGGCCGGTTCTAAAGCCAGACTGCATAGAGGTGAGAATACTGTACAAGCAATTGCCATTGCTCAAAGCAGGGGATGTAGTAAAAGGCCTGAAACTCACCGTCACACATTGGACTGACTGTAAACAAAGAGAACATCGTTGCTTTGTCTTTCTGTTATTTCAAAGTCAAACTGCAAGATAATGAAAAACATTTCCAGTCCCCCAACCGATATTACAGTTTACCTTTTCAAACTAAAGCTGTTTATCACTTGTATATTCATCAATCTGTTGAGCAGATTTCTCTCAATTGGGCATATTGTTAATGCTGCTGTGTTATTTTAATGATAGCTTTACTTTCAAATGGTTTAAAAGTATGCTACAACAAAAACAAATCAATAATTGATGGTTACATAAGCTCATTTTTTATATTCATGGCATGGTTGAGTCTTTATAATTGCTAGACTTCTAACGAAACAGCTTGTCCTGTAAACTGACATCCAAGTTCCGAGTTTGTTTATGAATAATTCTGGCACTCAGACTTTTTTTTTTCCCTTTTGCGAGTTTAGATGTGGTGGTCTATTGTTGTTGCAGTTATAAAAGTTAAATTAGCATCGGCACTGTAATTACTATCACTCAGCATGTGTTTGTAAATGGCACGGTCGGTCTAATTTAATTCAAGCTAAATGCATATAATCATATTAATGACTGCATATGTGTGATTTAGAAGGCTGTGGGAATGCAGAATTCAGTCATACAAGTGTTTGAGAAAAACTACTGAGAACTTAATCAATCAGATATGTTCAACTTTCATTCGGACTATTATTGCTGTAAAGCCGCAGTATCTGCTTTACATAGGTATTGTGAGTGTAAGCCAGCAGTCTGTTTTTGCCTACAGGCAGCTTAGCTTCCATTGTCATGTGGATGTGGATGGCATGTAAAGGAATTTTTGGGGATGCTCAGGAGTGAAATCCTGAAGAGTGCAATGGATTTAAGACTCACTGACACAGTAAAGTTGCGCTTTCATCTGTGTTTTTGGTGCCATACAGTATTTGGTGTTTCCTGCGTGTTTGGTTTCATGTGGCTACACGAGTGGTCTCTTGAGTTTTTCGGTATGATGATTAAAACACGTGTATATGTGTGCGCTGGCGTGTGTTTTTGTGAACTCTGGACCACCAGCTCATTTCACACACAGACAGACATCAAAGGCAGTTTGAATTAACCCTGCGTGTCGGGGCCGCTCTGCATGCCATCCTCAATTTCACGTCTCTGCCGCTCCAGCAGCACCAAACTTACTTGCCCATTCATATTGAAATGAACAGATGGAGTTTTGCCATGCACCGAATCGCCATCCTTGACTGAGAAAAGATAAAACTTCAAAAGAGCAGAGATACATTCGGATCTGTTTCCAGGTGGTGAAGCCGTTTGTCATAGTGAAGGTGTTCTGTGTCTCTGAGAAAGTGTGGGTAAAGGGCAGGTATCATGTTTTTCTTATTAAAGCAGGTCAATTGTGTTTCCATTACAGCCCTCTTGCAAAAGCCTGCTCTCTTTCTCCTTGATTAGACACTGCAGAAATGATGTCATGGTCTCAAACACACACACACACACACACACACACACACACACACACACACACACACACACACAGGTACACACATCCAAGCATATGTGCCTCACCTCTTTTAACTCACTTTCAAATCCATAACAGGAAGCCGTGGCCACCTTCACCATATTGTTTGCTTGTGTGTCCAGATTGTGTTTTTCGATTGTTTTGACTAGATAGCATTGCTTTTGCCTCCAAACACTCATTTTCACATTTTCACCTCATCTTGGCAGCTAATTTAATTTTTATATTGTATTTATTGATCTGGCCAACTTCAATTTCCTGCAGCGGTATGATTCTGTTGCATGATGAAAGCGATAATGTAGATGAACAAGCGGCGATGGCAAGGATGGAAATGGTGATGAAGAACGTGATGATGATCATTTCTGCGGGTGATTGTGATTGGGATGAGTTGTATGCTGATTAGAGTGGTGTCTGAAGATGGCTGGGGTCACTGCAGTATAGGTGAGTGAAGCCATCAGCTGCACTGTGTATTTTTAATATCTCCCAGCCATCAGTAGGCTGCCATGGCAGCTATTCAGTAAACACATTCATATTTCATTAATCTGGTCTCTCCTCTCTCCTCCCCCTGACAGCCTCTTATTGTCTCCTCTAGAGGTTGTTCAGTAATCCACTGAGACCATACCTCATCCTACAGTGTTACCTGCACCCACACACATACGCACTCTGCTGTATAAGTGCTGTCGTCGGATATCTTTTCATGTGGTTATTTAGCATACGCTTTCAGAGTCTCTGATGGTTAAATTTAAGTGTATAGGACCACTGTTAATACAAATACACCCACACACTGTATCTATGCACCCTACCACTTGTATTTACAGTATTGTAAGCACACGCACACAGCGTTTATCCCACTGACACACAAAAACACAAAAATAGCTGTTGGGTTAAACAACTTTAAACGAGTGTATGCTCTTTAAACAAAATATCTCATAATTGTGTTCACGTTGTACATGAGTAGAGATGAGTTTGTCATGTCTGGAATACGTGTGGGTTTATTTTTTCCACATGCTCACCCACGCACCGTTTCACCCGCGCTCGTCAAGACAGGGCCACGCAAAACACAACAGATGAAATAGCATTACATAACTCTAGCAGGCCTGAGGTTGGCGCTACAAGCACATACAGAATAAGGGAGTTTTAGGCCGACGGTTCTCGACCTTGGAAAATAGCACTTGACAAAGCAATCTCAACTCAAGGTCCCTTACTTTCCTTATCTGGAGCTTTTGACTGTGTCGGCCACTTCTTTAAAATGGCTGAAGATCCATACCAGTGGACACCGGCGGTTGCATTGACAAATGTATGAAGTTTGGTTCATATATGTACAAAGTTTTTCTGTCACTGGACGGATCCGCAGTGCACAGTTCTGTTCTTTACAAACTTCACAAATTCAGTTGACAAAATAATCTTCATTAAAGTTCCACTTACTTTTTTTTTTCCCAAGCTTAAAAGGAGAGTCAAAAATACAAATTTTTCCTCTTACCTGTAATACTATTTATCAATCTAGATTGTTTCAGTGTGAGTTGCCTATTGGAGATAATGTTGTTAGACCATGTGAGCATTATCATGTATGGAACTATTTTCTTTCAACCATAGTTCAAAGAAGAAAGTTTAGACATATTCATTTAAAGGAGAAATTGAGGTTCATTTTTTCAAATATACTTTATTGTCGCTTTGAGCATCGCTAGGCGAGTGCCATATTTTCCCATCGTATTCAAGAGAAGATGAACATCTCTTCAGCAGATTTCTCCAAAACTAGGCAACTCGCACCACTCAACAGCAATCTACAGTAGATTGAAAAATGGCAATACAAGTAAGAAGAAAGATGTATTTTTGATTTTGAGATGTTGTGAACTGTTCCTTTTTCATTTTAAAGTCAATAGGAATGAAGGCGATGTCCTGAAGCTGCTCTGCATATAGCTTTTTTTAATACAGCAGACTTATCATAATAGGTAAAGCACAGGTGTTACTAATAGCATTAACAATTGCTCCGTTCTGTTGAAATGTCCCAGTAAGCCATGACAGTGTGACATTGAGCCAGTGTGCAGAATATCCTGAAACTTAAGCAAATACATGAAATGCAGGTCATGTTTCAGTTTATTATTTACACCTGTGCTTTTCCTACCGTGACATTTCAAAATGTTTTTCATGAAAAAGTCATATATGGAAGTTTTAACATCTTTAGCTCTCTTTTTCTATCAAATCCGCTGATGAAGAATTGATAGAACAACTGAATTAGTGAAGTGAACAAGGGGAACAATAATCAACATACATCGTCAACAGTAAGATCGTCTGTTTCTACTGGAGCCATTTGTGTCATTTTATATTTTCAGTCTATCCACATCACACTTATTTCACACAAGTGATGTGACATCATTTATAAATTGTCCATAATCTGTTCCCACTATGGGTTCCTACCGACGCTTTGCACTACATCACCCAAGCGACCAAGTCAATGTCTCTGTCATCATGTTGAGCACAAATAAGAGTCCCTCTCCTCAAATAGAATTTGAAATGAACTAATGATTTGGCACTAATGGGTTCATTACCAGCCATCTTTCAAAATGTAAAGATCATTCGGAGGGCACGACCTAATACTCAGAGACTTGAAGTTGGGCGCTTGTGTCGGGACCTTAACTGTATACGTCAAATGGTTCATCATGTGTTTTTAGAGTCCTGCTGAAAGCAATTATAGCCTCGCAGAGTTCATTTCACAGTGATTTCTTATGCAATTTATTTTTGCATGTCAATAAAATGGTAATGGCTCATTGATTGTAAGGTGGCATTTTAGTAAAGATCTGTCCCGTAGTTCTTGTTCTATACTGAAAAGAACACTTGTCACTGCCCATAATGAAGGCTTGCTGTAAATTTTCCTCGTATGAATTATTCAGTTGCACTCAGCTGAACTGATCTTGGTGCTTTTGTACATTGTGTGCGTGTTTGTAGCTGCTCCAGATAAAGATTATGTTACAGGTCTGCAGAGCGGGAAAAGGGGATAAAGCTGTTTGTATTGGATAGGATTTAGCATCAAATGAGGAAGATAAATAGTCCACCCAGGCCTGATTGAGCCTCATAATGCAATACGGACTCAAGGATACAAGAGCGTAGTGCGGCCTGCACCTGTGTGGAGCTTAGGTGTATGCACGTGCACATTAGAAAAAGATTCAGTTGCAGCCACATCATGAATAAGGAGAAAATATGTTTGGTATTGACAATGAAGTCTTTATTTTTGCTTGCGAGTGTGTCGTATTTGTGAAGGTATTTTGGCATTGAAGGTGGCTCAGCAGTTGATTTGTATGGATTGGAGGTTGGGAACAGTCTCATCTGTCAATGATGTTAACCCTGCATGACCTCCAGGGTCTGTAAAGTTAAATTCACTCTTAAATAGTTGTGAGTTCTTCTGGGACTCCTCCTCAGCACCATCACCACCAGCAAGGCCAGCAGCCGACATGAGCTCATGACACAGAGACATGTAAGCTGCTCGCTAAATCTGTGGGCCAGATCCACTCGTATTTCTGCTGCCCTTTTTTCCCCTAACCATGTCCACACATGTCTATTTTCAAACAGGCTGTTAGTCACTGTTTTTTTTCATGGCTCTTATGCCTTTAAAATCCCAGTGAAATGGAATTTGTGTCCTGTGACAAATTCTTCGCATTTGATTGGACTGCTAAAAGTTGGTGGGTTTGGAATTAAGCGCGATACAGAGCTACAGAGAACACACACACACACACACACACACACACACACACACACACACACACACACACACACACACACACACACACACACACACACACACGAACACACCTCCATCACCTGTTAATGATGATAAAAGGGAAACTCTGCCAAATTGATTTTCAACTGGCTCTTTGTCACTGCAACACAGTACAGGTACAGGACGTTCGGTTTGGCATGCGACACCCTTTCGATACACCCAAACAATTGTTCATGTCACCATTAGTTGGCAGCTGTAGTGAGCTAGTTAATCTGACAGGCTCAATGGACAACGATAAATCATAAGGTCATAGTGCTTGAGTCAGCCCTTTTTTCCTGCCCTGTATAAACAAGCTAAATTACAGCCCAGTTCAGGAATTAATCAACAGGTCTTATCAGTCTTATGATGGAGCCTTTCAGAATCAGAATCAGAGGGACTTAATTGATGGATAGGGTTACATTACATTACAGCACAGACATTTCGGTGATTTATTTTTGCTATTTATTTATTGACAATATGCCAGTATTTGTGTGCCTTAACTGTTAAAGTAAGTATTATGAGAGTGTATTTAGAATGTTCAAAATGAATGAAAAAAAGTTATTCTTTGTTTTCCCTATTGTACCGACAAAGTACCGAACCATGACCCCAAAACCGATGTACATTCCTTACCGCGGTTTTTGTGTACCACCATACCCCTAAAAACACTTTAGCCCACTCACAGTATATCCAAACAAACATCTCTCCATACGGCTCCGTTAGCCACTGTGATCCACAAACACTGTGAAGTGCGGTTTTCTATGAACGGTGTGGCTAGCTAGTTGTTTCTACACGGCCCTGAGTGCAGGATGAGTCATCAAACAGTTGAAACCATTAAACAGAAAAGGAAAGACGGCGATTTGAGAAGGATTCTAATGTTAGAATACTCTGATACTTCACTTTTGACATATGATATGAGATATATGGACAGACAACACAGGGACACAGAATAAAACTGCGGATGTGTATTTTTCCATTTCGCTGGGACTTGAAGATGCGGTCGACCATTGACTCAAAAGGCATGTGTTTAACACAGCTAGAGTCTCTCTGTATCTAGCGGACTGCTGCTCTCCAATTAGCAGCTTTTAGTCACAGCTCTCTCCATGACTCAACTCGACAGACTCTGAGTTGATAGCCAAGGCTGAGGTCAACTGTGCAATTCTCTTTCTGTGCATACGACATACTCTAATATTAATCTCACTGAAAAAAGGTGACAAAAGAATGCATCAGTTTGTCAGCAGACCGCTTTTTACTGGTTTAAAATAATTTCGGGACCTTTTTCAACCCAATTAGGCATCCATTTAAAATCTAATTTGAAAATCTAATGAGAAGTTCCTCACACTGTTCTTTTCGGAATCAGAACTGTTTATTGCCGTGGTGTGTTGGACATACAAGGGATCTGACATGATGGGAGGTGCATAACATCAGTCAGTATAAAATAAAGTGAAATAAAATAGTGGCACATGGAACCTTTTAAACCATAAACATGTGTATGCATAAAGCCTAGCTATAGCCTCAGTGGAGTATCTTTTAAAGTCTCTGTGAAATGAAAGTTAGGTCGTCTTTAGCCTCTGTACTGTGACAGAATCCCCGGCAACGTGTCCTCATACAATGGTTCGTATGATATCTTACTAAAAAATGACTCCTCACGTCCAACAAGACGTGTCATTTCCGCTCATTACACGCAAACAGTCACTTCAAAATAAAGTTCCATCTTAAACGAAAACAATTTAGTTAGGTTTAGGAAAGGATCGTGAGTGGTGCTACTTAAGTACGGAAGTTACGTGGCAAATAAATCAACGTTGACTTCTCTTTTCACACGGTACAGTTATACTTGTTTTGAATTATTGAAAGCGGTATTTAAACTTCCTTGTTCATGATTACATGGAAAACATACAAATTCATTTGGTGGGGTATGTACCGATTTATTTATTTACATTCATTTTCGTAGCTATGAACGCTGTATGAGAACAGCCTGTCCCCAGTGAAAAGGAATATTTGAGCGGTGTGCAGTTACAAGAGTGATTCAAATCAAATCCTTCAGAATGTGCGCAGTACAGAGCTACAGAGGACTGTGGCTCCTCCCTTGTTGATAAAAGTTACAGATTGATTGATGTTATTGGTGGGAATTGGTTGGGACTAGCACACTTCATATTTTTGTTCACAGGAAGAAAATATTGAATTTTGATATAATTTTTTGTGCATATGGCCGTGGATGGGATCTAAAAGGGTTAAAAATGCATTATTAATTTCATCTCGACTTTAAATAGTCAAAGGCAGACAAATCCAGGAAAGCAAGACATTTGGCATATTGCAGTGCCTGCCTCCCACATGCCTGAGCGGGCATAGAGAGTCACCATGCACCCATAAATGAGTGGCACCACTGCTACAATGAACGACCATGATTCAGTCCTACAAAGGAGTTCCGCATTATTAGGCCTTCTGTTAGTGCAGGGAGACCGCAAACTCCAACACTAAGAGAAATGTTAGTTTGCAATATTACTGAACTACAACCAGTGACAATAAATACACTTTTTAATGTTGCCCCGAACGGTTCAGGTAAAGGTCCAGTTACTGTCGCAGTGATAAATAGCCCCAATTAATCTCAGAGTACTAACAATGAATCAAACTGGTATGTACAAACAAAAACATGCTAAAAGACATAAAGCTACTTTTCAGTTATTTGTTCTTGATTGTTTTTATAGCTGAGATGACGGTGAACTCTTTTTTAAAAAAAAAAAGTAAACTAGCCTGGAACTGGAGACCAATTGCAACATGTAACTATTACCTCAGTCTTCACTATGTTCAAATGGACACATTCTGCTTCCCGTTATCTTGCAGTAAGAGAGAAATGATCTAAATCAGGGGTCTTCAACGTTTTTTCAGGCCAAGGACCCCCAAACTGATAGAGAGATGGAGCAGGGACCCCCTCCTATATACAGTATATTGTATAAAATTGTGTTTTATATTAAACTGGGCCTATTGCCATGTATAAACATACCTTATTATTGTGCATTCAATACTAAGCTATTCAAATCATACACAGGTTCAGATATTCATGTTGTTATTTTAAACATGTCCAAGGTACAGAGAGTAGGCTGCCATTTATGAACATACCTTGTATGATAATCATGCATACAAGCTATTCAAATTGACGTTTTTATTTTAAACATAAATGTGGAAACGAAAATGAGTGATTAGTGCCACTGCCATGCAAAAACATACCTGTTATCTTGCACACAATACTGAACTATTAAAATAATGGACAGATTCATGTTTTGAAAAAAAATGTGTCTAATCAACCAAACATTTTTGCGGACCCCCTGCAGTACCTCTGCGGACCCCCTAGGGGTCTCGGACCCCCTGTTGAAGACCTCTGATGATGATGTATGAGGAGAAAATATGCAACTCAGGTGTAAGAGCCACAGTCAGACTGTTGTCTGCCTTTTTTCTCACAGACGCAAAGAAACCAGAGTGACAGACTCGCTAAAGTGGAAATTGAAACTTACAGCTTGAGGAATATAATATATTAAATATTTCCCTTTGTACTGTAGCTTTTACAAATGTATGCACCAAAGCGTAAACTTCCTAGCTCTAAAGAGGATCATTCTTTTCATCCATCAGTCAGGCTGGTTCACAGTCCCTCTGCCTCAAATATTTCTGACGCACACAAACAGTCGGGCGAACGTATGAGACATAAATGATGAAGCGGGGACATCGTTCATCAGTGCGTCTCTGAGACGCTACGCCATGCTACGGGGGTTGCATCTAACATAGCGGCCAATAATGTCCAATTCTTCTTTTCTGTGATGCTCGATATTTTTGTTGTTATTGTCTTCATGATGCATACAATGATCAGTGTTGTGGTGCAGAGATTCTTATATTGAATGTTTGTGTGATCCAAAACTGATTTTACAGGCTACAGCGCAGCTTTTTGTAAGTAACTCCAGCGCAGTTATTTTATGTAAATGACCTTGATTATCTTCGACTAGGAACGAGGGGAAGCTTTGACAACCTGTGGATTATTTTGACATTTTCTAGAACAATATAGAGAATCTTATAATTCTCGTAACTGTTGGTTTTGTGATCCTTTTTTTTTTTTTTTTTACATAAATTGAGTAATACAAGCATCTAAGGCCGTACCAATTGACATTCAAAACTTCTATTGAGGTTTTTGAATGTCTGTCATATCTTCTAATGTCATTTCCCTAAAAAAAAAAAAAAACCCAGAACAAAATCCTCCATTTGAATAAAACGATTCATCAGAATTAATGAACTAGTTTTGAACTCGTGCCTCCCTTTGTGTGCAGCAAGCAGGAGAGCAAACAGTTCTTTGACCTCAGTGAACTCCTTTTGAATGGCTCAACGCCAACAAATATGGATTGAAGCAGAATACTGTATTTTGTTAAACAAAAAAAAAAAGTAAATTTAATTTAGTGAATTTTGGAATTGATTATCTTAATTAATGAATTATTGATTATCTGTCTTTTGAACTTAACAACACTCTGGATTTATTGAAAATGTTTCGATCACAGGAGACTGTCTTCCACTGTATTCTAATTCTACAAGCATAATACTAATCACTACCGAGTCTGTTCCTAACTAGGTATTGACAATGGTATCTTCACTTCACCTGTCTCTATTCGTCCTGTACTCATGTGTGTGTGTGTGTGTGTGTGTGTGAAGAGCCGCTCCCCGAGTGGTTTCACAAGTCCCATGTTCAATAGGTCTGCCTTTAAGCCCTGCACTCAGTGAAACGTGAGAGCAGAGGATATTAATGCTTATGGCGCTCCGCTGCAGAGTGAATGTAGGGGAAACACTGAGTTGTGCAGAAATACCGGGTTTAAACAGAATGAATTGCAATCCAAAGAAAAAGAAGCGGCGCCGCATTCAATATTGATTTACAATTGGAATATCAACGTTTTTGAATGTCGCTTCGAAGCTTCCAACCATTCGGTACGTCCCTAATTACAGCAGTGCTTTATTGTGAAATACAAGACTGTAGATAAAGAACCACAAGCTCATTACTCAGAAGCTGTTACATGTGCTTTTGATTGTTTTTTTGTTTTTTTACAAGTAGCAAGTCGGCGTTGGGACCCGGCGTGTTTGCGTGTTGTATGATAACAGTAGTAAGCAAGGCCCTGTATTGATCTCCATTTTCATAATGTGTTTGTATAGCTTTACAAAGAGCAGCCTGCATGTTCGAGGCGTTGATTGTTGCACAGTCACACACTTTAAAAAAAATGCAGATTGGCAGCCTTCTTAACTGTTGTCTTGGTTTATGCCACACAACTTTGAGAGACTAAAGCCGTCTCTGTGAATGTGTTGTTCTAAGCTGTCCCTCATCAAAATCGAGTTTCGGTTGAAAAGAATATGGCAAGAAATATTGGCTCATGCAATGAGAGGTTTTTTTTTTTTTGGTGTACCGTCATTGTCAGGCTAACAAAGGAAACTAAAAGCTTGAGATGTTGCCTCTCGTGTCTGTTTTCCTAACGACTTTCAGCGCCATATTTTGTCCTGCTCGCCTCTGATTGGTAAACACTTGAACGTTCTCTCAGATTTGGTTGATATGCAGAATTTAAATATATGATCAATACTAGTTTGTCCATAACTATTTCTTTCAATTCCACACTACTGATTTTAAAAGCCTGCATTTTTATGAATGCAAGTGTGGAAATCAATGAAAATGTGAATATACTATAAATGATTTACGAGGTCCACAAATTATAGCTAAACTATGAAAATGTATGTCACCTTAAATAATGCCAAAGGATGTCAAATCTAAGCTTACTAAAGAGTTTTTACATCAAATGGTAAATGGACTGTACTTCTATAGTGCTTTTCTAGTCTTCCGACCACTTAAAGATCATTATTCACCCATTTACACTCATTCATATATATATATATATATATATATATATATATATATATATATATATATATATATATATATATATATATATATATATATATATATATATATATATATATATATATATATATATATATAGTATGCATCTGAAATTAAATTCAGCAGTTGTAATCTCAACATCTCAATCTGACAAGGCCCATTGAAGTCATGTAACTCATGAAATTTTAACATACATGTGATATATGATTAGGGGTGAATGATTAAGGTGGCACCTTGCATGGTAGCTGTAAGAATGAGTGTAAAAGATCATATGTATATATATATATATGTATATATATATATATATATATATATATATATATATATATATATATATATATATATATATATATATATATATATATATATATATATATATATATATATATATATATATATATACATATGATCTTGAAGATGTATTCAACATTTTGTAAGACAATCTACAGATTGTCATGTATTTTTGCTATGTAGTTTTGCAGTGTTTATATTCTAGGTATGTATTTTGGAAATAAGTTCATTTGACATTGAAGCAGTTGCAAACCTTGAGAGGTCACCTTTTTGCTTCTTGCCACCGTTTTGTCCGGGGGTTACTGACCTGAGATGTCGTTGGGTTTTTACGGTAATTGGTTGTCAGTAAACCATGATTTTGGAATGTGTTTTGTCTCACAGATGTTTTCAGTAATGAACCTGATCCATGTGACACCTTCGATGATCCCTGTTTTTGTATTTGCAGGTTTAATGGATGTATAATTGCTTGCTTTATAAATATCGGATCAGGCTGCAAAGAGGAGTGAAATTGCCGGGCTTTCAGCAGCCAAACAGCGTGCTGGTCCTGATGAGAGGGATCCGACCCAGTTATGTGGAAACCAGAAAGCTCTGCTGGGAGACATCAAAGCAGACGCACACATTGGTTGTGTGTTTGTTTTCATCTGATTTGCGATCACACATTACCTCTGACCTGGAGTCTGTGGAGTGTGAGGGTTAGACATATGTTGCACACAACTGTCCAATTATGTGACATTTTTAAATGTTAATGTTGCACTCAGAGGCATTATTAGCCTGGGCTTTCAAGGCTAAAGCATTGGACAAGCCAGCTTCAAATATGTTGTCCAACCAAAAAATATTTCTGCTGTAAATTCAACAGGCTTGAATATATTGTAATAGTTCCGAGAGCATGACACAGGAGCCTGCTTTAACACATCATGGAAAAATGTTATTAATTGGATCAGATTTGTATTTTAAAGTGCTTAATTTAATCTTCTCGTTCCGCTGCTAATTTGCTTCCTGCTGGTCAAGATTGATTGCAATTATGGGAATGAAAACTATGGACTAATGGTTGAGCTGAACATTGGTTTTGAAATAATAACGGATTTTACAAATATTGGAGAAATTACAGACTTCCTAGCAAATAGAACAGAAACACATTACTATTGATTTTTTTTTTAAATAATATGATTATATATGAGTCCAGCTTTCCGCCTGACATTAGATATCAGACCTGGGCATGAGTATTACATTTCAATTATCAGTTAAGTGGACTGGATGCTCACGTTATTTTATTGTGTTTATTTTTGACTGTTGAGTTTAATAAATACAAATAGTTGGGTTAAGTAAGTTGAGCTATAATACATATTGTGCTGCTGAAAAGGTTATTTCTTTTAAATCCTTAAATTTCTGGGTGTTGGTGTGGTCCATGTTCAGTGTTTTATTAAGGCCGTGGATGCTGTTGCGGGGGTGACCAGTGAAGTGGTTAAGCCCTGGCTCTCTTTTTACCGTGCAGAATGGGTAGGCATTACTCTGGCCCAGCTGGACAGAAGGAAATTAATGATCATTTACACTGACGACATAATCAGGCTTCACGCTGTCCTCCGATACTAAATTGCTTCTTTTGTTCCACAAGATCTCCGTCTTTCTCTCCCCATCTCTCTCTGTCAGTGTCCTTTTCTTTCTCTTTCGCTCTCAACTCTCGCCTCCTTTCTTTCTTTCTTTTTTTTTTCCAGGTCGTTCTCTGTTATCGGTCATTAAGTGCTACGTTTCCATGGAAACAGCCAGTTTGGCAGGAATTGGCATGCTGTAAAAGCGTCCCTGTGATGTTCAATATGGAGAACTACCCTCCTTCCACTGAGAGCTTGTCCAGTTTACTGTGTCGTTGCAAACCTGTTAGGGATGAGAGTTGTGCTGCAGAGCCTTGGCGTTTTTTTTTGGAGGTGAAGAACACGGATGAAGCTGACATCTCTCAGCGGGGGGGGAAATATGGAAGGTTGTTGAGGGCAAAGGCATACACTTGGCACCCTGAAGACGTCCCCCTCCGTCCCCTCCGTCCCTTATCTGTCAGCCAGGGTTTGTATAGCTGTTCCTTTAATGCCGTCACTTCTAAGAGCAGTGACCCTGTTGGCAGGTGACATGGGGGGCTGTCTGTGTGTAATTAGGCTGTGCTCTGTGTGTAATGACTTAGCATGGAGCCGCTCTCTATCAGGCCCAGCAGACAGCCACTGTTAGTGCCAGACAGTGGGGAGGAGGGAGGAAGGGGCTCGGCCATCACCAAGGGCAAGCCTATAGGACGTTTCGGGCAGCCTCATCTCTCAGAGGGGAGGTTAAATTGAGTTCCTGAGTCAGTGAAAATCCCCCTATCGCTTATCGAAAGGCAAGAGGGTTAAATATTCAGTCTGGGAGGTTTGAAATGTAATCTGCACTGTGAGTTTAAATTGTCTTTGGATTCCTCCCTCTCTGCTCTGTTCTGCCTGTGGTAAGACAGAGATAAGTGGGCCAGAACAAAATGGCTGTCATAGCGACTGTCACTCAGGTATGTGCTGGGCTTGCAGAGTCGGACTTAAACCTCAACTTGCCAAGTGATATGTTACATTTAGATACCGTGTTTAAAAAATGTTATCGGATATCAATTTGAGAGCTTCTTCAAAGCCAACGTCTGGAGTGTGTTCACTGGAAGAAAAAAACAAACTGCGTCTTTACAGGTTAATTGGTCTCAGATTTAGCCGTCCACGACGTTGTCTTCAAATATAAAATTGCCTTCGACGAATGAGATAATTCAATTTATTTCTGTACCGTATTGCTTCTAGATTAAGTTGTTATTAGTTGTTGTTCAGGTGCTTGAATGGGTCATCTGTTATTGCTAAGGTTGGTGGTCCAATTTTCAAAGGTTCACGTGGCCTTGAGCAAAACACTGAAACCCAAATTGCTCCAGATACTGCTCCAGATATGTTGCTTTGGAAAGCAACATACATTGTTACTTTTAGAATCATGAAAATTGCACTGATACATAAAAAAAAAATCCAGCCAAGTTAATTTGGATGACAGACTGATTTTTTTTTGGCTTTATTAGACAAAGTCTTGCATGTTTGGATAATGAGCACTGTATTCCACTGCTGTGCATCCTACACACACTATGTCCTCCCATTTTGAATTATATAATAACACCTCATTGACCTTTGCTGCTCTAATACCTCTGTGAAGCCTCTTCTCCAAATTATAACTGATCCAGGCTTGGCTGTCTCCGGCTGTGCACGTTGCTTACTCTCAGCTCATTATCCATTTCATATTTACTGATGCTCTACCAGAGGGAACTTAGCGGGGGAGATTTAAGATGACTTGTCTTATTTACGGAGTTTACAGGAGTAGGAAGGCTGCTAGAGACGCAGTATTTTTAAAATATAATATCCAACACAGTGAAAGCAGAAAGACAAAAATAGCGTTTAAACGTAGTTGTTAAAGCTTGGCAGAGATGGTCAGATGTGCAGAGCGGCAGTATATTCTGGATGGGAGAGATTTAGCGTCCGTGTAAAAGATGATGAGAGGAAATGAGCTGCAGAAGAGGACAGACAGACAGATGGCGTGAAAGAGCAGCGGTGCCTTTTGCTTTCCGGCACGCTTGACCTCCGGACCAACATTATGAGTGTGAGCGGTGAGCTGCAAACCAAACATAACGCAATTGGACATTGATTATTTAAAAACATAATGAACTGAAAACACTGTCTTAGCTTTAATATTCTCAAGAGGCTGCACTCTACAGTCTGCTTCTCAAAGAGAACATATACCCTAACCCATATATATTTTTTTCATGTTCATTTTTAAAACTAGGAGAGCACAGATTGAGACCGTATTTAGCTAGCCATTTGTATCAATAGAGCGAAACAAGCCAAGCTCACAGTTAGCCTGATGGACAGGTGCCAAGGCTTCGTCAATGGCGCGGAAGTGGCGCAGTAATTAGTCAAATGAGGAGGAAGTGGAGGAGACGCTACAGAGAGAGAAATCCCCCCTGGGGCTCTGTCTCCTCAGCAGGAGGACCTCCACGGCCCACTCAGATGCACAGCCACACACACACACACAAGCATGCACATACCAAAACATAATATGCACAGTTTCACACATTAGAAGTCTTTTAGAGACAGAAACAAGGAGCAGAAATAATGGTCACGCTCACAAACTGACACGCATAGACGAACACTCATCGCGTGTTATTTTGCTGCTGCTGTGACTGAATGCGATCGGATGGGAGTTGAAATTCGGATGATTGTATGTTTGATAAACAGCAGCCCCTGTCTGAGACATTGCACTACAGACAGTTTTACAGCTGCATAAAGGATTGACTCGGGGCTAGGGTGGGGAGAGGGTAGAGGAAGTCAAGAAAATAAGAGAAATAGTGGTGGGAAGAATTACGGGGAGGATATTTTTGCGGCTGTCTATTTGAGAAAACCTAGTGGAAGGGAAAAACAATTCCCTACCATCAGCAAGTTAATAAAAAGGCTGCAGTTTATCTCTGTCTAAAAGACAAATACCCTGACTGAGGATGGAAGGGAGGAGAGGAGCCGGGAGAGGCTGCCCCACATTTCCCTTCGTCCTTCCTCGCTCCCTTACTATGAATCCTTCTCTCTGATATTTGCCAACTGGCTGGATGGTGGTCACCGAGCGAGTCCTGTTGAATCCTGCGATCGCTCGCTACTTCTCCATGACCCTTTGCTTCTGCTGACAGGGATAATTAATGAATATATACACAACTGGGCAGTTAAAAGATCACTGTGGGCTCCATCTGTCCAGCTGGTCTTGTTTGCCTGTTGGTTTGTGCCGTCTGTGGCTCTGCATTGTAAATATCCCCTCTCACACTGTCCTGCCTTCGCTGTTAGGAGAGTCAGATTACTTTATCAGCTCGTTTGGGAGAAGAGGTGGATCAGTGATGTGTTCAAGGTCAGTTTTATTAAGGATCTTTATTGTCTCTTGGTCAGTTAAACCGGCCTACGATGATGAATCAGTTATGGCTCTTTGATTCGAATCTTCAAGCCGTGGCAATCACTAAAACTAGAATTACAAGCACGTTCAACAGCCTCTAGATCTTGTATAATGTGACACAAGTGAGCTCTGGATGAAGATGATAATCGCATCACTCAGGATGTTGGTGAGATGCAGTGAAGCAGCGAAGACAGCAAGTTTAAATGCACTGATTACATTTGAATGAGACTGTACAGCACCTGCAGGTGAAAACGCTATTTCAGAGAGGAGATTAGACGAGGCGGAGTGTATGCAGAGTCCTGTCTCTGTGGGGTGTTTGTTCACGTGTGTGGTTGCAATCGTGTGTGTGTGCGTGTAAAATGTTTTCATCACCAGTGGACAATCCCTCTGATAATGTTACAGAACCCAACCCATTTTACCCCCCCCCCCATGTCATCTTCTTGTTTCTTTCTCTCTTCTCTTCTAATCTCAAACTCTCCCCAAGGGGTGTATGTAAATATTTAGCCCAGCCTTTTGTTTTCTATGACGAGTCCCCGGATGCAGCTAGCTCTGAGTTACTTTGTGTTGTCACTGGCACCCTGTGTTGCCTCTGAGACTATGAGGGGAATTATGTCTTTTACATGTTCCATTACTGGCTTTCTATTGAAACGTTTTTTTTGTTATTTACACATACTATTACCACATCATTTATCAGTGCACATGTGCAAGATTAACCAGCTAAACCTATATATATAGATATAGATATAGATATAGATATCTCAACCTGTGAATAGTTGTCATTTCACAATTAAGAGGATGCACTGGTTGGTCTAGCTGGCACCGTTTGTGTGTGAGCATAATTAACTGTTCATTTAGCTCCACACATCATAGTTACTGTTGCATGTCAAGCCTTCCTTCCTGGCACTGAACATACTGTACGTGATATTGTACTAAACGACTGAGGCCAAAGCTGCATGTACTACACAAAGAGCCAACATCCTCACCGGTTAATGACCCATTTAGAAGACCAAATATATGAAGACTATTGTAAAATAACTCTGTTTAGCTTACTTTATGTTTCACGTTAGAAGAGAAGAGGCTTTTAGGATAAGGGCTAACCAATCACATTATCTCTGGTTGGCTGTGGTTGCTGGAGAGTAAACTTGACAGAGCTGCTTATAACTGATAGCATCAAGGACCAGAGTTGTGCTCGGGTTGTGCTATAAAAAAAAAAAAAACAGTAAGGAAATGCTACCTACACAGAGCATGTGCTTGTCATGTTGCGTAACCTGTAACCCATTAACTAATGTAACCTAGTTTGTTAGTTAGTAATCCAGCCGAACATGATAACACACTGTGCTAATCCATTTTTCACACTTTTGCTCGTTGTTTTTAGAAATGCTTAAAAAAACAAAACAACAACAACACCCACCACCACTCAAAATGCAGAGCCACCATGCTTCGGCATATGGAGAAATCCAGAGCTCAACAGACTTGCCTAGTTCCTTGTTGCTAAGCTATGGTTGCCCAATGCGCCGTTGCATTCACTGAATAAAAATCCAAAGGAAACGGAAATGCAAATCAGGCTGCAAAAAATTCTTGTTTTTGGATGATGAACCACACATCACATAGATTGTAGACTCTGTTTTTTTTTTTTTTGGCATGATGCAGTTCCAAGCCGTGGTAGACAGTCAGCGTCTATGCCATCAAAGCAGGTGGCAGATTAGCTGTATACATGTTGTCCATTGCTGAGGCGGTCATCCGTCTCTTTTTCTCCTCCGTCTCATTGGGACAGGAAGTCTCCCTGGGACACTGCAGCTTCACAATAGAAGTCAGTGTTTCTGCTTTTTCTGCGTTTGACTGGACTCTGGAGGCTTTCAGGCCTGTTGAACTACGAGAGGCTTCTGGTGTGTTGTGTCTTATCGAGCTCCTCCGAGGGGCTGCTGCTCCCTATGTGCTCTCTCTTATTGAGCTCTTCCCGGGGCCCCGTTGAAGCCGAGACTGCTCCGGCAGAGCCCACTAATATTCCTTAATGATGTGGCATCTGTCTCTGTCAACCTCCGTGCTGCAGCAGCCAGACGCGGCCTATTGTGGCTGACTTCACAGAGAGATAAGCAGTCCTCTCTTAGACACAGACGAAGGGACAATAATATCAACACCAGCGAACATAGCGAAAAAGTCAACAAATAAGTCTTAATATGAAGTGGCAGCGGCAGACAGAAATCTTTTTTCATTTGTTATCATTTTCACTGTTTTGACTTTCCTCTGCTGTGTTGATGACAACAGGAACATTTTGAAAAATTTGAGGTTTGTGCGATAACACGAGTCGGTTTTTACATTTGATGCAGCATCAACATGTTTTGTTTTTTTTGTTCTTTTACAATGTTACTGAAGTTGAGGAGTACAGGGATTGAATAGCAGAACAGTGGACTTGTGTGTGTGTGTGTGTGTGTGTGTGTGTGTGATGGCTGAGTTTTGGGAGCCAGCTCAATCTGCATAGCACTTTTTTTTTTTTTTACAGTCATTTTCTGGAGGCTCGCCACCCTCTGTCTTCCCATCTGTGTTTACAGTGACACTCAGAGCTTGGCACACTGGAACCAGTCATCATGGCTAATGATGACAATGTGAGTATGTGTGACATGTACTGTACATGAGGGCGTGAAAGTGAATTTGCGCACGTGTGCATTTGCATGTCTCACTGTGTATGCGTGTGATTTTTTTTTTTTTTTTCCGGCCGTGCGCTTGACAGTCCCGACTGCCAGATAAAACATATTGGTCGCGATTTGGCATAGTAGCTTCTGTCGTATCCTGTGTGAGTGTTAGCAGCAGAAGGTTTGATTGGCCGTCGTTGGCACTCTGCGGAGCCACCTCTCCTCTTTTCCTGTGAGAATGACAGGCCTACACAGAAAGCTGCCCAGGCGTCACAGCCTCGAGCCAACAGCATAACTGATTAACACTGCTAGATTTCTCCACAGCCTTTCCAATCCATGAATTATCATTCCTCTTTACAAACAGGATGGGCACCGCTAAACAGTCACGTCCATTTCATTTATTTGTATCCTTTTTTTTTTCTTCCTTAAGTATGTTCTTTTTTTTTTTTTTTGATTTTGTAAAATGCTGCTTCGAGCTGAGGTTTCTCTATAATGTAGGACTTAACCATGCACATAATCTTTCAGTGGGAAAACAGGCTTTCAAGTAAATAAATGAATACATTGGTTGCTGTTTGTTCCCTTTGGAATAGCTTGTTTGCTCTATTGTGGGGGCGTTCACTGCGAAGCCGGTATATACGGTTGGGGAGAGTACATTTATTAAGTACTGCATATGAGTACATTACAGTATTTTGAGGTACAGTGCAGTACTACAGGTCCAATGATACTTAGATGTAGTTGGAACGGATTGTAGGTTTGCTGTACTTTACATCAAACAACTGCGTAAGTAGATATACAACCATACTGAATTTGCTAACTAAAATATTTACATTTGTATTAACAGTAATCATATTTTTCTTTATTTCTTCTATTTAATGTTTTTACTGTTTCTCACAAGTACCTACAAGTGGTTTGCCTCCGCTCAAACGCTGAATATGATGATCAGTAGAGTTTGCTGCCACACTGCTTGTTTTTCCCCCTCCTGTAGCTGCCCCATTACCTGTCAGTGAGTCAAGCTCCAAAGCCCTCAAATATAATTTCAGGCAGGCTGATGTGCTTATGGCCCTTCAGCGATGATGGTCACTCATCTCCAACCTCTAGCTAAAGGGGATTCAAAGCTCCTCAGGCCTATCGTGGCCAGCATTACCATGTGCTGTCGGTCTGCACACCAGCACTCCTCCAACCTAATGCTCATTGGCCGGCTGCTACTTTCTGGGCCGGAGCTCTGTCTGGTTGACAGCACAGCTCAATTGTCTCCCAGAACGGACAGGGACCTCATCTGTCCGTTGCAGGAGCTTGTAATGGGCCAACCTGTCAGAGAGATGAGCGCCCTACAGTGCTATCTGTCTTTATTTGTCTCTCTTTGTATTTTATTAGTCCACGTAGAGTGATAAAGAAAGAATAAAACGGGCTCTTCTCAGGCAAACATCCATAGTGTTTCTCATACAAAATGGCAGCGAAACTGATATGGGTGCTGTTTATGTGGCAGTACATGATCTACAATAGACACAGGTCACTGGAGAGGAGGACAAACTGTGTCGGAGGATACAGTACACTGCTGTCATGTCCATTTACACTGAGGGACAACGTGCCCGCTCAGGTATGATACCGTTCTGTCACCTGTTAGACTTGTGTACGTTTAGTGGTGGACAAATTCATAATGACAACAACTTTGAAAGTCTGACATCTTTATCAGTATGTTATATTTTCTAAACCATTTAAAGTTTTGTAGTTTTTCTGTTTGTGTGTTTTTAGTACAACAAACAAAGTAAATTTCACATATTAAAGATAATATGCTGTGACAGATTGAACTTGTTATTCATTAAGACGTCGGAACCACAATATCTCAATATGGAAATTTTGGCGCAAAGTTATCTGGAGAGATTAAAGATGGTAATATGTAACTATTCTCCAGCAATATGTGTGGTTTTTTATTGTCTGTCCTCTGGCAAACAGCAGAGAAGGTTATGTGGAACACAATCCATACATGTCAATGGGGAATAAACTGTAGTCTTTGCCTGGACCACTGTTGCTTTTATATGAGACCTGGGTGCTGGTGTGCATTTACCGAGTGAGCGTCTGTTGCAGCAGCTTATTTCCATAAGTTTTGGACCTCAATGATAGTGGTTGATTAAAATTGTCATTGGTTTGCTCGCTCTATACTTTGAGGAGGTAATTAAGCAGTGCATTTGCCAAAAAAGCTGTTTGATGATTGTAGTTGCAGAGACTGCACAATTATACGTTGCATTTGACTCATTTTAAACCCCTAAATATGCAGGGAGAATGCAGGACAAGTAATGGAATTTGCATTATAATTTATTTTTCCCTAAAGAATTCTCCGTACTGCATATTATGATGAATGAAAAAAGTTTGGATTCCACACATGAAGCAATATGAGTCTTATTGATCTCTGTCTTTGTCTTTTGCATTTTATTTCTAAGCTCAGAGTAGAGAATGCTCTGCCTGTAATGTCCCATGGACAGCCATGAATCTTCCCGGAGAGAGGCCGACCCAGAGAGCACTACCTCACATTAAGGGAATGAATATTGATTTAAAAACAAATTTGACATGGTTTTTAAATTGACTTGAAAAATGCATTGCTTAAAAAGAGTCAGGGGTTTGTAGTCCGTCAATGGAGCGGAGAAATCGTCGCTCTTGTTCTATGGTTTAATAAGATTCCATTAATGGCTTTTTCCACCTTGAGAAAAAAGCCTTCTCAAATGGTGTGTCTCACTGTGTGTGTGTGTGTGTGTGTACATGTGCAAATGTGTGGGTAAATTCATGAACATCATGTGCATAAATACTCCTCTGTGTGTGTGTGTGTGTGTGTGTGTGTGTGTGTGTGTGTGTGCGCATGGACTGTTGAATTGCAGACTAATGACTTATTCAGGATGAGTACTTGATATAAACAAAACTAACAGAATTGAACCACCTGTTTCACTCATCAAAACACATTTTAAAAGATGTTTTTGTTTTTGCATCATCATCATCATCATCATCATTGTGTATGCAGACGACACCTTCGCATTTCACTTTGAGAAGTAGTTTAAAGTGTTGCTTGAAACTAAGCAGGATCCTTTATCCCTCAGAGGGCGGCCAAAATAAGACACCAGGCAATCTCGTCAGAGTGCTCGGTTGGCATGGTCTGAGCTTCTGGGGCCAGGTTTGCCCGCTCAGTGGTCCAGTGGAGGGAAACTGCCTCTGGCTGCCTGCCCAGCTTTCAGCTCGACAGAGACAGATCGTATGGACGCCAGTGTTTTTCTTTTCCTAATTGCTGCACATCAACACATCAATCCAACAGACATCATTTTTTCATACCAAAGCAAGGGATTGTTACTTTGGTAAATATGAGAAGGTTTTGATTATGAACAATCACGAGACTTGCAGACGATGTGCTGATTTCAATCATGTCTGATCTAATTGACGTGGGTGCTGTAGTGTGTGGGGATTGAATCTCAAACACCCTAGGTTGTCATTGAAAGGCCACAATAGCCTCGTTTAATTGGTTCATAACCTTAATCACATGATACATACAAACAATGACTTGATCATTGTGAACAGACCCAACTGTTCAGCCCACAATAGCAGGAGTCCTGCAGGAGACTGACTACCTCTTTCTTTTCTTTGTTCTTTGCATAAATGTCACACTTTGTTGTCAAAATGTGTAGTTTGTCTTATTCAATGGTTGAATAAGACAAACTAGCTAGCTGCTAGCCACCGGCTAAGCTGTAACCATCTTGAGAGCAATGTGAAAGCAATCCCTCAATCATATATAGATATATATATATGACCTGAATTTGAATTTAGAACCTTTTAATGACTTATAATTATGTTATTCTCACAATAAAAAAATAAAAAGCACTATTGATGCAGATAGTCAAGCTTTAATTTGCATTATCATTCTTCAAACTGTTCAATTCATAAGAAATGGTTAAGTTTGGTCAAATCCAACCAGATTTATGTTGAAAATCCAACCTGCTGTTAATTAAAGAACCAATCTCAGGTCTTGCTGAAAAAACAACAGAAGGCTGAAAATTACCTCTTTTAAAATTCTCAGTTCTCCAAGACCAAGAACTGTGTAGTTAAGAATGTGTTATTTCACCCATTTTAACAATATATATTGCAGATTTACAGCCTACATCAGCTGCCTGTCAGTCACATTTTCTGTGTTGCTCCTCACTGCATTTGACATTATAGATAAGTAGAAAGATTTGATGTGCCAGGTGGTCCCAACCCCCCCGTATTTCGCACATTGATCAACAAGTACAATGTCATTAGCTGAGGCTTCCCTTAGCTGCTGTGGCTTCCCACTCCCGTTTGCTATTCAGGCTTAAACTAAGCTCAACATGTACCTTTTGTATTCTTGTTTAATTGTAGTTATTTACTGTGAAGTACATTCATGTATTTAAAGTTTGAAGTGTTTGTAACTGCTTGAGTTAATGATTGATTGAAGACGCGAATGTATAGTACCTCAAACTCAGGGAATTAACTACACATCACCGAAGTAAATTCAATGTTTAAGCCTCACATTAAGAGATTTAAAAATACTCTAATTGCTTTAAAATATTCAACAACAACAGGCTTTTCCTGGGTTTTATTCAGAGGAACTGTACAAAATGGTTTTATGGTGTGAAAGTGGGTCTTGCGGTGTCTTAGGGCACCAGGATAAGTGGTAATCCCTCGGGTGGTGCTCTGTTGTAGACTACAGATCCTATAGAGCCTGGGCCGCTGAGTCAGCAGCCTTTCCAATTCTTCCAGGGGGAGCAGACTAATCTCCCGAGTACCTTCCTCTGTCAGCGGTCCAAGCATCTGTCGTTTTGCCTCTGGATGCTACTTTGCAAACATCCCAGTCCCTTGTGGCATCCCAAACCCATTGCTCTTACTTGTTGTTGTTTTTTGGTGGTTTTCAAAGGCTGTGTCTGTTCGAGTCCTACCTGATTTCATTCTGCTAACGCCCCAGTAAGAGAGCTTGATTAATTGCTGCTTCTAAGTGAAAATGTTGTAATTCCTACTTGCACTTTAACGAGGGGATTATGGTCCTTCATAGGTTGCAAACATTCTCTGTCCTGTTTGGTTCATAATTGCCTTCAGTAACCCGTTGGATTTAGTCACGAATGTGTTTTTGCCAAGCTGTAAATAAGGCTGCTTGTGTTAGTTCCAAAAGAGTTAACATTGTGGAGATACAAGGTGTTCACCCAGCAGTGAGGATCTGCTGGAGTTTGCATTTATTTAATTTGATCCTGACTGCCAGACTGCAGCTGGCTAGCTAAGTGCTTTGCCATTAGGGCTCTGTTCTGTGTTTAATTCTCCTGCAGTGCTGGGGCTTATGGGTATAACGCCAGGCTGCGTACTGCCTGCTTTACAGTAAATGTTTACCATCTTGTGTGCTACGTTGAGAATAATCAAACCGCTCCTCTGTGGTCTTCTTAATTAAACTAATGGGCTCCGGTAATCTGACCTGTGATTCTCTGTTTTCTCCTTCTGCAGATTTATAATGAGAAGAAGAGCCAGTTTGAAATCAAGAGAAACAACCCCAAGGACTTGGTGGAGAGAGTGGCACGGGACATCTCCAAGCTGCTCAACAGTAAGAGGAAAGCCCTGGAGGTAAGAGGATGGTGCACCGTTATACTAACACGCACTATTAGATATGTAAAACACAACACACACAATCAAAACATATATATATATATATATAATGTATTGTAATGTTTTTGTTGAAATACAATTTTAATGATTGGAGATCTCTATCATTTTTTTGCCCAGCATTGCTTTGTAATTATTTTTTTCTTTGTTTAATATTGGAAGCATGTATTCTGAAAGATAGTTTGCGTGATGCATGAGAGAAAAAAAAGAAAAGAAGTTATTTCAGAGGTTATCATTTCAATGTCCTGCATTTTGGGCTATAATTATTACCACCGTTCTGCTCAGACAGCCCTGTGATTAGTTAAAATTTGTTTCGCTCTCACAGTGGGGAACCTCTCACCCTCTAGAGAAGAAGAGAGGGGGAGATGCAGAGGCAGGGAAGCTGATTGACAAGGAGGGAAATTAGAAAAGTATACACAATCACCTTTTTAATTTTCAGAAGCCAGAGATAAAGAAAAGAAGCGTTTGTGCTCATCCTGAAAATTGTGATTCTAAAATCAAAATGTTGTCCCCTGTTTAGTCTGTCGCACAGTTGTGTTGAAATTATTTTCACACTTGATATTACAGGACATTTTGAGTGCATAGAATTCCCAAATTACCTGATAAGAATTTGTAATTATTGCTATTTAAAGCTGAATTTGTTCTGTCTTTCCACAATGGCAGTGAGGCTGTTTGGTGATTCTCATCATCTCCACCCACATACACACATACAGCTGCACACACATCCACACGCACACACACTGATTCCTTCTAATCACTGTGATCATCTTTATCATATCGCGCGTGAGCTACACTCCCACACTGAAATTGTTGAGGCTGTAATGCTTTTGACATATCATTAAAACTTTACCCTGCATTTATATGTAGATTTTACCTTTCACATAGAATACAGACAAAAAAACATTCATACCACAAAAAGCTTTGGTTTACTCTACTGGACACATCAGTGTCTGCTGAATATGTCGAGTTTGAATTTCATCCACATAGCACCTTATTTAAGAATGACTGTCCACTTTCCTTCCCTCTGTTTCTGCCCAGATATGGTAACTCATGGCGAAAGCATTGGCCGTTTTTAACACACTTATAGAGGGGCAGAAGTATGTATCTTTTAAGAGCATGAGGTCCTGTGGGATGAGGGACTATCATACCGAGGAGCAGAAGTCTCTCAAAGGCACAGTTAATTCTACAGCTTGGATCCTAAAAGGACAGACAGAGTTACTCTGCGTCTCCCGTGGTCACGTGTAGGATTAGATTTGGAAAGGCATTGACCCTCCAACCCCGTTTTTTGGAAGAAGGTGAGGCAGTACCATAACCACCTTTAGCCCCCCTGCACTTCCCTCAACACACACACACTCACACACCAAACACCCCCACACCCTAACCTCCACGGGCAACACTGTCACCTCACATCCTGTCTGGGAGATTCACTCAGGAGGGAGGAAATGAGGTGAAAAAAGAGAAGGGCTGGAATGAGAATGTCTCCCTGGGGCGTGGAAAAATCAAGAAAATGATGTTCAGAAATTCATAGATTTAAAAATGAGCAGCAAGCGGGAGGGAAGGAGAGAGAACGTGTGTGTGTGTGTGTGTGTGTGTGTGTGGGGGGGGGGGGGGGGGTAGTTGGAGGGAGAAAAAGAGTTTGGGGGGGAAAGAAGAAAGCAGAGAGGAGAGGAAAAGGGAGTCAGGTGATGAAATTGCAAAAGGGAAATAGGGAGTCATTATAGTATACAGCCTTAAAAAAAGTATGCAACAAGTTAATACATGTTTTATTTAGGCAGGTCAAGATTTATTTTTTTCTACTAAAACTATGAATTCAAGACTGTAGGCTAATAAATTCATGTGGACTTATTATTCATACAGGGAGAAAAGTGAAAGCCATGTCTTAATGCAGTCTGTAGATAAGAAGGTCTCAGACTCCGCTCAGCACAGTTTTGACAGCGTTTTATATTTCTGCCTGTTTCTACCCCCTGTAATGGTTATTTAGTCCCGAATATTCCCTGCCACACATTTACAGAAAAAAAAGAAAAGAAAAAGGAATTGTGTGTGTATCTGTGCACAGACGTGTGTGTGTGTGTGTGTGTGTGTGTGTGTGTGCATGCGAGAAGAAATTATTCTTCTGCAACCTATTTAAATACTGCTTGCGGTGATTCGTTGTAATTCATGTTTATATTACTAATGAGAAAATACGCATTGACTGTGAATACTCAGTTACTGATATAAAGTCGGGAGGGAAGCATTTCTTAGCGTTTGGGATTTAGTTGCTTTAGCCTTAATTCCCAAATTAGCAACACATTTTAATAATTTAAATACTCTGCTTATTTGGAGAGGGGTTAAAAAAAAAAAAAGCTCCAGCAGGTGAGCTTTCATTTGTTTACCTGCGTGGGCTCACACTCTGCGATATTACAATGAATGAAATGCAGTTTGTGGCAGTCGGAAAAGACAGTTTAATTAACACAAAGAGTATTTTTGTATCCTGTAATTATCCTATAATATCCTCGTTTGGTGTAACTAATACTTGCTTTCACACAACCAATATCAAAATTGCTATCTTAAAAACCTAACAATAAAATTCATAGTGCCATGCACTGAATGTTCCCCTCGCCCTCCTAAAATGGAGGCTGCATAAGCTGACTACTATGTGTTTTTGTCAAAAGCCTCCCCAATGTTTATTCTTTCCCTTCCCTTGTCTTAATCTCCTCCACTCCATGTCCCTGTCTGCTCTCTCTTTCTCCTCTCTGGCTCCAGCCGTCTCCTCAAACAATGATCTGATTCTCAGGTCGGTGCCAAAATTAAAATGTAACAAAACCCCCGGTAGGCTGACAGCCGTGCATGTAGCCGCTGGACACTTTGTATGAATCTCTTTGTTTTCAGAGGCAGGTTGAAATATGATTCAGGGAAGCTTCCTCTGATGTTCACAATTTTAGCTTATTTCAGTGGTCCTGTGAGTTGCAGCTGACACCTGGACCTAAAGCCAGTCAGGTTTGTTTATAGTCAGTTACGCACAGTGACTTTTTGTTTTCCGTGGGTTGATGTTTGCTGTTCTGTGCCCGTTTTCCATTATACACATCTTTTGTTGAGGCACATTTGAGCAGGAAATTAAGTGATATTCAGGTCTTATTAAAACGTAGGTGTTTTAGAAGACTTTTAGCCAACAAAAATATATATATACAGATCCAACCTTTTTCAAAAGTTTCATACTGATTACAAGACAAATAGACAGGTTCTACACAATGTTCCTTTGCAATCAATTTATTCCGATTGATTGCTAGTGTAATCTAGACGGTCTTTTAATCAGTCCACAGTCGGTCAGCTGAACATACAAACGTGTGAAATTTGTCCATAAGCAAGGTTACAGTTCAACATATATGTATATATATTACATGCATAGCGAATCGCAACTTTTTGATTAGCAAGCTGTTCGGCCTGCAGCCGGCACTTCTGGGAAGCTCTGGTTAGGTATCACTTCCTCTCTAGCCACAGTATGAAGTAATGTAAGGACACACGCTGGGATAGAATGTGTACTTCGTCCAAACTCCTTCGCTTGCTTATCTTATGTCATATTAGTTGAGAGGCGACGACATACTGTGCTGGTAGTAGTAGCAGCAGCAGCTCTGTGAGTAGAGAGTAGTCTGCATGTGCTTCCTTGTACTTCCGTTGTGTTTTCCTATGTGCATGTGCTATCAGAGCAACAGGCTCCCACCTGAGCGATGATACAAGGGTGTCTGTCTGACAGGCCTTTTTAACCCAGAGCAGCCAGAGAGAACACAGCCCTTCCATGTACCCTGTCATGTGTATAAAGCCAAACGGGTGTGATAGACCTCCCAGACTCATCTGAGCCCTCATCCCTTCCTGTGCACTTCTTTTGTGACGCTCCATATGATCGCCATAGAGGCCTGAGATCAGTTGGGCGCCTCAGAAACATCTGAGGCTGCACAACATCCTGTACGCTGTCAGTCAAAGCCAGGCAGAGTTGAGCTGTCAGTCAGGCTGCTGCTGGGATTTTCCCGCCTCGGGGAGGAAAGATGAGGCCAGGAGCTACAGACAGAGATCATGTTGCATTTCCATCAGCTGCTGCACGGCAAAACTACCATTGTCAAAGCTCTTAAGTTATGATTTCACAGAAGGAACTGGTGGAATAGAGAGGGGACTAAGGTTGGTCTAATCCAATTACACAGATCTCAATACTTGTCCAATACCACTTAAAAGGCTGAAGGATGTGTGCCTCTGGTCTACTCGCTGCTTGATGTATACACACACCCGGCAGACTAATGGGTTTCTTATTGTGGTGGTTTCAGGGATGAGGCCTGGTTGAATATTCTAGCAAGCCAAGGAAAAGGAAAGGAGAAAAGGTACCACAGGAAAGGTACTGAAAAGTAACACAAGTGAGGGGTGTAGCGAACATCCACGGATGTCATTGACACAATCTGAACTAATACACTTCTTCCAAAGACTGCTCTCAGGAACCCAAAGGGCACTAAGTGTTTGAACCCTCAATTTACCATGTGTCTGGATAAACTCAAGATAAGACTTGGGTTCAATCTTGACAGTCCGACTTATGAGCTGTAAGACCTTCCTTAAGGCTAACCCTACAAGGTTTTATGAGCATCTATTCCTGAGCGACACAGAGACACATCCAATTGTGAATGACGACTTAAGAAATCTGAGTCTTGAATGAAAATAACAAGTACAAAGTCTGAGTTAATTGATATATCAATTTACAATTCTTTGTTTCCTGCCATATAAACTGGATGTTGATTGCTCTGCCTGCAACTTTGATCTCAACTACAGCACAGGCCTGTCCAGCGGGGAGAGGGAGGTTCTCCCCTCCCTGTCCATTCATTTAATATCCATATACGTACACATGTATATCTACATAGGTCTGTCTGTGTCATTATAACAAGGTATATCTATGTTTAACTCATTCTATATTTAATTGATCAGGTTTTATTCAGTGATTTATATCCAACTGTTTGGCACCTGAGATAGCGCCAGCTGTCAAATATGGAAGAATTAAAAAGACTATGTAAGTAACTAGTATTAATTATGTCAAAGAAGGTCAAAAGACAGAAACAAGGTAGTTGTTAGGATGGGAGAAGCGCTGTTCCCGCCACAAACTGCACCCCCTTTTCTCAAGAAGATAAAGCAAGTAGACGTCAGAGGACACTTCTCTTCTACACTGCACTTCGACTCTGGACTTTGACGTTGAAGGGTGATCTCTGAGGAAGAGAGAGAGAGAGATGGAGACGAAGAAACCAGAGAAAGCCGAACCAACTGCCCCAGAGCGAGAGATGGAAGAATGCGATGCAACAAACTAGTGTCATCCAACAAGATCCAAGATGCAGAGATACCCACAGAGAAACAGCAGACTGCTCAACCTCCCATCTGCCCATCAGAACCGTCAGGTGAAACGATACACTTTCCAGGAGTAAATGAGTTTGATGTTTCTGAATAGATTTAAGTCCAATAATAAAATAATCTTAGATATAAATATTCATAAAACACATCAATAAGTTTTAGACCTAAAGATCTAAATTCAATGTAAATTAGTCTTTCCTGGTGCTTCTCAAGCTCTCTACAGCTCAACGGTGCATACATCCTTTGAACTAAATTTAATTTAAGAAAATCAAACCACGGAGAGATCTCCATCTCTCTCTCTTCAATCAATCAATGATATGAGTCACTGATTCTACCTGGTCACATGCAATCCTTTTCATTTTTGGTTCACCATTGTTCATTGTACTCTTCATCATATTCTTTATTTATTTATTTCATTCATTTTGTTTATTTTATCGTTCGTTCATTCATTTTCTGTTCAGTAGTTACGTAGTTGTCCCTGTACACCATGAAAAGACCTCCGTAGCAACCCTGAGATTAAGTTTTCATTGATTAATATCAAATGAAGCCACCAAAATTGGGTGGCTTCCAAATTTTGTGTTAAAATCTGTTAGTTATCTTCTGACGTAAGCTGAGTACCATCCTTCTTCTATACAAATGTATGGGTTGAATCATAATTAAGTTATTAATAATTGTTGTATATTGTGATATTAATTCATTATTATTTATTAAAACTGCTACAAGCAATCGCCCTACAGTGAGGAAACCTTAACAGCGGACACAGATAGCACCGAGGCCTTTTAGTCAAACAACTGTGCATGTTGAGATCTGTGATTCACTCCACCGTTATGGAAATATAAGATTGGCCGCTATAAATATATATGATTCACTCTGAGGCTTGTGCGCAGCACAGCGACAGCAAATACCTTTAAACTAGGAGTGAAACGGATGTGTAGTGTAGTCACACCTGGGAGGTTCACACCTGAGTTCTATTTGTGTCCTGCAGCTATTCCTAAACTCAAAGTCCATCTTCTCTACTGTTTCAGCAACATCTCACTTTCATTCTCAGCAGAGAAAGTTTACTAGTAATGAAGATACATAACTCACTATGTTCCATCCAATCAACTTTTTTAAATTCAATATCTAATCAATATAAACTGTCCATCCGTTGCTTTCCATCTTGCATTAGTTCTCTTAGTCACAGGACACAGCGCTGGAAGTGGCTGGCAAACAAAACACAGAAAGATCAAGAGATGCACTGCCCAGCTAGGTTAGCAAGACAGACGGCTTAGAAATGGGCTCAAGCCAGAACAGCAACTTCATGTTACTGTTATTTGCTGACATCAAACTTTGACATGAGAGAACACAAGTTTACATGATTGCCTTTTTTTGTCTTCTTTTCGTGACCAGAGGGATAGTTACGCTTCACCCTCTCAGATTGTATACGTTCATATCCGCTTTGACACGGAGGAGGCGGGGCCACTTTTGTAATTTGTGACTCCTTTTTGGGACATTTCAAGAGCACTAGGGGCCCTCTGGTGGCCGCGGGGGAGGGGCGAATCAGGAGCTAATTCTTTTAAGCGGAAATGAAGAAAATGGTGGACAGTGAGCAGGTTCTCTTTCAGGAAAGACGGCGATATCCTCTGACTTTTGCAGTCATGCTGATAGTGATTGTGAGAGATCGCAGGAGACCTCGGACCGGACGCTGTGCAGGGACAGCAGAAGTGTGCTTGACAGAATTAATCAATCAGACTGCGTGGGCCTCCCGTCTCCTCCTGACCGTGGAAACCAAGACGACACAGCCGGGTCAGGGATGGGGAGGGACGCGCCGCTCTGAGTCATCTGTCATCACGTTACATCCATCAATAATTCACTGAGACACATAGTGTTGTGCGTGACGCGCACAGCCAAACGTGCATTCTGAAAGGAGTGCGAGCGTGCACGTGTTGACACAGGTGTGAACATTTGGATCGACCCACTCGTGTGTTCGCTAAATAGACTGAGAGACTTATAGCTGATGTTGAACAGTTATCAAAATGGTAGCTGCAGGCTCTCGGTCATGCACTCACTTTGCTGCCTCATTACCTCGTTTTGAAACTCGGCATCAGTTTACACTACTAATAGTTTTGATCTCTGAATGACCACCCCCAGAGCTGAACCAGCTTTATTAGTTGCCAACAAACCTCCTGTCAACTCATTGGATATTCACACACTGGAGAATTGGCTTTTGTGGTGTGGAGTAACTACTTTTTTTTTTGATTTCTTTCACTGTTTCCATGAGGGAAATGTGGGATGCACACACTCTGTTGATGAGGTGCTGCCTTGCAGGAAATCCATCAAGACAGATAGGAGGTGAAAGCTGCCCACACTGAGACCAATGTTTCAGTGAAACTGCCTCCATCAGAGAAAGGTAGCTTTGATCATTTAGCATTTGAATAATAAATGGAAAGGCAGCAGCAGTGCTAATTTGTATTGATAAGTTATATTTTGTACAGTTGTTTGTTAATGGCGAGTAAAACCACCTCCTTGGAGTGTGTGGTTGATGACTTTGTGTCGACATCCCAGCGAGATCTCAGGCGCCTCAGTGACTGGCTTTAATTGAACAGGCATCCGGCACAAATAACCAATTTATAACAGCTAAATTTAGCACTCAGTCTTTTAAAGGGCCACCAGTCCTAAAACATGAGGCTCCCACTAACACACCACTGTGAAGCTGCTGTGAGCAGTGAGAGCTGTCACTCTGGTCTGGATTGGCCCTCAGTGGTAGTGTGCTACAGCTGGAGGATTAGTAAAGTGAAGCCCTCCTTTATCTAACGTGGGTCTGGTTACTGATTTCAATACGGCCACTGGTGATTCTTTTCAATCGGGTAGCCAGTGCTGTGCTGTGCTGTGCTGTATGTTGCCTCTGCTGTGCCGGTGAATCGATAACTACTACATAACTCCCTAAAAGCGATCTTTAAGAATACTGCCAAGCTTTTTTAAATCACTTGAAACACAAATTCTAAGTTTATGTCATTGTCAACAGCAGTAGGACGGCAGCAGTTGGTGTGCCCGCAATGAATTACACCACCGGCAGCAAGTGATTATATCCCTCCTGTTGGCGTGACGTGATGACAAATGAAGGAGATGTCTCCCACTTTCAGAGGGGAGCGAGAGCACCCTGCAGCCTCGCTCCCCTCACACCTGATTCTGGGGCAACGTTTAAGTGATTTTTTTTTTTTTTTTTTTGGTGAGAATAAATGGAATGAATGTGTGCTATGATTATAATTACCACACCATACCAAGTAGTCTTCTAGCATAGAAATGTATTTCATTCCAGGTGTATGTGTATTCATTCTTCACATCTATTATTTACTATTGTGAATATGTAATGTTCAATGAATGGACACAAAACACATATTTATATCTTATATCTTTACACCCTCTTTACACCCTCCTACTCTAACTCATAATTATTCTGTTGTCAGTCAGTTAAAGTCCAACCCTGCCCTTATCATAGCATTAAAACTTGATCCACACACTCACTATTAACCTCCCTGAGGCACAGCAAGCCACTCAGTAACGGCGAGCACCCCTCGATATGGCTTGTGTTCATTTAGGGAGCTTAATGAATTACAAGGGCTTCATAATGAGTGTGTCTGAGCAGTGCTGTGGGGAGGTCAGATGGTTTGAATAACTAATGAACCCAATCAGCAGTCAGAACTTTAACATGCGTGGAACATTTTGTATATGCTGTTGTAAAAGACATAGCTACATATTACAACCCTAGCCCTCCCACCGCCACCACCACCACCACCGACTCTAACAAAGTAATTTGGTTTTTCATTTCCTGTAGGCCTTTGGAGAGGCAGTTATAACTCCCAGGTCCCATCAGAGAAGTACAAGGGAAGTAGGCCGAGCTCTACTTGGGTAAAAATAGAAGAGAAAACTTCACAACTTGCAGCGTGCACTGATTGGCAAAAGCATATCAAATTTCTGTCGGTGTAGTTCAGAGAGATTCCATCAGGTTCCCGAGGATGTACACCATTTGTGGTATCTTTTCAGATGCCTTTAGGGTCCCGTTCTGTTCCTTCAAACCTTCCTTTTAAAGGATGTTTTGGCATTTCTTTTACCACTGCAAAAAAAACATTTAAAAGTTCCTTATGATTTCTGAAATGTAACCAACAAAGCATAAGGACAGTATTGTTTATCTGATTTTTGTTATCCGTCATGATCTGCTGTTTTATTGTCTCTGTGAACAACGCAAAACACATTGTAAATCAGATTTCTCCCAAAACGAGTTGAGAACTAAACAAGACTGTCGAGAGAAATCACAGTTCCAGTTTAATCCAGTTTAATTTTAACACCAAAATTATTCAAATAGACCTTGTGGTTGCAGATATGTACTCTTTTTGGTATGGTTATGCAATTTTCGAGCAGAGGCCTAAAAATAGGGTTAGGGTTCAAGAGGTTGATTCATCATCTGGAAACACTGAATGTCAAAATTTCGTCAAGTAGATTTTGAGATAACTCACTGGAAAAATGAGCTTTGACCTTCCAGTGGTGCTAGATGAAAAAGCAGAGGATCACCGAAGTAAGCGGGCTTCATTCTCTAGAGGCATGAATGTTTGTACGAAAGCATCATGATAATGCATTCAATAGTTGTGGTGCACTGATCAACACGTAGATCGTTATCCCTAAAGCTACATCACTAGTGTGGCTATAAACCTCTGTTAAACATTCATCTTCATTTACCCGCGGACTAGAAGCGTTAGTTGGTCTACATTCTTGGTGATCTACACACTAATTGTGCGTATGTACACAGAGGTAGATACACTCCAACACACACACATGCACTGAATCACGCATCCCCTCCCATAATCTCCTCCCCAATCCCCTGGCCCCTGTCATTCAGATCTATGAACTTCCATTAGCAACCATCTGTTTCAACCTGCAGCAAAGCTATTACACTACGCACACACACACACACACACACACACACACACACACACACACTCGACACACTCACCTCACTCAACGTATGGCTGACTAACTTCTTCTAAGCCTTGAGAGAATTTGCTGAAGCATTGCCTGTTTAACCTTCAAAGGAGAAGCCACATGTAACCTCACCAACACCAGCTAACAGCAGGACGGTGGCCCTGTTGGGACATGGCGTTAATGCGTCTATGTGATCTTACCCGTCAGTTCAGAGTGACCACGTCCCAACTCCATACGCAAATAAACGTTAAATAAAATGTAACCATTGTCATTTCCCTTTGCAAAGACCTAATGTGTTGTATATTGTTGTGGAATAAGAACATATTTGTACGTTTTCTGAACCTAAAAACACAATGTTTTTGTCTACTGGCGGTTCCAGGGGAAGTCCATGCCGCGGACAATGGCGAGACACTGCCAACACTACCAATGCTAGCGACACACACACACGTATACTCTAGCTTCAGAAAGCCAGGGATGAAAGCGGTGTGGTGGCAGGTGTCAGATCTGTGCAGAGCTGGAAGAAAAACAGCAACACGTCAGCTACAAGCGATGGAGCTATATAAACTATACATTAAGTAGGGGTGTCACAATCTCGATTCTACATCAAAAATCAATTTCAACCTTCAAAGTCAGCTGCAGGATTGACTAATCTCCCATTTTCTCTCCACCCGTGCCTAAAAAAAATAAATAAAGTAACTTCAAATGCCTTACAGGTAGCCTCTTTTCGAGACACCAAGGCCACTGGCGAAGTCAGAAATGATGGAGTGACAAAGAGAACTATAAAATCCTCTTGCTTCTGTGAAGTCACCGGTGTGGCAACATTTTGCCATGAGTTATACAAACAACAAACGTGTGTGTGTGTGTGTGTGTAGACTGCAGAAGATTTAGAGACCGCAGCAAGCAGTCTCTGATCACCCCAAGCAGAGAAAACCGCGCTCAACAAACTGTTTGTTGTTTGTTGATTTCAACTGTGGTCACGCTATCTCCACTTTAAAATCGATCGTGTGTCTACATTTGCACTGTAATATGGGTGATGACCGACAGAGATTTCACGATGCATTCAGGTCGCCCTCGTAAACTTGGAGAAACTCAAGCTGTTGCTGTAAACTATGCAGGTCAGCGGAAAATAAAGATTTAGTTGAAATGTGACCTTAAAAATCAAAAGTCAACACAAATCGAATCGTGACACTGCTAACATTAAGCTGTTTTGTCGAGTTGCCTCTTGACGCATTGTATATGTCTAGGGCTTTTATTTTGAAAGGTCAGAACGGAATGAGTGAGTGGGAGCGATAAAGTGGTGCTATTTAATTACCTTTCGTAAAGTACGGCTGTGGATCACCTCTCTGGGTGGGTAACACACGACAGTTGAGTAAGCGGTCCAGAACAGAATCACATGCGTACTGCTTAAAGAATGTGACCATATGCTGCCCAGTCAACCTTTGAACGTGGTCTCAGCGTACGGATCTCAGTACCTGTTCAATGTAACTGAACTGTGCTAATGCTGCTGCCCTATACTGATGTGTCAACCGTCATGTTCTCACACACTCACACACACACACACACACACACACACACACACACACACACACACACACACACACACACACACACACACTGGGAGGTCATTCCAAACACACACACACGGGATAGGATACAGCGTTGTGTTGTATAAACATATTCTCCATATATCTAGATGATATTATCTATACTATTGGGCCATTCTGTCACTCCCACTGATGAAAGGTCACAAAATCCCACCCACTGTTTCTTGGCAGCATTTCACATTAGACAAAATGTCAGAACCTGATCTGCTTCATGGCAGTACGCTGCCTCCAGCACTTTTCTCCACATCGTCAATGCACACATTTGTTTTAGCTTTGAATGTACCATTTTCAGCTCCAGTTGAATGCTCTGCTTTCCCTTTTTTTTTTTCCTCTAAACAAATGTCAGTGTACAGCAGAAGATTTATATATTTTGTTGCCGTGTTCCTGCCTCACATAAAGTCATTCATTTGAGTGACAATATGGGTTCCAGGCAGGAAGTGGGGGGGGGTTGATACAGCATCTAATTATCCAACTCCTTCGTGAAAGAAAAAAAAAATGCTTTCCGTGTTTAAGCAACTTGTTCACGTAGCAATAGCATCTGCTTCACTCCTTCATTTCCCCGTCAGCGAGAGACAAATGAATGGAAATGACTGCTTTGTGCTTTTATGCCGCCGTCTCTCCAAACTGCATAAAACATATATTTCTAGTCTCCCATGTGCAATTTTTGTATCTGCAGAGAGGCAAGAGAAAAGGAGAGATAGAGACACTTGAATCAGGAATCGCTGTGCTAAAACGCAGACATTTCTTTTCTTTCTTTCTTTCTTTTTTTTTCAATTGCAAGGCAGTACTCTTGTCTGTTCGTTGTTTTCTTTCCTAGAGGGCACAATTGAAAAAGATCATTTTTTATGAAAGGGGCTTTTGAAAAACAGCTCGGCAATCAAACATTAAATATATGTTATACTGCTATGTGGTGGAAAAAGAATGAAATAAGCTCTGCGCAAAAAATTGTGCCTTGTTCGGACAACAAAAGGCACAGTATGGTCATCTGCTTTTCCTAGCGAGACCCTTTTTTGTAGAATGGGAAAATAATGTTTTATAAAATACGTCATAGTTCACTAAGTAAGCAGGTCAAAATTCACCCCACCTCCAATCTCCCAGCCCTCCACCCTATCAGATCCCTCAACCTCCGCTGCCTCCTCTTCATCCCAGCGATTATCCACCAGCTCCCTCTTATCAGCTTCATCAGCTGATAGGCCTTATAGCAAAATGGTTCCCATGGGAGGAAGTAGATATGTAACATTTTGTGGATACAGACAGCGGAGATGGAGAAACCTCCCCATTTTGAATCAATCCAGTATTAAAAACTGTTTAATTGCCTTTAGTGGTTCTTTGCATAAAAACCTATGGGGCAGTGAAATTGCACATCCCTTCTTTTAATCTTTTACATTTTATTTTGGTTCAATAATAAAGTATTTATGCTGTTATTCTTTTTAACTTGATCACTAGGGGGCTAGATGTTGCTTGTGTTGGTAGTGAGGTAGATGATCCATATCTGAAAGCTGGCCTGATATCCGTGGTCTCCCTCTGACCTTTTTCTCCTTCCTTGTGGAATGAACAAGGCAAATAAGGGGCTTGTGTCCTGGAAGGGGGCTGTTAGATCCTGACAGACCATTGATCATAACAACAGGGGCTGTTTCCACAGTATGGCGCTCTTACATAACCAGATACACACATGTACACACAGAGCAACCAAATGTAAATCAATCAACAAATGTCTATTTTACGGTATTTCATGTTTTGAGTTATTCTGCCTCCACTGCAGAGAACACAAGAGGGTAGGCTATGCATCCATTTAGATCAGCGACACACTGAGTTGTTAAACTCTGTAGTGAGGAGGCACTGGTTTTTATTTTAGTGCAAATGTGTGTGTGATGCAATTATTTTGGGATATCGAGGTGCACCGCCACACATAATCGTATTTCCTTTCCTCTGGCAGCGCTGCTCTCTGTCATCAACATACAATCCCCTAAACCCTTCAGAAACCCAAGTACATGTATACAATCTCCATCTCTTATTCAGGATGCTCCACTCAATTACAATTACTAGGGGGGGGGGGGGGTTGTGAAAGAAGGATACAGCCAAATTCTACAAATGACAGCAAGGCTCCAGAATCACTTTTTCCTTCTTTCTTTTTTTTTATCGCCGTCCCGAAAAATGAAAATGCCAACAAGTCAAAAAATGATTTCAGTCTTGTACTTGAACAAGACTTTGTTTGACACAGTAAGAAACAGACTAGATCAAGCGAAAGGTTAACCCCCCCCCCCCCCCCCCCCAAAAAAAACACGTTTTATTTCTCTGTAGGGTCCTTTGCATAATGTTGTCACTTATAATAACAATCTGATCCTCTGTGGCAAAAACAAGAAGTTTTAGTGGACGTACATTGTAGAAATTCCCAAAGCCATTTTGCTGCAGCACTCTACCTCAATACTGAACCGGGTTAAACAATTGTTGTACCCATTAGAAACTGAAGTCACCCTGTAAGTGTATGTAAACACTTTTAATCAGAGAAAAAACAACTGTTGCATACATTTTAGTAATCTGATTGGCAAAAGGCCACTTTTTTAGAATGTACTCCTTTTTATCCCAGAAAACACACGATCCATTGGTTTGATGTTAGTTGTTGATGCTGTTAGTTTATCAATTCTGCTATGTAGAGTAGAGAAACGGTCTTGTAATTATTGTATTATGAGCCTTTTCTCAATGATTGAAAGTAACAAGCTGTCTTGTAGTGTGTTCAGCTGACGAATCCACCACACAAAGAAAAGCACAAAAAACTTGACTTGAGTAGCCGATGTTGGTTTTCTTCTGATCATGAAACTGTGGCAGTGACGAAAAATAAAGTGCCTCTGGAAAATGGAAAGATCTATTCTAACAGCTTTTAGAACATCAGAATATCAGCTTTAGAACCCGAATGATCTCAGAAAATCAGACTCACTGGACCGCTACAGTTCACCAGCAAAGCTCTGTCTTATTGCGACGTCTGTGCTCCAGCAATTAGAAGTGATCTTCAGAGGAGCCGTTTGCCAGTCGTGCAGGTGCTGCAAGCCAAGGCTGTTGTATCAGTCTGCAGTGTAGGACTGCAGGAAATGAAAGGTTGGACCGTTTGTGAAAGACAAAAAAGGGACGTGTTTGAAAGGATATGAGAGGTCATGCGGCTCGTGTTGCTCACAGTAGGAATGACATTTGTTTCTTTTTGCCTGGCCTCCTGTTGACTATGTTTAAACATTCTCATCACGCTTAATGGACACAATCCCCACCACTTGTCCTCACAGAGTAAGGACACTCACGCAGAGAGGCCAAAAGGAAGCAGCGGTCGGCTTGCCTTTATTTTGCTCTTCCATCGGAGCAGGCAGTTAATCTTTGCTCGGCCCCGGCTTATCTAGGTGCCTGCCACCCGAGCCCCTGCCCAGGGAGAAAGGCATCTATCGCCTCAGCCCTCTCTCCTCCCACGTCTCCTCCCGCCCCTTGCCTTCCCCTCATCTCACTTCTCCTAGGCGGCTGAATGGACGAGGTGGCCGCAGATTGAATTATTCTCCCCGTTCCATTTCTCCCAAGTTTGCATTCATTTGCGGAGCGCTGTCACTTCTCTTCTGTTGTGTTTGTTTCTTAAGTGGAAGCCGTTCGGAGTCTGTCTCAGCTTGTTGCATCGTCTCATATCAGTTGTGGCATTGGCCTGCAAAAAAAAAAAGAGACGGGGCTTTTATTTGTGGTAGAGGCCCAGATCCCCAGAGCTCCCCTGGTGCCACTGTTTCACACATGCTGTGTGTGTGTGTGTGTGTGTGTGTGTGTGTGTGTGTGTGTGTGTGTGTGTGCGCGCGCAAGAGTCAGGGTTCCCATCTGCAACCCTTTCACCCCACACATTAGGCTCAGGACTATTCTGTGACTTTCAAAGGTTTACCAGCTTTTAAATGCATGTTTGACGTTTAGACACAAACATTTTAGAGCGTATAATAATTCATTTAATTATCAATTAATCCGTTGATTACTTTTGCCATTAATCATTCGGTTGATACAATATCCTAGAACATGTGACATCTTGATGTCTTGTTTTTCCTGAGCAATCGTCTCAAACTGAACTTAAAGGTCTAAATAATCTTAGTATCTTGTGTGCTCAAGTCTTCTGGAGGAGTTTTGTGTTTACGCTATCTAACTCTGTTACATCTGCCTCTCCTTTGCAGCCCATTGACTTCCTCCTCTTCCTCTTCCTCTTCCTCCTCCTCCTCCTTGTTTTCTACCCCACTGTCTTGAGCTTTGACAGCCTGTCAGAACATAATGACCTAACACTTTTCATGATTGGCAAGTGTATTTTCATACAGGGGCTTGGAGATGTGGTTTGATGCACAGTTTAACTTGTTTTTTTTTCCGCTGACTGACAGGTGGCTCCCCAAACTACACGGACAGAAAGCCTGTTTGTTTGTTTATTGCCCATTTAATTCATCCTGTGTTTGAAAAGCTATACGGCAGCTGTCGCGCTATAGCTTTGGCTCATTCGAGGCAGCGACCAGGGGAATGGGACGCTGCCTTCCTCTGCCGAATGACTGACAGGGAAAAAAGGTGTTGCGACGGGAGGAGAAGGTAGGGCAAGATAGGAGTTTGCCTAGAGGCAGCGGTGGAGACAGGAAGTACTGAAGGGAGGGAGGGAGGGAGGGAAGGATGGGGGGAGACAGTTGAGGAGAATCTCAAATATTGACCTTGGAAAACCACCACTACGATAATAATTATCTCACGCTGTCCCCCTCTTTTACTCTCTCTCCCTCCCCTCATGTCTCTCTCTTTTTCATGTGTGTCCTTTGCTCCTCTAATCTTTGCAACCTCAGATAAAAGCAACCAGACTCCTTTTCTTCTCTTTGATACTCATTAATCCCCATCATTGATTACCAACTTACAAGCTCAGGTTCAGCTTATCACAATAAGCCTCTACCATTTGACCTACCACCCCCACCCCCCTTCTCATACTGTACGGTGTTTATAATACTGAATACTGTACGCTATCATAGACTGTATTAAAAGAGGGACGACGCGACGGCTCCCCAAAAGTGAAGCCAAAACACCTTGATAGCTCCCTGGTGGCCGGCTGCAATAGAGGGCATTAACCCCTGTCGTAGTGTTAGGTAGTGTTCATAGGTAGTGTTCATTTTACAGTGTGTTTTCAAGTTTCAAGCTATAAAAAGTATGTGAGATGTTATGATTGACATGTGGCCACACTTGGCTCGTGATTGGTTGGCAGGTGTATGGGGCCGGACCTTGATGCCGCGGCTCCGCCACTACTGCTCTGGCTCCAAATGACGTGAACAGAGCAAGAGCTAGCAGGGCTTCGCTTCTGTACAGTGGAGGGAAGCGAGGTAGCGTCGTCCATCTGTATTAGGAAACTCGATATTGGGCTTTCCAAATGAATGGTAATTTAATATGTAATGGAAAGATGTCCATTGTGGTTTTACACGAATGGCAATTCAAATCTGTTTATTTCGTCGATACAAAATGATAAATATTATATATTTATCTATACCACAAAAAGCACTGTCCTATACTGCCCTTTTTGTTGAATGATATTAAATTAGCATCTTTTTAGAAGAATATGAATATATGACTAAAACAAAAAATAGAGATTGTTTCTTGTCTGGAGTCCTTCTCTGTGGCTACAGCTACAAACATCCAGCATGGGAATATTAAGTTTCCGCTAGTGTATTGGACGCCCGCTGGACCTAACCATATATGTTTTTTTAAATGCATTTTTAAGATTTTATTTAAATTAAATGTGTTATACAAGTAGCAAACTCCCTAAAGGAATAACTCGGTGTGTGGGCCGAGTGTGTGACGTCAGCGAGTGTGCGGGTCGGAAGAGAAAGAGAGCTATAGAGAGAGCTTGTGGAATGGTGGATATAAAGTTGACAGTAATATTGTATTTGTGAACATCGCAGTGCAGTGTGTTTACAATTTAGTTGTAGGTGAAAAAAATACTACAACTCCTCAAGACCCAAGCCGAGTTCCTGTCTTGCTCGCCACCTGCTGATTAATTAAAGTGAAGGGGATTCGCCCCGAAGTTAGCAGCATCTCCATCCCGAGCTCACTTAAGGAAGACTGACCTTCAAGGTGGACCAGTTATGTTTCAACGTAAACGTCCATGTGCGTGATAATGCTCATTTGTCCTCTCTCTTGTTTTGAACCCTCACTTGCTGCGCTACCATTACAGATGAATCAGTGGAGCTGCTTCTTAAGGGCGGCCACGGCAAACTATGCCAAGTGAAGGCGGAGGAGTACATCTATTCCTTTAAATTGGTGCTAATGGCAGACTATTTAAAAGTCAATTAATTGCTAGGGGCCAAATGCACAGTGGCAGTTAATGCTGTCACAACTCTGAGTAGTAATTGGATGTGTTGACGTGCCTGTGTGTGCTGGTGTGTATTCCTCTCGTCAGAAGCTGGGTGGCCGTCTAGGGCACATCCAAATACTCTCAGCAAAAGGACCGTCTGTTGCAGGTGAATATTTCCCAGAAAGCAGAGCACCATGGGGAGCCGCATACTAGCCTAGATTCAGTTTGTACTGTAGTTTGTGGAGTTGAATCTACTGTTTGTTATACAAATGTTGTTGGCCATTTTAAATAATTTAAAATTTTATTTTGCACTATTATTCCTGAAATCATTTGAGTCTCTCTTCTATATCCCTTTTAGTTATTCTCAGTTTGACATCACTACCCCCATCTCTAGTCTCACCTTTTCATTCTCTTCCTCACTTTATCGTCCTGCTCTGTGTGGAGGGAGAGAGGGAGAGAGGGAGGGAGGGAGAGAGGGAGGGAGGGAGGGAGGGAGGGGGTAAGGCCTGAGATCGATGTTGGTCCTGCGCACACAGAGACCGGCAGCTGGCTGAATCGGAGTGATCGATCAGGCACAGAGCATTTGCTCTGCCAGACTGCTGGGCCTTTGTGGATGGAGATTATTTCTAAATTATTACAGGAGGCAGATGCTTGTCAGAAGATGCTCTCTGTCAAGGTTAGACTGCTTCAGCGCTACCTAGATCCCTCCTTTTCGCTCGCTCCCTCCGTCACACTTTTGCTTTCTTCATCTTCTTAAATTCACCTACTTTCCCTCCTTTTATCGTTCGCCATTTCTTTCTCTCCCCACAAGGGCTTTTCAGTAATTTTACATATTCCACATTGGTCTTTTATATTATGTATCTGTCTTTGTGCCAGCCTGTTGTTTCCCAGACAGGAGACGTGTTTAGCAGGTTATAGGTGAGATAAAAAGCACACAATGTTTACCACTCAGGTAATGAGAAACTGAAAATGCCGTTGAGTAAATTGACTTCTTACACACAGAATGTGCTGCACAGTATCATCTTTGACCAATGTTAGTCTATAATGATACTGGATACAATAGGAGGCAGATTTTAAATAAGGCATTTTCATTCCCTGCCCTTCAACAAAGCTGAGTGCCTTAGTTCTTTAAAAAATAGATGTATTTGGATGGCTTTTATGCATCTTTGTTCTGGGTGACTGCCGTGTGTGTGTGTGTGTGTGTGTGTGTGTGTGTGTGTGTGTGTGTGAGTCTTTACATGTGCACATAAGTTTAACATTGAGTCTAAGACGTCTCGACTGTGTGTTTTATTAGGCTGATTAGACTTGGGAACGGCCTTGTACGCCCTGGGCTCTACTTCTTGTCGTCTCGTTCATTTATCCTGAGCACTGCTTTATTCTCATGGTCGGCATGAATATAATAAATAAAGTCCAGTTCTTCTCTCTTCCCATATGCAATTATCGAAATTACGATTTCTTTAAGTTTTCGAAAAGATGACTTTATTGTGTCGGTGGGTTTATGTATGACGATGCAGTTACCTTTAACACCGGGTTTCTGGTGATTGCAACTTGTCCGAGAGATATACAGTACAGTGGAGCTTTTCCATTAAATTCCAATTGCATAGAATGAAAATAATGACCTTTCATTAAAAGGAACTCCAGGGTAGTTCTCATTAAAAGAACAGTGTACCTTATTTAATTTATCCAAGGACAGGTGAACACATCCATTTCATTATTAAGTTCATGTGTTTAACCTATTTGAGCAGTAATTATGTGTCCAATCAAATGTTGTACATGTGACTATATGTGACTATTTTCAAGAGGTTGAAAAAAGATTACACATGATAAATAAACAAGCGGGAAGTGGCATTTCATGTTTCTCACCTTAGCATGCGTGAATGTCAATGTATTGAATGGATTTGTCTCCTCTGTCTTCATGCATCATTTAGCATTTTTGTCAGCCAACATGGGGGCCAGAAAGAGGGATGACATGATGGAAAATGTTCCTAGATCGATTCGAACATCACTGCAGTTACTCCACATGTATCTTCGACCCAATGGCTACACTTTACTTATTGGTCATTCTTATTAGTCTTGGCATATAACAGTGAGTACTGCATTGCGTATTTGAATAATAAACATGAAGTCCTTAATGCAACTGGAAGCCGGGGGGGGGGGGGGGGGGGGGGGGGATAGCTTCTCTTAAATACGCTCTTCAAACACCCCTGAATACGTCCTATTTACATGTTTTACCTTGTTAGCTAGCAAGCTAGTCACCAATGTGTCAAAGTAATGTTCCTGCTGTGCAAGGCTTATTAACACGTCCAAAACCAAACTCTTCCTCAATATGTAGCAATAATGTTTGTACAATATGTGGTTGTAACAAACATTGAGAGTGTTATTATTGAGTGCAGATGGTGTTTGGATAGTTCTTTGAACTCCAGATGATATTTCACTAATGAACTACAACATCATATATAGTACTATCAGTCACTCTAGTGAATTATCAGCTCAGAAAATAGAGCATGCTCAATCCACATCTGACAGACATGAAAAGAAAGCTGTGGGATTATTTTCTTAGACAGGACTGGGGGGGGGGGGGCATCATGAGAGTTTGAAATGAAAAAAATATGGATTGAGTTCATAATTCAGCATGCAGTAATTTGGAATGAGATTATTATTTGTCTACCAAATCGTTACACATTTCGTCATATTTTTCCCCCCAGCTATGCCCTTGTGTATTCGGGTGTGGATATATTTTGATAATTTGGAGAGCCTACATTGTTGTACCACCACTTTCAGCACATGTGAATGCTGAGCATCAAAGCCCAGAGAATCTTCCCTCAGTGACCGAGGAGTATGGACTCGATGAGGACGAGCCGCAGCAGAGTGATCAAACATTTACATTGTTAGCCAGATGATGTTGCCATTAACATATGAAACCTGCTAGCAAGCTGGTCCTATACCACACAGTGAAAACAATGGCTTCAGAAGACATATTGACATTGGAAATGTCATCATACTGTATCTGCAATTATAGATCCATCTAATATTGTTTTTGCTAATGGAAATTGAATGTTGATTGGATTTAGAAATATGACAGATCTTTTTTTTTTCTGGATCTGGAAGACTAAAGTACATCCTACATTTCAGGAACAACATACACAAGCATTTTCAAAAGCAGCTGAAGGGCCGATGAAGAGTTGAATTGTAAGTTTCTGAACATACTGTAAGACCAGTGACAAGCGATTACAGAAACCCCATCACTGTGTGCTTTCATATATCTCCACAGTACACAGAAAATGTGGGTATTTAAATGCCAGGGCACTTAGCTCCATTTCTCTCTGGTAAAAAAAAAAAAAAAAAGATCTCCTCTGGGAGAGATAGACATTGTGAAGAGGGGGAGAGAAGAAGAGAGGAACAGTGAAATGGAGGCAAGATGAAGCCTGGATGGGGAGAGAGAGGATGATGAGAAGAAGGGAAATGAGAGGGATTAATTGTTCACCCAGGAGAGGAAGATAACATCAGATGTTTAAAAGCCGCCACAACTAATCCTGTCATTTCTTGGACAAGAATAATGAAAATGGAAAAATTATATCTCTTGGAGAACTGGAAAGTGAGCTAATCTGTATGCCTGTAACAGGCACATGTTTGCGATTGCTAAATAGTCTACAGATTATAGTATATTGCTACTCACATATATATAATTTTCCAGTGTAAAAATGCCATTTTATTGGATGCAGTGTTGCTGTTTTTATTCATGTTTTATAATTTCCTCAGTGATTCATTTTATTTGTCTAACTCTTGTATAAGATATGCTATATTTACTGTAATTTGCATGGATAAAGCATTGTATTTTTTACTCTATGCAATAGGTATTACTCGCCATTTGCATTGTTGCTGACAATTTCCCAAAGTATACCCTATGGTTCGGATTGATTTTCAGCCAAGGATTTTGAATTCATTAAAACAGTATGAAAATCAACCCACATTAATTGTGCATATTTTACAATACGTGTTTTTTTTATTATCATTATGTTTCTTTTTATCACTGCTGCAGAAAAAGCATGGCATTCAGGAGCTGCAACACAAACAATATAGGCAAACATGGATGTCAACAAAAGAGATTGTGTGAATTTGGTCATTTGTTGCATTTAAGCGGTTGCTGTTCAGCAGCCGGCTCTCCAGCCGTACATGTCAGAGCATTATGATAAAGGTGACAAAACATTTACTGTGATGGATTACCAATATCAAGCAACTTTAAAGGCTCTCAAAGTTCACTCCGTATTGAAATGAATGTAAACCAGCGCTGCCCTGAAGCTAGGAAATCAATCCAAAAACATATGGTACGCCTTTGAAATCAGTTGCCAGTCACATATAGAATACAAAGTTTGCAGTTAATGGACTAATACATGCAAAATCATCTGCATGGTCCTTAGAATCGTGACGGAGACCCCTCCTGATGTTCTCTGTATGGGGCCAGCTATCTGCCCTACTTCTGTCTGCATTCCCTATCCTATCCAAGTAGCTCTCTCTCTTCCACCGTGACCCACACCTGCCGCTCTCTCCAACATCCCCTCCACCCTTTTGGGCCCGCAGCACTCCCTTCCCTCCCCTGTCATATCTGTCAGAGACGTTCAGTAGCCGGTGTTGCTCCAGGCTTCAAATTTAATTTGGTTTCAATCTGCTGTAATTGCTTTGAGAGACGGCCGTGTCTGCACGTTTTTTCCTCCTTTATAGCTGCCGTAATACTTTACGTTGTGTGTGTGTGTGTGTGTGTGTGTGTGTGTGTGTGTGCCCATGGATGAATATGACTGAAGGTGTGTACTCATGTGTGCACATGTGTGTAAATCCCAAACAATTGCCTGGCCACACACTGTCAATGATACACTTTGTCAAACACCAGCTGCTGTCACTGGACTCTCTGGCACTTTGACAAGGCTTTTGTCAGATACCATACTCTTTTTCTTTGTAGCGGAAAAGGAGGAGGGGAGGGAGCGAGGTAAATCTGCAAGACTTCACAAAATATCTGTTTGGTAACACATCGTGACCTTTTAGTTGAATAATAACTCTCCTATAAGCCATGAATGCGTAACTCCTTTCATTATTCAGCAATCTAAAGTAAGAGGGAGGATGATTGAAGTAAAGGGCAAAAAAAAAAATGGACACCAAAAATAAACTGCTTGCCCTTGAATTGCAGACCGTGCTGTGGTGAGGTAACAGGGAGGGCGCTAAGCTGATGGACTGAGATAATATTGGTTTGTGTAAAAAAAAAAAAAAAAAAAAAAAAATCACCTTCCTCCCTTCCTGTGGTGTTTTATCCCTCTCTTTTCGTCCTGGTGATCTCTGAGTCAGTCTGGCCGTTTCTGCTCTCCATTGCTATATAAACTATACAACAGAACAAAATGGGACAGCTGTCCTTACAAAACTACTGATCACACATTATTTAAAGATTTTTTTTTTTTTTTTTGTATTTCAGATATGATAATGCTCAGTAAAATTTCTCTTCCACCCCCCCCAAAAAAATCTTTTCATTTTCTCATTTGTCTCAACAACACTCGTCTGACCCTCTCCAACTGTATTTGCATCCAGTGTGAGCCTGTCAAAGGAAAGGGCACAGAGAATATAAATGTGTGTATAATTGATTGCTTGTTGATTAGTGAGGGCTGATTGCAAGTGTACAGTGTGTGGAATGAAGTTTGTGTGGGTGTAAAATGTGACCAGTCATGATTGACAGTGTGTCTTAATGTGTATGTGCATATGCATTAAACAAACACACACACACACACACACACACACACACACACACACACACACACACACACATATGCTGTGACAAACACGCTTGTCTTCAAAACGAGATGCTGAGGAGTTTCAGCCGCTTCCATTGTTTTCCTGATAATGCCGTATGTTTGTGTGTGTGTGTGTGTGTGTGTGTGTGTGTGTGTGTGTGTGTGTGTGTGTGTTTTACATAATGTGTGTGCTTTGGCATAACTAGTTTTTGTCAAGATGTAACACAAATAACAGGTTGTTGTTGCTGAGAGCATACGCATCAGCTCTCAGTCTCCTTCTGTTGTGTTTGTGTCGCAGAGTGCGTGTGTATATATATCACTCTCACCTCTGATCAAGGAGACATTTGTCCTGCGTCTTGATGCCGTTTCGCTCGGCTCCTCCCCACTTAGCCTGTTGAGAAGACGGACGAAACGAGCAGGTCATCCAAGCAATCTCGCGCACCTTTTAACAGATGCACCAACTAAAAGAGCAGTCATGTGCTCCGTTTCATTCTAGTGGAATGTCACTTGGCTTCTCTTGACTTTTTTTTTTTTTTTTTTAGCTATCACTTGTTCCAAACAACGGCTATGCAATTTTCTCCTTCTCAGTCACCTGCAAGGTCGATGCCTAATGGGCTGCTGGGGAAACAAGACGTCTGAATCTTGTTTTTTTGTAAATGGCGCCTTTAGGCTGCCTTCCCCTCTCACTCTGTCTCTGTAGTCTGACTGATACCAGTGACAGCAGGAAAGGCCGGGCAGCAGTTTGGGCATGTCTGTGACTATCTTTCAAACAATGGACAGTGAGCCCAACCAGCCAGACACCCACATGCCACTGAGCTGATCCTGGACCCTGACTGCACGCTCACCCTGAGCCCCCTGCTGGCCCCTGCATGTAGGGCAGTTTGCTACTTGCGAGACGTCCGGGCTGCATGTCTTTGTGGTGTTGACTCACTTCTACGATTCCGCACTGACCTTGTTTGAACTTTTCTGCCTTTTAAATTTGGGTTGGATATGTGCATTGTGACCTGGGCATGCGTAAAGTAAATGATGTGATAAAGCTGTTTGCAGAATTCCTCCCAAATGAGGTTTAATTGAATCTACAGTTGCTTCCATTGAATTAAAATGGTCTTTGGCCCTGTTCTGTGATGATGAGTCTGCCACTTAGCTTCAAAGACGCTGTGGTTTAATGAGTAAATGCGTATTGTTTTGAATGGAGTATCTCAAATGAAACAAAAAGTGCCCCAATTAGATGAAAGTTAATGTTGTTTTTATGGAGATACTTCAGCAATATGTTAGATTAGCTGATTTGCTCCTGTGACATTGCTTCTAACTTAATCGTATTTTGATTATGCCCATTTTATAAAGTCAAAAGTAGACTAATTATTACACAAGAGCTTATGATCAAGGTGGATTATTTTCAGTGTAGCTCTGAAGACCGATAATGAGGGAGTTTAGATGCTGTAGAGAGCTGCTGTATTGTTCCACAGTAAAAGACGGACGCTTTTCTTGTCCAATTGAACTACACACGCTTTAGCACAATGCTGGCAATCTACTGTGAAAACATGGTGTTTCTGTGGGCCTGTGTGGTGTGTAGAAAGCTGGTGTTTGATTTTGAAAAGCTGGTGAGTTGCTGCTGCCGCGGGTCGGTGACAGCTCGCGTCTTCAAGATCCGGTCTCCGTGGAAACAGCAGAGTGGAGTTCGAATGCTCTGCTCTGGAAAAGCAAAAAGAAATTGTTAACATTTCCGTTGAGGAGGGGGAAGATTATCGGAGGGTGGTGGGGGGGACAAAGGCAGGGATTATCTCAGCACATGCTACAATAGCACTACACACACAGCAACTGCAAACGGGCCTGCCACGGGGGGCTTTTGATCACAGAACAAAGACAGGGTCTCCCACCCATCCATGCAGATCCCCTGTCAGAGTTAGCTAATAAGGACTACAATACCCTGCTACCAGTAGCAAACCAACCAGGGACCTGGAATTAAGGGTCATTATTTCTCCTCATTATGGACTTTAACATTGTTTGGCCACTCTGAAGAAGAGAGCCTATTGTTTTTATCATAGTAGTTTGTTACTGGAACTTGAAATGGGAAGTCGTCCACGCCGCTTTGAAGAATGTGTGTGAATGCAAGCACTAAAAACATGTCATAGGTTTTCAGGCCTCTTCCCATTTCATGCCTGCATCAATGCCGAGTTCTGTGCTATGCGAAGTCAATCAAACATTTTGAAGTTGGTATTAATATGGCTTTAGAGGAGGGAAAAAGTTTGAGAGCGGCAAACTGAGACAGATGGAGAGAAATGGAGTACAGCATGTGATGGCAGGATAGAACGGCCGAGCGAAGAGGAGCGATAAAAAGGATGGCGGCGAGAGAATGAAAGGTGGTCGTGGTGGCGGGGGACGTCGGTTGCAGCGGCGAGGGTGCGAGGCGAAGTGAAAGTGAGTTTGTCTGTGATGTTTTAAAATTCTGGAGTGGAAAGTCCCTCCATCTGTTATTGTGGGACGGTTCTGACTCAGTGATTTCTATGATTGGCCTTAATCCTGGCCGAGTGGAGAAGACAGAATGAAGAGCTTAAAGCAGACTGCTCTCACTCTGACAGGCTCCACTGGCTGCTGCTGCTGCTGCTGCTGCTGGTTGTGGGGCTCATTGGTACGCTCAGTGTGCTGCCCCCTAATGGACCAACTGCTGCACGACACTGCCCCTCTCTGCACTTCTACAGCACACTGAGCAGCGCTTAAGGCCGTGACACAGTGGTGACATTTTTGATGCAACGTGAATAAGTCAGTAGCCATTTAAAAACAGCAGTTTTCACTCAACTTTTAACGCTCCTTGCAATGTCTTTGATGAATATGACCTCATATGGTTTCATACACCAGGAAGCAATATAGCTCACAGATGTATCATGTCCTTTACACTGTCTCTAGGTAAATATGCTTCTTCCTGATCCTTCATGTGCCAGTAGATACAGTGAAGATGTAGTTTCTAGTGTTGCTATGTCTGGATATCTAATTCAACAATGTGTGAAGGACCCTTAAGAAAGCTGTTCTATATATAGAGATATTTTTTCATCAAGCTTGGTGGCTTACCATTATGATTGTCAATGTCCACAGGCGCCAATCATTGTTAAATTTCCTAAGGGTCTTCCCTCGTCCACGTTGTGACCTCAGCAGAGTCATTTCACAGTCTTTTTTTGTTCCCAAGGTGACTTGAGCGTTCCCAGAAAGCGAGCTGAAGGGGTCATTTGGAACATGTTGAGCACCTCGATTTAAGGCTGCAATCACATGTACAGACCGCGTCCTGTTTCCTCAAGTGCTCTCTCACTCAAACACACACACATTGTGGGGCTGTTTTGGAGTGTCCCTAAAGATCCCACAGACAACAGTGTGGTGTGTTTCGAGTGCCCTTTAAGTTAATGCTCAGTGGAAGGGCCTAACAGGCTGCAGCAATCAGGCGGCCCGGTGTCGAGTTGGCACTCACCACAGCATGACGCTGTCCGTCCCTTGTGTGCTGTCATTCCCCTAGAAATAACATGACTTCGAGTGATTAAACTGCTCCCCTCTGTAACGGAGCAAACCGAACAGTTATGAATATTAAAGATCCTAATCGCCTCACGCTGAGCTTTTTTTTTTTTCCCCCCCTGCTGTCTTTTTGCCCTGTGAGTTCACAGTCAGGGAGCGCAGCTTTTCACCGTCAGGGCTCTTGGATCGCGGCGACATCACGAGGGCTGTACAGCCTGCAGTTGAGCTGTTTGCACAATTACATTATCACCTGCATCATTATGTACAGTGTTTGCGTACACGACAGACTCCACCGTGTGTCGTTTTAAGGCTGTAGACGGGGAGGTACTTCACATGTGCTCCTATCCATTACAGAGTTATGTTTATGGTTCTTGACCTTGCCTTTAGGCTTGCTGACAAATGGCCCAAAGTGATGCATTTTGTGTCAAGGTTACAATGGCAATAACATTAGAGTGCCATGCTCATGTTGTCAACTCTTCTGGTGTCTTGGTGCCTGTGTGCTGTAGTGTTATTTGCTGTGTTGTGTGGGCCTGTACTGAGCTTATCTGTGCTGTACTGTGCTGATCTCACTATGCTCATCCAGTGTTCTAAGCTGCTTGGGCTCCAGCCACCAGCATAGATGATATATCCCTGCCCCCCACCTTCCCACATCTCTCACTCTGATTCATTGGCTGTTTGTGTTGCCCATCCATCTGGGCCAACACAGTGAAAGGAAAGACACATGAAGACACATGGCTGTTTTGAAGCAGGGGGACTGCATTAAGCTGCTAGGAAAGAGATAGGGTCCTAGAGAAATGGTGGCCTAGCAGGGAGAGAGGGAGGAAAAAATACCATGGGAGAAGCAGCTGGAGAAACAGAACTGAAAAAAAAAAAAGACATGTGGGCTACTCTGGGGGAGAGAAATGGATTTTCTAAAGGGACAAAGTAGAGATTCTTACTGACAGATTAAATGCAGAGAAAAAGACTGAGCCAAAGGGATGAAAGGGTAGCTAGATCAAAGATCATGACAGAGGGTTGAGGGAAAAAAAAATGGGGAAAATTGTTCAAACAAATGCAACTTTTTTTTTTATGTCCTCAAAAAGAACTGCCTATTATTATTAAAAAAAAAAAAAAAACATATTAAATATTCCAGCTGTTTGACACAGATTGAAATCATATGGCTTTCATTTTCAGGCTAATCTCAGAGCTGGAAATGCAGTGAGATTATTGTTCAGCTGCTCAGTGTTTATCCCTAATTGAAAACTGTAGTGGTGAGAGTTTCATCAGGAGATTACCACAGTGGCGCTGCCCTTTTTAGGAAGTCTGACCCTTTTTTTTTGTACGTCTTTTCTAATAGGCTCTTTGCTAATAATTTGAATGGGATAATTATATCCTCATATCATTGTTTCAGTCGCCTAATGTCTCATTAGGAAATGAAATAAATCTTATCGTTGTTATTTAATGCTTGTTCAGGTGATTAAAAGCACAATGCAAAAGTCTAAAGACACAGAGGACTTGACTGGATCCAGATTTTCACATATTGGGTTATTGATATCACAGTATATACATACTGGAAACCATTATGCTCCCCTAACGTCCCTACACACACTACTAGAGCCTGGACTGATATTCCGGGCCTGGTCTGTGTTTAGAGCAGTATTGTGTCTGTCTATCTGTGAGTGGGAGGGTCAGCTGAGACGAGGTGGGCGGGGCTCTTAATAGAAATAGGACAGCTTATATTATAATGAGAGTTTTTGTCTTGTGTGTTTTTGGTAGATAAAAAGCCTCAAGTGGAAAGGGACTGGTTCCTTCAGTGTGGCTCCACAGATGAATGAGCTCATACTGTAGCAGGGGTCTAAATAGGGTTAGTAATTTCAGGGCCCTGGCCCCCTGGGACTTTACGGCTGGTCACACTATTTTGGGACAGGAACAAGATCGCCCCCTAGAGGCCCGGGAAAACCTAGATACTGAGGCACGAGAGGGAGGGCAGTAGAGAGGGAGAGAGGCTTCACCATATTTGCCACTTGGATGACTTCCTATATGAGAAGCCTAGATACTTTAAGCTTCTTCAGAGATAAACCTAAGGTACAGCATGGTAAATGATGTTGGACTACTAAAGCGCATTTTGAAGACAACATCAGTGGCTAGTGGTGCTTGATACTAGTCAAGGATACCGATACTAGAAGAGAATATTGAGTTTCATTCTATACAAGTGTTCAGACGTTTCAGGTTGCTAACATGAAGTCAATCAAACCATGTTTGTGGAACTGTATTGTAATGCAACTGGGACACTAAGTTGACAGCAGCTAAAGCTACGAATCAGCAAAGATTACCTTTCTAGCTAATGTCCGCCCTACAAACACGGACAGTATCCGGCTAATTTGTTGGCAAACAAACCAGGAGAAAGTCCACGCGGCTTCAAAACTACCCTGCGAATGTCAAGATGGATTTGCTCCGGTGTGGATCTACTTCAGTACCGCTGATGATAATGCTCTGCGCCTTGTAGTATCTCATAACCCCCGCCAGCTCGGTCAATCAAACAAATATTCTCGTACATATTATCGCAACACTTTTCGGCCAATGGTCATCAAATTCCCTCATTGAATTACATATTTATAGTGATCATAGTTGGATTCTCAAGTCTCTTAAATGTTAATAAGTCCATTGTTTTTTGTAATGCAGAGACCTCCCGTTGGAACTTTCTAACCAAAGCCAATTTTGAGAAACAATTTGCAGCTTCTCAAAACATTTAACACTTGTGTGTAGCTGATGTATAGAGGCAGTGTACAAGCAGTTGTTTGGCTTGTGGTGCAATACTGTCATTTGGACTGATTAAGGAGGACAGTGTTTTTGGGTTTGGTGCTCCCTAATCCTTTGAATTATCCAGCTAATTTACAGCTGTACCAGTTTTTATAGGGAACAAGGTCACCGCCATATCCCCCATCTGTTTGTCTGTCTCTCTCTCTCACACACATGCACAGACATACACACAAATCAATGTCCTGTTAACTTCTGACACACTCACTGCTGTGTTTTTTTTTTGTGTGTGTTTCCTTGCAGAAACTGGCCAGGGAGGCGGAGCAGCTTCAGAAGGAGCATGTATGGCAAGACGGTGTGACGGTAAAGTAGGACACCCACTCCTCTCCCTCCTTCTCCGAGACCTCTTCCTTCTTTTTTTTTTTCCTTTTCCTTTCCAGGCTATTTTATTTGTAACTCTTTAATGACAATGTGATCAGCATCACAGAGACAATGTGGCAATAAAGCCTAATTTTATACAAAGTGGAAACAGCACACAAACACAGGCCTACATGTACGCACGCACGCCATAATTGCTTACTCTTGGAGTTGTTTTTGTAATGGTCTCCAGTATTATCTAAGAGCCTTCTGTCTGTTTTGTTTCACAGGATACAGCAAGTTGAACATTGTATTCTCGTGCAACTGACCTTTAAAACACAAGAGATCCGCTCTTGAAACCCCCCCCCCCCCCCAAAAAAAAAAAAAAAAAAACTAAAAAGGAGAAATGGTTTTACTCTGGTCTGTGCGTTTGACTGTGTTTAGGAGCTTGCGTGCTCCACTGACTCTCAAATTTGCAAACACTCAAATGCCCCATGAACATGCATGCATACTGATGCACATGCACACACATATATATATATATATATATATATATATATATATATATATATATATACATATATATATAGCCTCACCCGACAGATACACATGCACAATCCCTACTGTCATATCCTCTGTCTCCAGGGAGACGAGCTCGCTGTCATGGTACACTTCCCACAAATGGATTTTTAACCCAGCGCCTCCTGGGGGATATTTGAGAAAAGGTTTTAACTGATTTAAAACGAATAATTATGAGGCCTACTTCCCTGCAAAGTCCATTTTTATTCATGGTTGCTTACTCTCTGGAGCTGTAGTCTTCGGGTGGCTGGGCTGCACCCTTCCCTCCCTGCCGGTCCGAGGGAGGGAGCTGCAGTGCGGCTGTCCCTTCATCTTAGGCCGGAGAGAAGCTGATGCCTGCCTCTCCCTGCCCGGCTCTGATGCACCTCGATCGGATGTGTAGCCAGCCATGCAGGAAGTGGAGCCTGGGTCACAGTGACCACACACAGCACACCTGTTCATAAGTAGCTGCATCCAATATGGCATCAATACCTCCTCAAGTGGAAAAGCCAGCATTCTCTTTAATCCAATCGCCCAAACCAAAACCACTATCTCCCTCTTTTCCTCCTTTCTGTTTTTCTTTTTTCCTCTTCTTGTTTCCATCTCTCTTTCTGTCCAGTCACCAGCCTCACACCCACTCGTAGCCTCTGCGCCTCCATCACATTCATATACCTCTTTTGTTATCTGTATGTGTCTTTAATCAGGCATGAAAATAGTTGGAATATATCATATTTTTGCAAACACTGCAAAATAAGCCTAATGGTTCTCCTCTATTAATAATGTATTGGAGCTGATTTCATTTGCCTTTATAATTAGGCCAGGTAATGAATCTCAGCAGGGGCGACTGTGAAACCATTAAAAAAAAACCTCACAAATAGGTGGGGGTTGTGGGGGAGTAGTAGAGGTAGATATGCCACATCCTTGCAAGGAGATTTTTTCCTGTTCGTAGATTTTGTGCTTTCCTAATTTATCTTTAGGTGAGCACTCTGCTGACTGACACTCTAATTAGATTAGCATGCTCTTTGGGCATATTAGGAGAAATGCGTTGCATCTTAAACTAGCGGGTGGAGCAGTCTGTCAAATGAAGAGAATAGGTGTTTATGCATGAGTGACGGTGCGTTTTGATAGAATTTCTGAGTGGGTGACGGTGTGCGTGCGTGTGTCTGTGTGTGTGTGTGTGTGTGTGTGTGTGTGTGTGTGTGTGTGTGTGTGTGTGGAATGTGGTGGTTGTTGTTTATCGGCGAGCGGGTATTTATTTGCATGTCTTTATTAACGGCAAGTTCAGTACCTGGCCCAGCCCATCTGCTCGCCTCGCCAAACTGGTGACATCATAGAAACTCAACGATACGCCTGTTCCTCATAGCGGCTGCCATCGCAGCTGTTACCGTAGCAATGGGAAGACCTCACTCTTCCCCTCGCTCTCTCTCTCTCGCACACACACACACACACACACACACACACACACACACACACATTCAAGCTTTTTCCTTGCTTAACTGCAGAGCCAGTTTCCTGACCATCCCCACTGCCGGACATTATAGATGTCAAAATGTTGATCGTAACAACTGTTGTGATGGTCGTTCAGGGTTTTAAATCCATTGGCATGAAATGGTGTGTGAAATGGACATTAAAGTGTTGGATTGCCGCTGATTTCTCAAGGTCAGGTGCCCATCCCTCTGTGACACTCGACTATTGTGTTGGCAACAGAGTCATCCCAAGGCGACACAGTCATTTCATTGCTGCTTTGCAATTCTCGGGAGGAGGGAGAACAACCTCAGAGCCAAATATCAAAACTCTTCTCTGTTTGGTAAACTGAAAATTGGGAGCTAAAAAGCAGAGCTCCGTGGAACCTTTCTGGATAGCATCAGCATTTCACTCATTTCTATTTTTTCTATTTCATAAAGAGGTTATGAAACAACTTGCCTTAGGTCCTATGGCTTTGACCCAGAACCTGAGGTTTATAATGTTTAGGTAATATCTAAATGTTGCTTTTCCATAGAGGAAACCAAAGTGCAACGACGTACATCTACAGTAAGAAGGTCTACACTTACACACAATATTTTCTAGAAACGCACATTTACAATAATACAATTGCGTTAACACAGTCAACCAGCCAAAGTGAAGTGAACCATTTCCTTACATAAGAGCTAGCTGTCCTTTAGCTTTCATACATACATCTGCCTATTCTTATTTGGGAGACAAAATGGGGTCTTTCATCCCCAGCCAGAGCCAATGGCTACTCTGCTCTGCTACCCCTGATATTTCTTCGATGACGTGGCAAAGGGCTTGTCCGCTCTCATCCCCAGGTCCCTCATCAGTCTTACAGTTGATGTTGACAGGAATCTCCAACATCCAACTTCTTCTGGGCAGTTCTTTGGTCTTTGCTCTCCAACCCCGGTGTTCTGCCTCCGCTGCAAGCTCTGCATCGCAGTTTCTTTCTTTCAAAGGCTTTCTGCACAGCATCCTCCCAAGACACTACGAGCTCCACAAAATAAACAGTTCAGTTTCAGCAGTTAAGTTTTAGTTCTAGTTTTCCTGGGAAAAAAAAGGGGGTATAAAAAAACTCTGCTCTCGGACAAATTATTATTTGAAACATCTGTATCGGCTCTGAATTTCACAATCAGTGCATCCCTTTTTTATAATAAAACAGCTTCTTCACATCTGTATTGTCCTTATGGATACAGTTAAAAACAGTTAATATATATTCGGAGATGTCTTTTTCTCACTGATCAAAACGGAGTTATGACTCACAAATGCATTTACAGAATCTTATGGACTCTGTTAAAGCGAGTTGCCGTTCATTGTTTAAAGTGACACCTGAGGAGTTTTACAGAATCCTCTTTAATGTCTCTGCATGCAGTCTGAATCTATGATAAATGTAAGCTTGGCCTAGTTTAGCTCAACTCATGCATGTGTGTGGATTCAGAGACAATGACTAATGCTGAGGGTTTAATACTTGGTAATGTGAGCCTACGGTTAACAAATCTTTTCACAAGGACAGAACAAACAATATCCCCACGATTACATAATCATCAGAAATACTCTATTCTACTGTATTCAGCAATTCTGTTACATCATAAACTACACTCAAGCTTTCAAAATCGCTTGATTAGTGAAACTAGTAACTTTCGCAATATGTGAGTTGACAAAGTCTAGTTTCTTTTTGAATATAAATCCATCTTTGGAAAACTTAAAGCACCTGTAATTAATATGTGATACAAAAACAATGGATCACATGACTACTTGTATGTGAAAAGGGTCGCTATGGTAATGATGAATCCACATATGTCTCACTCACCAGTATGTTGCTTTACAGCTTTTTTCAGCTAATTCTTTAGATTTTCCATCAGCAACTTTACTGTTTTTGTTCATTCTCATGGCACTCATTGCATCTTTTTTTTTTGCCACAGCAGGCAGCTTTTAAGAGCCCAAAATGTTCCTGCTCAACACCAAATGGCGCACAGACCGAAAAAGTTACCTGCTGGTGAACATAGTAGAGCTTTTAGTTGCAACAGAGACAGATATTTCTCTCAGGGGTTGGTGGAGACCAAAAACAATGGAGAGTAAATTGTTGAATATTATTCATCAGGTGGCCAGAAACTCCAAATGAGAGCTAATGTTGCTCTGTGTTTGCTTATATTGGCAATATAAATTTGATTATGTCTCAGTGTTGTGTACAGAAGTTGTTTCTGCTGCTGTCAAGTGGCCAGAAAATAATGTATTGCAGGCTGAAAGATGCATTTCCCCATCTTTACACAGTTGACTTTGATCCAATACATATTTAGTAATTAAGCTTAAATTGGATAATCCCACCCTTCAACATACTATTCCTCCAAACTACACAAAGAGATGTAGAAATGGCATCAACTCGTATTTTTTAGTCTCAGTAATTATTCCAGTTCTGCTAATTTTACAAAACGGAAAATTGTTTCTGGACGACATCATTTTCAAACTAATTATAAGATCAACAATATATTGTCAGCTACATTATCATCAATCAGTTGTTCAACCACTCATCTCTCGTCTTACTGGCTACAGACGATGACCGCTGTTGCTTAGCTGAGAGAGGGTTGACACGAAGTGCAACACGTTGGACCAGAGACACAAGATTGGATGAAAGAAAGAACAGAGATTGTGGAGATCGCAGGAAGACCTGTACTTTCCATCAGATTGTGATGTGGCAGCTGCTGTACGTTTGAAATGCATTAGTGCTAATAGCGGTGCCATTAGGGGAGAGAGAGGCACTCTGTTGATGGGTTGCCATGATGAAACCAGGGAGAGGGGGTGACAAAGAGAGGCACGGAGGGAGAGAGAGGTGTAAGTGAGAAAGCAAGTGACTGAGGGAAGAAGGCATAAGAGACGGAGAAAACGGGAAACAGAGATGGAGCCATCTTCCAGGCCATTTACTGCAATCATCACTCTCTAATCAATCAAGCCTTTCATCATAGGACAACACAATCTCTCCTTTTCTTTCTCTTCTTCTCCCTCTGCCTCTTTCTCTCTTCATCTCCACTCAGCCACCCACACTCATACATAACACAGTAGTATTCATGTGACCTCTTTCTTGCTCCTCACACATGTATGTTCATTTTATACATTTTGTAATACCTAAAAATAGTATTCACATGGTACATAGTGTGCAGTACACAGTGTATACTGCCTTTTCATTTTCTCATTTCATATTCTGCCAATTGTTTTGAATTATATACTGTAAATTCTTCAGTGGGCATTGATTGCAGACATTTAGCATTACAGCCACATTTACTGCACTGTCCCAAATTCCCAATAGGTCCCCTCAGAGGTGTAACATGACCTTAAGTGCTAGGGGTACTAGCTAGAGTTGCAAGGGTTTGTTCACTTGACCAAGTTCGGCTCCTTTCATAATGCCTCTATTTGAGATAATTGGCGCTTCAGAGGAAATGAGTGAGAATCATTGTGGCGACTCTCAGCCCAGCCCTCGAAGCAACCAGCTCCATTAGCCACAGAATACATTAGTCTTATGAGGGCTGCCATTTGACAGATTTAAATTCAGATTCTGGTGAAATAGACAGAAATGAAGAGGTTTTGTTTCATCCCGCTCTACTCTCAAACATGTCAATTTTTTTTTTTTTTTTTTTTACATAATTCCTCCTTTTTTTGTCATTTGGAAAAGTTGCTAAAGTCCTGTTGTCATCTCTGACTGGGTCCACTAAAACAGATGGCAATTGACCATTTTAGTATTTGTCAGCAAATATTTTCCTGCTGAATTGGGACATTTTGTCTTCCCTCTACTGTCATTAGTTGAACTGAACCAAATGGATGAATACGGGAGTAATTGGCAAGGTAGTGGTGATTCATATCGGTTTAGGGTTGTTGTTTTTTTTGCACTGACCATCATGTTCATCGCTGACTTCGTTCTGTTGGACCTGAACTGAATATCTGTCCCTCATTTTTAATGCAGAAGTAAAAATGCAATTGATTTTGCCAACCATCATGTGTCAGCACCACAGCTACCACAACTGAAAAGGATCTACACGGTGTAGGCCCTACAGGCTGGAAATATAGCATTATGTGAGCCCTTTAAAAAAAAAAAAAAAATACACAGTGCTTATTTCAAACACGGAGCAGAGTCATGCGGTATAATCACAAATAAACTGCATCTATTTTCATTGTGAGCAGTTTTTTTTTCTTTTTTTTTCTCTTCCTTATGGCTGCGCTGAGACAGACTGCTTACAGCCTGCCGAGCACGTAATGGAACTCATAAACAGTGTTATCACTGAATCCTGAGCCATGGAGCGGACTTCCATCTGCTCGCCACTGGAAGGGAAAGAAATGAGGAGGGGCTACGCGGAGGAAAAATTCCTACAGTAAACATTTAGCAGAGTTTCCTCCCTATCAAATGTATCTGATGGTGTGGATGCCTCAGAAACGGGATCGAGCTCCACCTATACTCAATACTGAAACGCATCTGTAAAGGACGCTAACACAAAGATGAGAAAGCTATGAGTCTGTGTGGATCAAGAATGATTTTATCCATTGATTGATTAGTATTATTAGTCAATACAGACGTTACCTTAAACTGGAATGCAGCTTCTCCTGAGCTCTCCTCTCCTGGTGCCTTTTCTCTCGACTGCTGCTCTGCTCACAGCTTTGATGAGGCTTTTGGTTGCTGTGGTGACCCAGTAGTTTAGTAATTTCAGCTTCTTGATTGCGGACCATTGTAATTTGCTTAAGTGGTGCACTCCAAGGTAGAAATGTCCTTTTGTCGGTTTTATTTCTTTTTTCTTACCTTCTCCAACTCTTTTTTTTTTTTCCCCCTCTATCGCTGCTTCTGTTTCTCCACATCTCTCTCCTAATGTTCCTCTGCTGCTTCAAGGGAGGCCTCTTGAAAACTCATGCCGCTCTACTTTCGAGTAGGGGGACATTGGCAAAGTCTGAAATGACTCCGAATGGAAGAATCACCGAAGTACGGGTGCAGGTAATGAGAAACGCTAAGATAAAAAGAGCACCGAGAAGAAGAAAAGTTCAGGTGTGTCAGTAAGCCTTCAATCGGCAGCAGATTGGCCAGCTGTGATGCAGCATGCTAGCCAGGAGGGTTGAGAGAGTGGCCTCCATGTCTAAATCCCACTGATCGATCCCCCTGCCTCACAGGAGATGGGAATCAATAGTGAGAGAAATCCAGCGAACCTCGATTTTCCCCCTTTCAACACATGGCCAACACCCATGAAATGTTATTTTTAAGGCCCTTCTGGTCAAAGCAGAAAGCAAAATGGACCGATTTGTTTATTGTATTGTATGTATTGTTTACTGTATTTCAATACATTCTCATGTAGACATTGTCACATATTGTCTTAGAGCTGATAGCCTAAAACATTGATTTGTTTATTTACAGAAAATGAATCATTAAACATTAGTTTTCGGCCATGTTGTGCCTTTTTGTTAGAGTTCACAGTAGATATGAGGGGAGAGAGATGGGCAATGACGTGACAACAACAACAGCCGTGGTTAATAGCAGCTCGAGGGCAGATAATGTGGTTCATGGCCCCTGCCTTAAACCCCCTTTTTCACTATTGTCAGAAATCTAATGTAACACTTAGTCATTTATCTATAGTCCAATTAATAGTGACGTCTGCAGAATTAAAAACGTTATATAGTTCACGTTCCGAGGCTTATTTGTGTTTCAGCCTACCAAGGTGTTCCAGGAAAGAGATGCGTCTGAGCGGGACAGGTCGTGATTTTGTGAGCGGTGACAGGCTGGTTTTGCTGTAGCGGAGGGGAGACGTCTGCTCTGGTTATAGTGTTTACTCCATCTATTCTGTCTCTGTTGTCCTTGGTGCCCGTCCGCAGATATCTTAAAGCAGGCTTCCCTTTGTCATTTGAATGTTGAAATCACTGCGAGGGACAGCAAGGCATCTGATGGAAATGATTACGGGGTCTAAAATAACAGGTTCCCTTTGGTCGGCGTTGATTGTTGATTGGCCACTCTCAGCCGGCATGTAAAGAGGGGGTGGGGACTTCTCAGGACTCTATGGACTTGCAGTGGTAGAATTGTTGAAAAACATCAGTGAAATGAGAAGCTGTATTCAACCCTCTATGGAAAAAATGCAACCTGGATACATTTCACACATGTACGTGGAGCTCCAGTGTCATACCAGGCTGCAGTGCGATTGGACAGGGACTGAGCACCAGTTTGTTTGTGATTGGTCACCCCGGCTACAGATGCTGTAAAAATGTTCGACGTGGATAATTGCATTTGCTTTATCAAATCCCTCTGGAATCCAATGATAGCGTTAATATTGCCATGGCCCGTTTATCTTATTTGTCTTTATTTGGTGTTACAGCACCTCTTTCCTGCTTCCCCTCTGTTGATCAGATTGGCGGCTTGTTTGGGAGGTGTTGGCATGCGTGTGTCGTGTTGGATAGGCTTTTTATCTGGCACTGTGTCCATGCAGTGTTGTGATGCTATCAGCGTTTAAACCTGCTCCTCAATGGAGCCCTGTCAGCCAACAATGGAGAGCAGCATTACCCAGAGTGCAGCAAGACAAAGCCTTCTTTCGTTATCGGAGGGTTGGAATATTCACAGACTGATTTCACTGCTTTTACCAGGGGCAAGTGTCAGACTCTGAAAGAAAGAGTGAGACAAAAAGAGATGGAGGAAGGAAAAGAAGAGAAATGCGGGATTATCTGACCTGCAGGATGTTTACGGAGACATTTGTAGAGCAGAAATTGCGGATTCATGGGTGAAATTGGGGGCATGAAATGTAACCATGGCATATGCAACCTTAATATTTCTTTCAATTATGTTTCCTTAATTTCTTCTTTCTTAATTATCCTCCCTCTTTCTCTGCTCCTTTACGCCCTCTTCTATCTCTTGGGTTGCTGCCCATCTTTGTGAGTCTTTGAAGTGAGTGTGCAGTTCGGAGGCACGACGCTCTGTCTGAAGAGTACAGCAAGACATTGATGAGATGTGCGTGGAGAATGTCATTTACTTTGCTGAATTTGCCCCGTGTATTGGAGCTTTAATCTGGGGGCACATTTGTTTATTGGCATACAAATGAACATCTGCATGGAGCTATGCTTGGACGCAATGGTCTCAGCAGCTCCCTAATCGCTTGAAAGCCTGGAGATGCAGAGCATGCCAATGAGAGAGCGAGAGAGAGAGAGAGAGAGAGGGAGGCAGCCGCGCCCAAGGCCTCCGTCATGCACTCCTTTATCTGAGTTTCACTCTAGCTCTCTCTCTCTCTCTCTCTCTCTCTCTCTCTCTCTCTCTCTCTCTCTCTCTCTCTCTCTC
>NW_027176340.1:4185333-4255333 GCF_023349555.1 Cebidichthys violaceus | reverse complement strand
GTGTGTGTGTGTGTAGGGAGGCTCTAATGCTGAAGGGTGCCGAGAGAAAGGTGGGGGCTGGCAGAGAAAAGAGAACACTTGTGCATATAGATGGTGTACAAGTTAAACAAACACGGGGCGCCGCATGTGTTGTGAGACAGCAGGAGAGAGATAAAGACAGTGAAGAGCAAAAAGGTGAAAGCAAAAGCAAGAGGCAAACAGAAATTGAGCAAAGACCGAGTAAGTTGTGTGCAAGAGTCAAGCCTTACCTGTACAGTAGACGCTCTCTTTCTCGGTCAAGCGTCCTCCCTCATCAGACCGTGACCACAGCTCCTCCAGTGAGGGGCGACTCAGTCACCGTGGTGCCCTTGAGAGCGCGCCCTCAGCCAGCCCCCTCATGATAATGAGGCAGGCCCCACGGACGCTCCTCGCTGCATGCAACCCCTGCCCGCCCTCACGACTGCCTCTCTACGGGAGATAAGGACGCCAGTTCCGAGGAGAAGAGAGGAGGCTTAACAGCCTGGGTTTGGGTTCTTTGCTCGGGTTAAATGCTGGGAGCTTGATGGTGAAAGGTTGAATCCGGGGCTACGTCTTGTGACTGGCAATTTCAGTCTGTAATTAGAGCAAAAATAGTGCATCAAAACTGCATACATTTACATTTTCCTTATTCTTTCTTTTTTTTTTTGTTTCTCTCCTTTTGTGAGAGCTGTTTTCCTTGACTGAAAACACAGCCAGTTGAGGTCGATAAGACTCCCAGAGAGAGTAGTATTTTGAGTTTATTCTTCTCTCGTTGCAAATTGAGCTCACACACAGCAGATTTGTTTGCTTTTTTTTAAGTTCTCCACAACACATGAAAATGTTCCTACAGTGTTTTTAACACAAGTTCGAACATGTGCCACTAACATTGCATCTTAATAAACCAAAGCATTGCCCAGATACATTCAGCTATCTGCTCACCTTCCCATGACTGTCATTCCACATCACACTACTTCTCCTGTGTTCTGTGATGCTGATTATATTCTCATGCTGAACGGTGTGATTGAATATAACCTTGACTCTCTCTCTAGCTTTCCACCGCGAGGGGTCGGGTCTGATATAGACGCTGCTATATCTTCTCTCATCACCTGTCTTTTCACTTTTCTTTTCTGCACAGGAGAATGCCATTTCATACTACGATTCCAAAGCGGATTCAGACTATGTGAGTACAGTACGGACTGCTCCCCCCCCCCCCCCCGTCCCCCGTCTGCCTGCCTCAAACCCCAAATCCTACCCACTCCACCACCCGCCCCTGCCACCCTTTCCTGCAACCCCACCCTGTCTCTACCCCGGCCTCCTCGGTGTTGATGCCCCCTCCCTCCCCCCCCGCTCACAGGCCCCTGGGATGTCTGTGTGTGTTAGTGAGGGGACACTGCTTTATGGTGAGTTGGTGTGACAGAGCAGGGGCAGGCCGACGTGCATGTGACAGTGGCTTCAGCTGTCCTCCTCCAGTCTTATTTCCAGAGTTTTCTCCCTCCCCATGGACTCCAAATGTGTCGACTACGGAGCTGAACTGCGGGTTTGTTAGACCTCCGCTCCAAAAACACGGGTCACATCGCACTGTCATACACGGGGACGCCATTTCAATCACGCTAAAGAATATGAATGACATTGATGGGACAACCTGCAGGCTGGGTGCCGCAGTTTCCTCCAGAAAAGCCCTGCAAGTCACTGTCGTTTGGCCTCACCACGCCACCACGCCGGCTGCAGTTCCTCCGTAGGATAGGTCACACTCGGAGCCCGTGCCCGCTGATTGATTAAGTTTCGAGGAGGAGTGCAAGAATCCCCCCCCCCCTAGATCACCAAAGCACAAAAGATGGGAAGCCAGTGCGATAGAGAGGGGAAGACAGTGAGGCGGAGGAGCAATAAATCATGGTGTGATTTTCTCTTTGTGCACGCCACTCCTGTGATTAATGACACAGCGCTTTAGGGCCTGTCAGCACATCTAATTGGAGAACATCAGTCATCATTAACATGGCACACTGAGGTCGAGCCAGCGACACACCCCTGACCCGCACTCCACCAACCCCACAACCACCCAACGACAGTGGCAGAGGTCATTCCTCATCCCTGCAACCCCAACAGTCGCCCACCAGTACTCTCATATCTGAATCTTGATTCCACCCACTATGAGCCCTTTCAATTAAGGCCTCACCACTGGAGAGAGAAAAAAAATGTACCACGTATGTACTACTGTACTGCACTATCCGCGAGATATGATAAGAATCCATGTTTAAAAAAAGGTAAGTGATTCTCGGGCTCTCTTATTCAAGGCTTGTCTCCTCTGTTCCCTATCCTGTACTCTATACCCTGTAATTCATCCTCTTGTCATTGTACCCTTGATATAAAAGTGCAATGTGATTTTTTTTTAAAACTGTCCATGTGCCAAAGCATTGCTTAATTTCTCCAATTAGCCATCGGTTAAAACTACAGACTAAGTAAGATCAGCCCCCACATGCAGAGTAAAAATGCAAATATTCTTTGGACCTCATGATCCCACTTTCACTGCAATACTTGTGTCCGTCTGGTAGAAAGATACTGTCAATCATGTTCCTTGGTAGTAATTTACTTCTAAGACACTCATTAAATACATAAATTATTGCAGGTCTGATTATTCTAATGTTTACTCCCAATTGAAAATGTATTTTTGTTGCTGTGTTTAAGTGGCTTATGTTAAATGTGTTAGAGCAGCTATTTACTAATTGTAATAGAACAAACAAGGATTCCTTCCTTGTTTGTTTAAAAGGCTATTTTTCCTCTATCTCACTCGTGCCGACAGTCGTTCAAATAAACACCCACCCACCCACACACACACACACACACACACACACACACACACACACACATACACACACACATACGTGACATGTTTGAGGTTACCCCTGGTTGGCTGGAGGCGGGAATGAAAGAATCTTCAAACTGTCATCTCTGGCCTCTTCAGCCTTTAATTAAACCTTGAGAACAGGGAGATAAAATTAACAAATTGGGTAATGAATCGAGCAAAACAGGTGGTGGATAGTTGAGGAAAATGAACCAATCAGTCCTTGCTGCGTGGATTTATTCAGCTCCTAATTAGACACTGCCTTGGTTAATTATGATTGGGCTCTTCTGAAGAAAAAAAAAAAAAAAAAAAGCCTCCCTGCCCGACATTGACAGAATTAGTGTCAGACTGAGTGATAAACAAACAGCTCAACCTCACAGTTAGTGCTGTTGAAAAGCCGGCATTCTTTACATCGTTGAAATGACTCTCAGAGTTGTGTGATTTTATTGTGAAGCAAAAAGGCAGATGTGACCTGGAAACAGTCACCATTTTTGTTATATTTATCTCTTGCTTAGAAAGCTGCATCGCTGTTTAGTTCTGCCTCAGTCCTTCCCTTCTTTTCTCCAACTTGTACAAAGTAGGAAATAAAACAGCCGTATTGGATTGGAACAACAAGAGGAGATTATTTTTACCGCTGCTTCAACTGTGGTGAAATAACACTGTTTAGCAGCCTCAGATCAGGTCCCAAAGGTGTAGACTACAAACAACAGGCAAACAGCCTTTTCTCAACAGGATGCTAGACTAAAACTAATAAAAACTAAAATCATGTCTAACTTGCGTTATGTACCGTTCTCGTGTCACGACCGAAAAATATTGCGAATGTTCACGTTCATTTAATGGTACTTTTTCTAAATTTCTACCATTGTGTTATTCATGAAATTTTAAGTGAAATGCTCTCTGATTTCATGTTAACAAAAATCTAAACTGCCTTTACTAAATATTTAATTTGATGAGGCCAATGTTCAATCAACTAGTTGATCAATGGTATTGAAGTAATCATTTATCAGTTGACTGCCGAGTGTGTCCAGCACACATTTGTCAGTCCTAACATATTTCTATGTGGTCATATCTCTCATGAGCTGGTCTCTGTCATAACAATAATTGTTCCTTACGTTGACTTTCAATGGGACTTTAGCACAACTAACCCCCTGCCTGTCCCAACAACAGCTTGTAATTGCATTTTAATAGTCAATTAAAGTTGGCCCATCAATCAATTTCTGCTGTGGACATGGAGTTTTGATTTTACTTCTCCAAAAAACAAACAGCTTTCATCATGTCAGATCCAATTAACCCAAGTTGCTTTATTAAAATGAAAAGTGATTGCAGTCGCACGTTCGCTTCACTCAAGTCAAATCGAGATATGATTCTTGTTTTTTAGTTTAGTGCTGTTTTCTAAGGGTTTTAATGAGCGCTGTATGGACGCATACTAAAATCTGATCCAGAATAAGCCAATAAACTGAGCTGGAGAGTGGAGTTATATCTTTTTTTCACATCCCACAATCACTTCCTCCTGTGGGAACAGGCACAGATTGGACTCCATTGATAACTTATCAAGATAAAAAAAAAGCTTAAATGTCAGTTCTCTTTTATCTTCTGGCTTTCTTTGATATCTGACACTTTCCTAATGCAATATGTGTGTCAGGCTCTCTCATCATGTACAATGGTCACACTGAGCAACTGAAAAAGTGCCAAAACATTATTAGAAATATGCAGCATTAGTACCGTTTCTTGTTTAAGCAATCACAGGCAAGAGAGAGGAGACGGTCTGTTATGAAATATGCTATCGTACGAATGGGTGGGAGACTAAACCGTAATTAAGTGGTGGTTGTTGCTAGTTATTGTTGGGGTTAATTTGTATGGCACCTCGTGTGTCTGTGATAGTCATCTCGGTTACTAATGAGTCTCTCTGTTAGGTGTCTGCTCTGATACCTGCTGTTGTTCTCTGATGAGAGGGAAACTATAGAACCACCGAAATCTGAAGGCGGAATAATTGCTATTTTTGTGCTGAACATTATTTAAATGCTATGTGACTCTATGTGTGAGTCAGACAGAGAGCTTTACTGTCTGCACCACAGCGCAGATGGGCACTGTAAAGCCACAAGATGGGAGGTGACAGAATGCTGTACTATATTATTTGCTTGTATTCACACGTTTTTAATTGTACACTCACGCATGTTTGTGTGTGTGTGTGTGTGTGTGTGTGCGCGTGTGTGCGTGCGTGTGTGTGTCTGCAGACGGAGGATGGAGAAGAGGAGAACCCGCTGGAGAGCGCGACGTCTTTGGAGCTGGAGTTTGTGGACGATCCCAATTTTAAAAACAAGGTCAACTACTCTTCCAGCGCGGTCCAGATTCCTACAGACATATACAAAGGCTGTAAGTACACAAAGAAATACTTTGGCGTAATAATTATTGTTCTGGTGGAAAGGTGATTGAACGAGCGGCACTGTGTATGCTTCATAAAATGGAACACATGTACTGAATTAACCACTACAGTTAAAAAATGACACACAATGAAGCACAAGTTTCTGGAGAATATACAAAGGCCTCAACCACGTTCTTTTGCAAGTGTTTTTTTCCAACTCATATTTTAAAACACCCATGGACTTCACTGGTTATTATAAACCAAAAGCAAACTGGTTTTATATGATGGTACGGTGGTAGTAGTAGTAGTACTAGTACTATTATCCCCAGAGTACAATTGATTGAATATATTTATGTGTACACTCCAAGTATACTAATACTTACCGCACTTTTTTAGATATATTTGTTATATACCACGAGATGACACAAGATATAATCTCTGGAAATGTATTTTGTTTTATTTCAGAACGTGTGTTTGGTTCCATCGAAGGCATGTTTTGTATGCTGAATAATCTCATGTGGACAAAAGTTTGCTTTTGGTAAAAATAAAATAAAATGGTAATAAGATAATAAATATCATATATGGAGGTTTACCTGTATCATAAATGTAAGAGATGTGTCCTCCTGGTGTTAATACTCACCGCTGGGCTGTGGATAGATGACAGTCTTGACTTGACCTTTGCCCTTTCTCTTAGCTGGGTCTCTCTCTCCTTTTACATCAGTCGTCACTTTAACACACCACCATGATTTTAGATGACAGACGGTCATCTAAAAGTCGTTTTTTTTCTTTCTGCATGGACATGGTCCACCCCCCCACCCCCGGACCCTGCCTTTCCTGCTTGGCACCGTGCTGCCCTGCGGACACAACACCCTCCTCAGTCTGTAGCTGCCAAATGGACAAAGGGGAACACATGTACCTTCTGGGACTCTGATTTCGCTTGGCATGTTCCTTCTGTTATCCACCTCTAACCTTTTGGACGCCGTCTGACTGCCTCTTTAAAGACTCAAAAAAAAAAAAACGAGCATGTGCTGACAGACAGGGATTTTCACAGTGGCAATTTTTTCCTTTCTGTTATTATCTAGCTCTTCGCCCTCTTTGTTGAACAGGCACTGTACGGCACCTGTCTGTGACAATGCCCTCCAGCTGTGTCTCCAGACAAATCTTGTCAGAATTAGACACTCGTGGTTCAGGACGAGATGTCAAAGGCTGCAGCTAACTCACAATAGAGCAATCAGGCCTGCACATTGTTCACAATGCCATTTTGTGCCAGCTCTGGTTCCCCTGTCTGAAGCTATGAGTCAGAGAATAAAGGCCTCTTGATTGAGCCTGGTGGAGTCTAGAAGAGTGGAGTGGTACAGTGCATGAAATTAGCTTTTTCACTTCTCTTCTGTGGAAAATGTTTACTATTGATGTTGTTTAGTTAGGTCCCATTGTGTGGTCTGCTGTGCTGAGATTGCCAACTGCAGATTTTGTGCCAACTCCATTATGGTGTTATAGTCGTTGCTGATAAATACTTTTTAAAAAACTTGTTGCTGTCCAAATGTACAGTCATTTTTCAGGACATTTTTCCACCAAACGTGCTAGGCACAAATGAAGCTATTAGAAACATACATTTTGAAATGTCAGATGTGAAATGCAGTGCAGACTAAGTTTAAGGGGAAACTATTTTACACATCAAAGTCTGTTTATAGGTCTTGAGGGGAACTGCTGCAAATACACTGCTTTTTGTTGTTCCAGAGGGAGCTGCGGAAAGTCTGGTAAACTCATCGGCAGGGACTGAGGACTACAAGTTTGAAAATAAAAAAATAAAAAATAATCTGGTGGTGCGGAGTTAGAAATAAGTGAGCTGACCAGACCTCTGTAGCTCCTAATCTCTGCTTGAAGCGAATGGTTTGAGGCTACATTAGCCGCTACTGGCATACCACACATGAATCCCTGACCTACCTGAATAATCACGTTGCATTTTGGGTAATGCGGCCGTTAAGTTTTGACACGGAAGAAGATTGTGTTTATAAAAAAAAAAGACGATATTTCAGGTTCTGCTGCAACTACTTTGATCTTTTTTTCTTTTTTTTTACTTTTCACTATGGGTTTGACTTATAGGAGTGCGAAGCTAAGGTAGAGTACTGTTTTATCTAACTTAGTTCACAAAAATGTACATGTTCATGTCATGGGAGCTGCGTTTGCTTTAGCAAACCAGTGGGAGCCTGCAGTGGGAGCCTGCAGGGTGCCCTGGAGAGAATGTCTGAGGAAACCAATGTGGGCGGATTGTTGTCCTCTGGGTCTGGAGAGGTCTGGCGCTACAGTATATCTGTGGGTTTAGGATTAGCAGTGTGAGTGGGTAGATTCAGCGCTTGTTGCTCAGGGGGAGGCCAGAGGAAAGGCAGAGAAAAGACAAGTGTAGGAAGAATGAAGCATGGTCCAAAGTACAGCATGATGTTCAACAGTTGTTGCGATATTCTCAAGAGTTGTTTATTAGCGCTTGTGTTGTTGGAGTTGCTTGTTTGGATTTGTACACATTAGTAATGCACTGAATAAATTGACCGTTTTCCAGAAAATGGCAGCATGAATTGACAGTCGCAGCAAAACGGAGGGGGGGTCCTTGGGGATGGACTGAGAGAAAGGAACAGATAGAAGGAGAGATAATAAAGAACAGGGGTGAGAGGAGAGACACTTTAATAATAGAAACCATTTAGAGCAACAACAAAAAAATCTTTTTTTTATTTTTTTATTGTGATCCTTTCAGCAGCTAAATGAGGCGGTGCATGCGTCCTGGTTTGATTTGTCTGCTAGGCCCCATGTCCGTTTATTGAGATTGAGAGTGTTCCCTGAGCGCAGTAATGAACCATTTTATGATTCATTATCCCTCTGCTGATTCCTGCTGCCAAGTCTGCAAACTTTCTAATTAGCTTAGGTCAAACATTCATACAGTTTTCCTCTAATTATCGTTGCTTATTACAGAATGGACGTCGCGACAGAGCCTCAGAGGAATAAATTGATGTGGGTGGCGTCGTCTGTGGAGAAATAGAAATATTCTACCGGGGAATGTTACAGAAATGGTGAGGAAGAGGCAGGGATTTGCTAAATAATTGCAGAGGAAGGGCTCCGTGGAATACAATCTGTAAAATAATCACTGAAAAAAAAAAAAAAAAAAGAGGAAAAGAAGCGAGGGAATATACAAAATTATTTTATTATTACTTTAGCGACCATTTTGTAGATTCAGTGGATTCCCCCTGGTAATTGGACCCAGTTCATACGGTAGAGGATACTAATCCAGATTGGGTCAGTCCACAGTCGCATGTCCATTATAACATGCTGAAAATATGGAAGGTTGTATATCAGCCTTTTTCTTCTTTTTTTTTTAAAGTAGCAATTATGTGTGTATAGTGTACACATGGTGTGTGGACACATTAGTGTTTGTGTGAGAATAAGAAGCCACAGTACCCAGCAGGGAATAAAGAAAACCACCAGTGAATGTGGGAAGCCCTTTCATTGAATTTGAAGTTTAAATCCGCTGCATGCGGCGCCTTTTCCGGCGGCCTAACGTCATGTTGTCAGTTTTGCTATTGTTGTCAGGCACAGTGAGAAACTTGGTTATCAAAAATGAATGGTGAGGACTGGCCAACTGTGTGTGCAGATGAAAGAGCAGAGCTTAAATGTTTTGCATGGAGTGATTAACCCAACCCCACCCACCCTACCCTCCATACACACACACACACACACACACACACACACACACACACACACACACACACACACACACACACACACACATACGACAGCCATGATTACCACCCTTCAACGTACTTAATGGTCCGATTGTTCCTTTTATTAGTTTTAGGTCCATACTGGTGGCTTCACATGTTTTAGGTTACTAATGAAAAAACTATGTCTACTTTTCTAAAGTATAGCCATCATTTATCTCTTATGCAGCTATTTTCTTTCCCATGACTCTTTCTTGTTGGTGAATTCATGGACGCTACATGACTTCCAGGACATTGAACCTGCAATAACTTATATAGCTCCTAAAACCATTTATTTAGCCATTTGGAGCAGCAGAAACAATCTGTTCAAACAGCTCTGACATATGATCGCCTTTAAATGACGAACTTGTCAGTTGCTTATCTACACATCCAGGAGATACACAAATTATGAACACTCCATTGGAGTTGTGTTTTTGTTGTTCTAATAAATGTAAGTTCACTATCAAGTCTTGTAGTTTTTGCTACCAGATATCCGTCTCTTTATCTGCTAAATGCCGCCCGATGTTTTCCAGGTAGTTGCTAACTTTGTCTGTCTGCCATTTGCAGTCTAAAATGCAATGCTTTAGAGAGTGGTCAGCAGTAATATGTAGGCTATGGCAATAGGCTAAAACATTCAATTATTAAGCGACTTTGATTATCGAGAGAAAAAAATAAATCCACAATCAGTTCCTAAACCAGCAGCAAGCTTGCAGTCCATGCCCTTTGAATGTTAGCATCCATTTTGCTACTGCACTCTCTGGTCTTTGGTTGGATCCCCTCTGGGAAGCTCCCAGCAACAAAAAAAAAAAAATCATCCAATTCACCTTTGTAAAGAGCAAATTGCATGGGGTGTATGTAATGTGCAGTGGGAAATTGAGTGCAACAGATACAGCAGATAGAGAGTCAACGCAGTGTCGTATACGGTTTGGAAAGAAGAGAAAGATTTGCATCTGCAGGGTTTGGTGTGAGGGAAAGTCCCTCCGATGTCTCTCATTTTGTATAAAATGTATCTGAAGAGAAGTCAGCTCACCTGGTGCTGGAGGGACAAAGGCAACTTTTGAAGGAAAGACTGTTCACAAAAAGGAAGGGAAAGTGAGACTGAGCGTTATTCTTTGTCACTCAGTACAGAAATATATGCTGTGGCTCCAATTAGTGAATGCTCCCACTTTACTTGCCATAGATTTCTTTAATATCCTGCTACATTTGTCATCTTAAAGGCATAAGCTGTGAGTCTTGAGATTTGCTTCATCTGAATGTAAAATGTCATCTTTGTGTGTGTGTGTGTGTGTGTGTGTGTGTGTGTGTGTGTGTGTGTGTGTGTGTGTGCGCGCGCGCTCACACAGTGCATGCGGCCTGTATTCGTTTCACACGCCCCAGGTTTCTTCCAGTGGAGGAAGCTTCCCTGTCAACCAACTCACGCCATGCTGGAGATCAACTCAGCCCGTCTCAACATCAAACCAGATTTAAATGTGTGGAAAAAAAAGCAAAAGTGATTTGTGGAAAGAAAAAAAAAAAAAAAAAAAGAGAAAGAGTGAAAGTGCAAAGGAAAAAGAAAGCGATAGAGAGAGAGAGAGAGGGGGGGGGATAAGGGAAATTGGATTTAAAGTTAAACCAAAAGAGAAGAAAGAGAGTATAAACACTGTGGGCTGTATTTCTGTCATTCTTGACTTAACAGACTCCATCTCTCTCTCTGCCCCTCACCATCCACCCCTATAGTGTGTGCCCAGTGAAGGGGCACTATCATTTAACAGCACACTAATTAGAACAGTCAGCACAGCACAACTCCACTTCACTCACCACCAGGCTCACAAATTACATTTCATGTGTTTGTTATTTACTGCTCTTCTTTAATTAGAAATCATTTTTGGATTACCATTTAGCAAAATGGAGCTTCTCTGACAAATCATACTAAATGCTATTCCTGAGTGAAACTGCTTCAATCCTTCACATGAAATTGAATTTGAATTAGTTAGTGCTGCTGTTGCAAATAACTTCTTAGAGACCAGTTTTATAAAGGACACTGCAAAGAATACAAATTAGGTTATACAGTTATCTTTTGGATGTTATTTTTTCTCAACTAAGGCTACAAAAAGACACATTTTTCTTTGGGAAGGCTTAGACTTTGTTTTAGCTTGTCTTTGTGGATGTGTGAGCTGCTGCCAGTTCCTGTTGCTCCCGTTTCCTCTGCAGGATGAAAGGTTTAATGTTCAGGCTCTTTAACACTCAGCCAGGCCACAAAGCAGCCCTGAAAGAAGAGAAAAGAAGGAGAGAGACGGGGAGAAAACAGGAGAGAGGGGAGATGGAGAGAAGGAGAAGGGATTGGAGTGACAATACAGAGAGACACAGAAAGAGGTGGTACACGCAGATGCATAGAATAGATGCTGGTCTGTAAAGACAGAAAGATGTGGGTTCAACACCCAAATCACAGCAAAACATTTTCTCATTTACTTTTAGTGTTATTTGGAAATGGATCACAGGGAGCTCTTTTAAGTTATCCAGTGAACCGAGACACCATTGCTGGAAATACAGTACATCTTACTGTCGAATTTTGTAAATGTCCCTTCTCAGCGCTGCGAGCGCCATAGAAATTCTATTCATTTTCATTGTTGTTGGGCTGGAAGCGATCGAAAGGAGGCAGATCTCAGTCTCAAAATATGGAAAAGTTTAAACAAAACCGTGCGACAATCTGCAGTTAGAGTGAGCTGACCCGTCAAGTGAAAATGACCAACGCCTTTCTGATGTAATTCAAATCTCTTTTACTGCCAAAAGTCTTGTGGGATGCTGTAAATTGTCAGTGTCTTATAATCTGTGTTAGCTTCTCCTATTTCTATGCATTATCTGAACATACTGTGTATGGAAAAATAACCTTCCCATTAAGACCTTGCTTTGGGACAAACATTCAGGGTGTTAACTCGCCGAAATTCAAAAACAAGCTGTATTTGTCTCGGCGTTGCGCTACCTGTGTGCGTTTGAGTGATATCACCTATATGTTAAAGTAAATAGAACTAAACTGTTGTATCTGTACTGGACGATCACTCTGTTTAAAGAGTAGAATATGTAAGCCTTCATGGCGATGACGGGGATAATGGTTATGACTCTTCCGACAGACTTAGCTAATAGCCTCTGCTCCATTACCATTATGGATGTCGGACCACTTGTGTTCCGCTCTGATATATTACAGTCAACCGTGCCTTTTTTTTCTGCTCTGTGTGTGTACAGTAACTGCGTGCACCTATTTCTATAATGTTGGATTAATACAGGGCATAAGGCGCAGATCGTTTGGATGTTGGATAGCTCTTTATCTCGGTGTATATCAGTGTGAATAATGTGTGTGTGTGTGTGTGAGGGGTTGGGGGGGTTGGGGGGGGGGTCATAGGATAGGGGTGGTGTTTGGGGGGGGGTTGAGAAATGATCTCACGCAGAGATGCTCCATAAATCCCTCTCATAATTGTTTCCCTACTTGGTGTGCAGTCTTGCTCCATAAAGGGGCAAAGCCAAGGGTGCTCTAAATGTCAGGGGAGCGGCGCTCTGATGAATTACCTTTTAAAGATATCAGAGAGAGGCGCGTTTCACGTGAAAAATGAGCCCAACTCGGAGGCCCTGTCCGCCCGTGTGAGCATATTTCCCCCCCCCCCAGGGGAAATTTGTCTTTTTATCAACTGTCCAGAGAAGTCACAGCATATTCTAAATGAATAAATCAAAGAGAATTAGTTTGCGCTGTTCTCTTATCTCTGATGTGCCCGTTTTTCTGTGGAGATCACCTGTAGACGTGCGTGTGTGTGTGTGTGTGTGTGTGTGTGTGTGTGTGTGTGTGTGTGTGTGTGTGTGTGTTTGCAGGGCTGGCCTGACAGTAGAGGTGACCCACAGGTGATCTACATGTGACTAGTTCAGTGTTAGCTGGCATCATAAGCACACATACACTTTGGTCTGTCTTATTAACCCTAGATTGAAAGTAGATATATATCATACACACACACACACACACACACACACACACACACACAGTCTGAAAACTTGCTGCAGCTTGTGTGAGTGAGTGTGTGTGTGTGAGGGTGTGCGTGTGGAGCCCTAGGCAGCAATGCAGCCGATAATCCTTGCATAACCACAGTTCAGTTGATGCCTTGATGTTAGTCAAGGTAGCTGAGGTGGTGCTAGTTTGAAACAGAGGTCGCAGGATGTGTGTTTGCCCTTGGCCTGTCTGGGACAGCTATCATTACAGACCCGGTGCCTCTCCTGATAAGAGCGCCCAGGACTTCACAGCACACCGGCTGCCGCCGCAGCAACCTGCTGTGATAGCTCATGCTTAAAGAAACTTATTTTACACATTACTCAGATGGCTCTTTGACCACAGAATATTGGCCAGATGAAATTGAAATGCATGGTTTGGTTCCCTGATTATCTCCACACAAACATCAGTAAAATATTGCCACTGGTCTTGCTGAAATAAATCGGGAGTCATGGGAGCAACTGTGGCAAGTTTGAAAAATCGTCAGAATAGCAGAGCTACTGAGAGTCTCAATACTTTCTCTCTCCAGTTCGCTCTTTTTAGTTCTTCAGACCATCTGGACTGTTGGCAGTTGTAAACTCGGTGTTGTGAGAGATAGAACAGACCGCTAATCTAAAGTTAAGTTTTGTAGCAGAAATGTCACCGGTACGCATTCTTCAGGAATAAGTCCTCAAATAACAACACAACAAACATCTGACAAAGCATTTGATTGATACGATTATAAAATGTAGTTTTCCAATAACTCAATTAAAGTAATATGGTGAAGCGTCAGCCGTCCTAACTCCAAACAACGGTGATTAACAACTCTGCACCAGCTAGTTCTTCACTTACAAAGCAAAGGACATTTGTTACATAACATGAAATCACTTTTAAAAAAAAAATCAATTCTTTGACCTCTACGTCTTTGATTCCGCCATTTTTCAATTTAGTAGTTTAAAGTGAAATATATTTTCAGGTTTTTTTTTCTCTCTCTCTCTTCCCCTCATGAGCGAGAAATTGCCTTTTCGGGCTGTGAAAGCAGCCACTCATTCGTGTTAATTTCTGTGTTGCTTTCCATCAATCGTCCTCCCCCTCTCTCTGGGTTTTTAATGTTTATCCCCATCTGTAGGGCTGCCTCTATCCTCCTCCATTCTTCCTTTGTGTATACGTCTATGAATTTTGAGAAAAACATGTTGAGGAGCTCCCCTTGGTGATGGCAGCAATTTGGCTTTCATATATTCCTATCCTCCATACACTGCTTAGTGCTGCTGTAGTGAGTGTGTGTTTGTGTGTTTGTGTGTGTGTGTGTGTGTGTGTGTGTGTGTGTGTGCATGCGCGCACATTTGTTTTACAGAATGCTAAAGAGTAATGGAACTCGGCTTTCTTTTACCTGCATTTTTGGGGAGAGTTTGACAAAATGAAGGTGAACATTCAGCTAAAAATATTTTTAAAAATATGTTTTTTCTAGGCAATGCCATGTGATTGTGATTATTCAAAGGCTTTCATCTTACAATACAGGAGGTAAGCAGTGAATGGGGGACAGTCCTGGCTTATTTCATACCTCTAAACTGACAGCTCGTCAAACACCGAGTGATTGAAAAGTATGGGGAAAGTGGATAATGATCGTTTATTTGTGTAAAATTCAATCCAGGGGTTAAGAAAAGCTGGACTTGTCGGTTGAGAGGCTTGTCTAGTTTTGGTTGGCTGAGTAATTAAATCAGAGAAGCTAGTGAAGTTCTCCTCAGCTCAGTGCCTCGTCTCGTTTCCTCTTTAATCAGGCGGCTATTAAACCTCTGATTACACTTCCCATCTTCTGACTTCAGCTTAGCTAATAAACACAGACTGAAAGCATGTTTGGTTTGTGTGTGTGTGTGTGTGTGTGTGTGTGTGTGTGTGGGTGTATTACAGCAAAAAAAAAGAAAAAAGAAAGACAGTTTAAATACAATATCAGTAATAAGAGTCTGAGCTAGAGAGGAAACAAGACACACGTTGATGAGGTCGTAGTATTATTCCACCACAACCTGCAGCGTGTTATTCCACTTCTTGTTGACTAGATGATGAATACTTCTCTTCACAACCATAAATCAATTTCACAGAGTACCACTGACCTGTGAGATATATCTGTGACCTCACGTTTTAACTCAAAACACACATGTTGATGCGTCGAGGCACGCATGCACAAGCTTTTTTTCTCTTTCTTTTTCATCACCTCTTAAATCCTCCCGACTCAAACACACATTCATGGACATAGTTTGTATTTCTTTGCCATCAAGAATTCTGAAGTGGCTTCTGTCTCCACATGCTGCAAGTGACATACGACCTCCTCCAAGGTCCTCTCAGATTCCTCCTCCTGCAGTCCTCAGAGATCACCCAGATTAGACTGATGCCCGGCCACCGTCGGCCGAGCTGCCTGCATACATCCATTCTTATGTACTCGGCTTACTGCTGCTGGCAGGGACAAGGTTGTTCAGCAAGGAGAGTTGACCTTTGGGTTACTGACAGAGAAAACCTGGTGCTTTGCACTTTATTTAGGGCTCATTTTTGTTTTTTGAATCTAAAAATCTGAGAATGTATTTGTGTTTATTATGATTATTGAAAAACAGGTGCAAAAAGAATCAATGATACAAAACTGTGGGTTTAAATCCGATTATAAAACCTATTTATAAACCCTGAAGTTTAAGCATTTATTGCTTTTTTTTTATATTTTCTTTGAGGGACTATGACAGATATTCAGCAACTCATTTACATTTCTTCTCTTTTTCACTTTTTATAACCAGAAGCATATTCTGAGGACCTCGTTTTTTTTTTTATGAAAACTGGGGTTTATAGGGAATCACAAAAAGACCGTTTGGATGCAGGGGCTCATTAATATCTGAGCGAAAGACTGTTTGGACTTCAGTATTGAGTATTTTTCTGTGTAAACTGATCAACCAGAAAGCAATGAGTCTTTACTATTTTTGCCAATTCACTATTGAGTCTCATTGCGTGTGTTTATCTGTGTGTGTTTCTACAGCCCCCGTCATACTGAATGAGTTAAACTGGACCCAGGCGCTGGAGAGGGTCTTCATTGAAAACCGTAAGGAGGACAGCTCTCTGCGCTGGCAGGTGTTTGGCAGTGCCACAGGAGTGACTCGATATTACCCAGGTAGGCCGCAGGTTACGGAGTCGACGGTCTGCCTTATAACTCACACCGAGATAAAATCTAAATTGACCCTAGGGCTCCTCGGCTGCAGAACATTGGCAATCGCTTATCAGATGGCTATACTGGTAACTCGATAGACAGAATGAAATTATGATTACTTTGATCTAATCTGATTTGAAATATCCCACAGTGCACTGTATGGCTTATAACTTATTTTTCTTTCTCTCTCCAGCCACTCCATGGAGGGCTCCCAACAAGATTGACCTGTACGACGTCCGCAGAAGACCTTGGTAAGTGCCGTCTTTATCCGGACAAGGATCGTGATCAGCGTGGTTTTATTTATTTTCTTCCACTATTGATGTCTATTGGACAAAATGACAAAACATCCATTATCCTCTTCATTTCGAACATTGTTTTCGGAGGTATTTATATCCTAAGTCGGAACATTTGGACTGGGGCGTTATTGGTGATTGAAAGAGTGACACTGGTACATAAATATAAATAATATACATCTCAATTGGCTGCATTATCCCAGTCCAGATGAGTGTTGGAAGGTTGTGAGTTTTTGGGCACGAGGGGAGTCCAGTTGACTGTTGAGAGTAGAGGCGGTTGTCCAGCTCAGAGCGGACAGCCTCTAACCAATACAAAGAGCAGCAGAGTAAAAGTGCAGAAAATTGCAGAAATTAGACTTGTCATTGCAACGTCTGTGCTGTCAGCAGCAGCAGCAGCACCGTCATGCTGTCTTAAAATTCAAACACACTGTTGTGATCTGATGGGAACACTAAACTGAAATGCTCTCTACAACAGCAACCAAATGTAAGCATCAATGCAGCAATTGCTTCTGATGACGCCTTTATAGAAAACAAGTTTTTCATATTTTGTCACATATTTTTCTAAACGGGCTGCTTCAGGCATATTTGCGCTCAATGTCTTTGTACTTAATGTACTTAACCACATGCACAAAAAAGGCTTCTACTCTTAAATGCAGCCTTATAATAGGATTCCTGTACAGTGCTTTGTCTCCGGCTCTTGTAGACCTCCTTGTGCTCCTTCTAGCCCGCAGCTAAATAATGGATATTGTTTAGTGGAATGAGATCAAAACGTTTTACTGACCCGTATTTATCTCAGTAAGTGATAATGTTGTTCCATTGTCTTTTGCTACAAGGACAGAGCAAGAAGATGGAGGCCAATGTTTTTTGGTTTTTAGTGCCCACCTTCGCCTGTGGTTCTGTGTGTAACAGCCGATCCCTGTACAGAGCGCCGGGGCGGGCGAGTGTGACGGGCTGGACAGAACTAGGCTGCGTTTGGCCAAATAGCCCCCTCACCCACCAACCCACGCTTCCTGTCCACCACTCCGCTTTCAATCTACCTGCCACTGTCACATTGACTTTGTGGCAGCCCTGCCTGTTGCCTCGTTACAGGTTGGAGTGAACTGGACATAATCATGACAGCAATGTTGATTAGACCTGACCCCGTTTTCTATCTCTGTCTGGATCCAGCTCAACCTGAGTGGCTGTTTGAGGTCAGCTCGGGCTGTCAGATGAAGTCAGCTCGCTCAGACTCAACAAACAAAAGACAAGCAAAAGAAGCTTTTACAATCTTATGAAGTTTGCATGAAACTCAAGATCCAAAATGTAGCCACGTCGGAAAGAGAATGAATCTGTTCAGGCTCTGTCAAGGCTCAGTTTTATTCATCCGTAAAAACAGCGGAATCGGTCAATTAGTCGCCTCAAAGTCTCGTATAAGACATTTCATACAATCTTTCCAAAACAAAACTGAATTCACCCAAGCTGTCTGCCCGCATAGCAGTGGTACGTAATGTTACTCAGCAGAGTGTGCACTGGTAGCTCCGTTAGCCGCTAGCCAAACAGTAAAAATGTGCAAACTGGTGTCTCTGGGCACATAGTAGTGGATGGGAGGTCGGCGATGCAATCAGCTGTGTTATCACTAGCGTCCCCTACCGTCTAGGGGTCGTTAAAGAGTGGCGAGTCAGCAGGCAGCCAATGGCAGTACAAAACAGTGTTTTTAAGAAAGTTTGTGTCACCGCAAACACAAAGTCATTGAGCATGCAGCCATATTTGGCCACCAAAGTACTACGCAATTTACTGCAGCAGAATGCAAGATCAGCCGCGGACAGACACAGAGGTGTATGCACGCACGCACACACGTGACTGATCGCATGATCCTCCTTGTGGAGATAAAGAACAATGAACAAGGATTCAAAGAAATCGAAATCACAGTTTACAACCTCCTTCCTGTACAAATGTGTGGTTGTGTTGTAAAAAAAAAAAAGAGAAGAGAATTAGCATCAGTAGAGTCAATAATATTTGAACCATTTACTGTAAATTGCAGATATATTTAGACTGAAGAATTTAATCGATCGATGAGTTTTGAAGTGATAGCAAGTTATTATTGTGACAACACTATTTGTTTGCCTTTCAACAAAATTAAATTGAAAGGGATGGCGTATTACCTCAGTGTATCTGCATTCATCACATCTCTGACAATTTAATTAAGCTATCACCAGAAGTCTCCTTAGTGCTTGTGCAAACATAAAAAAAATATGGTTAAACACAAGGCACTGTGCAGCAGGATGTGTTTAAACAAGGATCCTGTCTCTGATCTGACAGCGCTACAACCAAAGTACACCCGAGTTTAATTCTCTTACACATGTTTTGACTGGGGGACTCCTCCCTGAGATGGGGGAGGAACAAGGAAAGAGAACGAGGAGGGAGACTGCTGAACGGCAGCAGCGCATGCGACAGAGAAAGAGGTGTACTATTGCAGGAACACCTCGTCCCCCCCCCCCCCCCCCCCCCCCGGTCTTCCATGTTTGTCACTCCTCTCGAGCTTTTGCTCATCTGGGAGCCTTCGACATTGCTGTGGCCCGTTGTGCCCAGCCACTTTGAGTGGCGGGGCCGTGGCAGGGAGTGTCATGATGTGTCAGGTCAGACTTGTGTTATTATAGTCTAACATGCTGTCTCCCCGACTGACACTCAGAGCGTCCAATCACACGCGTTACAGAAACAGTCCACAGGGGTTAGGTAAGCCCGTCATGTGTGCTTATGTGACAGCAATAGATAGCAGCATCACAAGACCAGCAACACAAACAACAACACGAGCATTTATACAGTCATACGGATGCTTAGATGAACACAACTCATGAACTTGGTGTTGAAATTTCTCACTTTTTTGTGTAAGGAAATATAAACTACAGCTATTGTGTGTGTGTGTGTGTGTGTGTGTGTGTGTGTGTGTGTGTGTGTGTGTGTGTGTGTGTGTGTGTGTGTGTGTGTGTGTATATATATATGTTTAATTTTTTTATTTTTTTAAGGATAAAACAGCTTTTTTTAAAAACATTTAAACTTCAAGCGTCTGGATAGGTTTTTCCCATGGCGACAGATGAGTGACATCTGAGAGCCGGCATCGCTTCGAGACGCACCGTCAACTCGTTTGGGGCGTGTGACCGAAGCACGTCATATTGAATAGCTTATAAACGTTGATACAACAGACGCAGCAATATGGTAAATGATACAACTCAGTGTAACAGTAACACAAGCACACCGGACTTAAAAAAAAAAGTCACCATAAGCTAACATTACTGAGGATGTCGATTTTTGGGCCAGGCAGTTTTATTTTGTCTGTCCGTTTACAACATTCAACGTTTGAGAGGTGCCGCCCATCGAGCTGTCAAGTTCGTACTCCACTCGTAAAGTGGAAGCTAACAGGCAAGGCCAACTAGCCTCGAGTTGGAAAGTGAAAGCTGGGCTGCCAACACTAGCGCTGACTTCCACTAAATGTTCCTTTTCGTTCACGTCATTCCAACACCTAGTCCTCAAGAGCCTTTTTGTTTGCCGTCTCTATTTCATGGGTCTAGTTGCGGTGATGGCTTTAACCATACTCTCAAAACTCACTTAAATTCATGTGCAGTAAATATTGTACAGGCACAGACAAAACACACTCTGTCTCGCACGTCCTCCCATAAACCTAATGGCACTCCTCCCCTCAACAAACTCACAAATGCATCAGATCATATGGTCTGGTATGCCAGATTGCTACTGGAATTCACAAATACCATGATAGCAACTGTAATACACAGATGCAATCGCATGAACATGCTTCAGTAACGTTTACACTGACTATCTGCGGGAAGAGTCCCCCCCCTGTCAAAGATGTGATTTACTATGGAAAGTCAAATTAGGGGCCAGAATTCACGGCCTGTTTGTAGCGTAATAGACCTGTAGCTTTCTCGGGACGGATGCATGGCGGCGTGGCTAACCCTGGCCAAAGCTGTCCAGGTGCACCTCTGAGGAAAAGGATCAGAGGGCCGCCTGCCTCCACAGATGGGCTCTCTCCCCGTCTGCTCCCCCACCAACGGCCTCAGGAAAATTAATGGTCCAGTCAACACACTTAATTGTCTCCAATTGCTCTGACATTAATTATTAACATTTGTCCATTATAATGTCTGTTCGTGTTATCAAGGGAAGCGAAGCAGAGGGTGAAGTGAGGCAGAGGGAAAAGCAACGGGGCGAGGAGAGAAATAACCAGAGATAGGCATGGAGTCCTGTTAGCCAAGCGTTGCCAAGATCCCATTACCTCCCAGGTTCACAACAGCATGTAGGCTATATCACATATTGATTTCTTCAAAAAGTCAATCTAACCCCTTTGTAAATATTATGACGGCTGTTCAATCCTCGAATCCCCCAAAAATACCATTCCCTGTATCTCCTTCTTTCAGTCTCTTCACCCTACTTCAGGGAGAAGCAGGGTCAAAAGAAAGACCAGTGTGACACAAGGCTTTAGCTGTCCCAATAAAATATTTGACATTTCAGTTTGAGCCAAAATGTGAGAGACACAGCTGGGGACTTTTTTTTTTTTTTTTTTTTTTTCTCAAAGAGCCACAGTAACAGACAAGTACTTTGTCTACTAACAATTGATGCTGATGTGTTCCAATATGCATGACTAATTTAATATTCTGCACTTTATTCCAGAAGTTAAAGTGGTTGAAAAATTGAGCATTACATTTTGTGTGTTCTTTTTAGGCACAACCTGAAAATATGGAAATGTGAATCTTGGTAGCAACCCTTCCAATAATCAACAGAAAGTGGAATAAATAAACGGCAGACAACATCTCTTTCTCCTGCAGGCTCTCTGGGCGCTGTCCTTCTATATATATATATTTTTTTTTATTTTATTTTTTTTTTTTATCTTAATTCAATCTTTATTCGCCTGCCACATCCACAGGAGCGCTAAGAGCAGCAGTCCATAAAATAATAAGCCCATCAGCACAACACAAATCCACGCACACATGGGAGCATGCACACAAACACACCTATACACACACATACACACACACACACACTCATATACAGTTATATACAGTCCTCCCATTATTCTGTGGTTACGCTGCTTACATCTACTGTACATGATGGATGCATATCAGAGCTCATACTGTGTGGAGAACAGATACAATACACATGGTACTGTATATACATCCCACTCATTATTATTATGCTCTGTACAATGAAAATTGTTCCTAACAAAAAAAATAAATAAATAATGAAACACGACACACAACTCCAAACATACAGTAAGCTTTTCCTGCACACTTACTGTCACACATTAAAATGAGCCCAAGCCACTCCATGTATCATGCTCCCTGTATCTATTGCATGTGTCTGAAATGTATGTAGTAGATAATTCCTCCAATTTAAATGTAATGCGCAACACTTTGTGGAATGGGTCAGGGTGCATAAACACAATCTCCTGAGAGAGTTAGCCCCCCCCCCCCCCCCCGGCACAGTTAATGTATTGATTTTACAGCGGTGCGCCATGATAAAAGTATTTCATGAATTCCAATGAGACTCCTTTACCAGACTGCTGCAGAAGGAGCAAAAATACAATCAACACAATGCAGAAGATGTCATTGTGTTCGTTGCTCGTCTAATGCATTTCTTTTAGATTGACGGCGGGTGGTGGCGCGCTGTAAGGATGCGGTGGCTGCGAACGTTGCTGTTTTAATCTCCTCTCATTTAGAGCGAGACCTCCTTCCACCTCAGCGTAAAGAGCACGTCTTCCTCGCACACAAGTTATCTTGATTGTACATATTGTAATGGTATGATCATGTTTATATCGTGACATCCATGATGTACATTATGGCTTTCCAGGGTTTTTTTTTTATGGGCATACAAGTCGCTGCCTGTCGCTGGCTTAATGATATATCAAACAATTAAAAATAAAATAAAAGGATTGGCCACTTGACCCCAGGCAATTATGTGTTTACTGCATCTGAAATTCCTTCTGATAGAAATGTGTGATGTATTGCACACCTCTAACCTTTACTCAGTGATTATTTCCATTTTTACAATATTTGTGAATTGCCTTTTTGATAATAATAATATGTCAGTTTATAAGATGTCAACATTTTGTCAAAAATTCTCATCACAGGCACTCAGAGCCGAAATTGATCTCTACGTATTGATTTTTTTTCCAAATCAAATTACAACAATACAAAACAGGAAAGAAAGAAAAGCTTTGTCATTTGTTTGCTTGATCATTTACTTTAATAATTAATGTCACAGTGCTTTTTTTTTTTTACCGTTGCAACAAAAATAATAAGACCTGATCAGCTGAAAAAAAACATAAGGTCACTATGTGATTGATTGGTTCATTTAAATGTATAGTGCCAGTTAAAATAATATGAATATGTTAGTACCACATTACAACATGTCATGGTCTCTTTAATATTCAGAAGCCTGGCCATTTTGCGTTCTTAGAGGCTTTCAGGTGTTATTGTATTTATTGTGGTTTATGTACTTATATGTACAAAGTAACCACATTTAGTTTGTATGTGTATTTGTAGCTGGATCTTGTCTGAAACTGGCTTGTTCACCACTAAGACAGATTCGCATGGCCAACAAAGTAGCCACGTCCGAACTTGTATTTGAGATGTGAGCTTTCACTTGAATACCTGTACGTGACGGACAGGTATAAACAGGTAGAATTAAATCGCATACAGTTGGACTCAGAAGCTTTCACATTAGCTTATCTTTTTTAATGAGTTGCCCACATAGTAAAAGTCATATGTAAATACAATGGTAATGTCTGAAGTAAAGTGCTTTCACTAGTTATGATTCAGCACCGGTGGGTTTTCTACCAATAACTTTGAGTGAGCGGACAGAGAGGCCATAGGCTGATGTGTTGTGTCTGATTGCTGATGGTTGTGTCGTGGTGGAACAGAATGGGCGACAGGGCTCAGTTCAGCACCAGCCAGGCCCATCTGCTTGTCACCTGGCCTTGGCACGCAGGAGACTGGGTAATGACAGGGAAAGAATGGCATCAGTGGGCAGAAGCTGAGAGGTAATTACTGACTGGAATCCATGCAGAAAAAACACATCTGGATCCATGAGTCAAAATGTGGAGAATTATACACTGATATCGGCCTCAATTCGTGATTTTTATCTGTCAGAACCGTAGAACCGCATATCAGCCTGGAGACCGAAAATCCTTGACTTCCTCTCGCTCTCTCTGATCCTGATGTTCTCTGCTCAGAGGCAAGGAGAAAATTCAATTGTGCTTTAGGCAATGGAAAAAAGGGGAGAAAGAGAGCGAGTGCTGATACACCAAGACAATCTGTGGGGAAAATCAGCCATGGCAGCACTATAGCTTCAGTGTTGAGTGACGCTATCATGGCTCATGTGTTACTCCTGTCTACTCCATCACTGCTCACACATTCCTCCTAAACCCCATTACTGCTGATCAATGCTGCCTCTTTCACAGTTGGAAAGAAATGATCTTCTTGAAAGTGATATTTTCTCCACAGATTTTAGGGCCAAAGCTTGCACAGTTCTCCATTGTGAGATTTTACATTGGGGCTGTGGAAGATGACCTATAATGACTACTGGTAATAAAACTCTGCATTGCCTTCTAATTAACATTTAGCCCTTTCAAAAAAGAACTTGGAAGTCCCATTAAAGGACTCTTCGTCTCCATGAGAAATAGACTGACCAGAGAAGTTAATGAAATCCTGCAGTTGGTCTGCAGGCATCAGCCGTCACCAAATGACCCTCCTTCAATCTCCAGTAGGGGTGTCTCCGTCCATGAGCCTGGGGGAGTAAAGACGTGGGCCACATTTTGACAGAGTTTTCGTCCTGCATCGATGATCGCTTTCACAAACCCCATCCGCTTTAGAGAAAGAAGCAGCCACTGTGTGGAGTCTTAGCTCTCCCCCCCACTCCCTCTCACTCCCTCAAATTAAGATTTCAGTAATTAAATTGATAAAAGTCATGCATGCCAATATGCCTCATGGTTCCAGACCTGATTTCATACGCCACACAGTTGGAGAGCTGCGGAAGTTCTACCTTTGATGTGGCATTCTTTATTATTGAAAATAATTGGATTCTCCCTCTCTCCCTCTCTCTCTCTCTCCCTCACAGTCACACACACACACACACACACACACACACACACACACACACACACAGTTTGCCCATGTTCACTCTGGGCATGCTCAATTAATCGACCTCTTGCGATGCAGTGCTGGTGCCGAGTCTCTGTTCCATCTGGGGGTTTCAGGCAGCTTTTCAGTAGAGTGGGGCCCAAGTTGTGTCTGAAAAAATCGGATTTGAGCAGCCCAGGCAGCGTGCTGAGGGACGTCACTTCAACGCGGGTCAGAGGTCATGCTGCAGGTTAGAGTGGCTCCTGCCAGTGAGTGGGAGCGGTGAGACTTGTGGGAGCAGTGGCGAAGCCTACCGGGGCTCTGTTGCTCTACCTCCATATCAGCTTGGCCGAGCATAAAAAAAGAGCCTCTCTGGCCCACAGGCAGCTGGCTTCTCTCCACGCTCAGCGGAACGGCTGATAATCAGCAGAAAGAGACCCCTGATGATTACTCTGCTTCTGCCTAAGAAGGCTGCTAACTGCTTGCCTGCTCACTCCTCAGAATACTCACATTTGAAATCCCCCTTCCCAGTATGCCATAGAATTGATGTCATACAATGTCCATCAATCTCCGCTCTCTTTGTGTCAGGGGTGAATGTGAATTTAATTGCCACTGGAACAGAATGAAGGAATTTTTGATTTTCCTCTGTGTGTCACCCTCTATCAACCATGGACAGATGTTATGTGTGTGCTGCTTCCAGGACACAAGTTGTCTGGCCTTGAAAGTTCAGTGCCGGCTCTGCCTTGTGGGCCAACGCTGTGCTGAGGTTGACACGCACGGAGAACAGCCGTATTTTAGGAGTCCACTTTGCAGCAGAAGTGTAATGGTCATAACTCGGGGCCTCCCCCCCCAACAAAGGGGCCGCCAGAGTAAATCATTTGGTAGACGTCCGACTGATGAGTCATAACAGAACATCCGCTATCTTATTTTACTGACTGGACTTAGCACAGTAGAGGATCTCCACAACACCACTCAGGCTCCTTGACAAGTTCATATTGATTTCAAGTGTCTGAATATAAAGCATAGACTGTATAAGTCACTGTAGTGTGACTGCAAACATTCCATTTTTATAAGTCATTAATGTTCATTTTAAGTCCTAAAATAAATATATTTGTTGTCTTTAAATAATTTCAAATGTTCCTTATCTTGAAATTATTATCAGTATCCTAAACAAGTAAGGCAGAGTAAGGTAGTCATTTCACTACAACAAAAAGGGACATTTGATTTGGGAAGACATTTTTTAAATATATGTAGATTGCTATTGGAAATAGTGTGTCAACTTATTGGCAGGTTTTTAAAGAAAACGTAATAAGGTCTCCAGCACAGCTTATCCTGTACTGATAAAAAATGTCATTTTTTTTTCTAAAGAAAGAAGAAATGAGCTAATTTACACAAGATCTCAGATATATATTTATCCAAATGGTAATATTTCAATTTCAAAAACCTGTTTTAACACATTTTAGCAACAAAAAAAAGAATAATAATCTTAGCCCTTGTAAAAATAGTAATTAGGTTTTTGGCACTGATGAACAATTGAATGAATCCTCTGTTTAGACACAAGATGTTAAGTTCTGCTCCTTTTAGATTCAGTTCCAGGCTTTACAGTGGTGGCTTGCGCGCTTAGGATGTTGTACAGCTCAGCGCAGGCCTCTTTTAGTAAATGTGTTATTATATACTTAGACCATAAACTAGCAATTACTTTGGCTTATGCAGTAATTATTTAGAGTGGGCATTGTTATTCAGTAAAGAGGAGTATCTCTGTTGAAGTCGGCCGACAGAAGCTGGAGCCAACACTGAAGTATATAACACAACTTATTAACTCTTCTAAGCACATAAGCCTTTTCAGTATTCTGTGGCTTAAGTGGGCTCAGCTATGGTCGCTCCATATTATCATGGCTCAGCTCATTGTGACTTTCGCTCCTTTCTTTATAGCAATTCTCAAAGATTATAGGAACAAATTAAAGTCCATTCTTTGTGTCTTTTGTACAGGTATATCCAGGGTGCATCGTCTCCAAAGGACATGATCATCATTGTGGACGTGTGAGTTTCTTACTCCTCAGTCTCTCTTAACTGCCACCTCTTTCAACATCCCCCCCCCCCCCCGAGTGGGGGTGGATGTCTCCTTCAAAGGGCGCTAGTGCCACCTGTTGGTCTCAGAAAAGCTTAAAGTTAGACGAAGGCAAACGCTGCTCATTTTCCTACCTTTAGTTGGAAGTCCATTTGCCATTGTATCACCTTCTGAAACACGCAGAGGTGATTTTGAATGCATGCCTGAACATGAAAGGACTAGTGAGAAGATGAAACTGTTAAACCGTTCCTTCACAAATTAGGAAAAATGGACACGAGCAGGATTAAGACCTGTCTTCTCACAACTGATCTGTAAGTGCTTCACTGCATCTTTTCTGCAGGAGTGGAAGTGTTAGTGGTCTCACTCTGAAGCTGATGAAAACCTCTGTAGAGAAGATGCTGGAAACTCTGTCAGATGACGACTATGTGAATGTGGCCAGGGTAAGTAGACGTTTGCATCGTGATGCGCAAATGAACCATACAAATAACTCCTGAAAGCACCAATAACGCAAATATTTGTTGTAGTCATTAGGCAGGTGGTAATCAAGCAGGGAGTCGCTGAGCGCTCAAACTCCTCCCTGTTGTTTGCTTTCAGTGGAAACACTGCACTTCCCTCATTATAGTGTATTTACTTTTCCTGCACCACCGTTGTCCGTGTGGGATTGCGCCCGTCTTTCTTTCCCTCTCTGCTGATTACCAAGTTTTCTATTAGGACTTATGTTTAGGGAAACATTAACGTTATGCTATATTGCAGGACAGATAAGGCACACGGGCACAACCACATGCTGTGTGTGTGGCGGTGGCTCTGTTTGGAGACTTGCTTCCGTAATCCCTCATAATCCATTGCTCTTAGCCACTGTATGCCTCTAAATCCCAGCGCTAAGAGCAAGAAATGAGCATGGTAATCTGGGGGGGGGGGGGACGCATCTGATTTCACCTTATAAAGAAAGGCTGGCGGTGAATTATTTGCAAAAGACATAAATAACCAATCATTAAAAATCATTACTTTGGTACCACCATGCTTCAGCACTTTTCCTTTATGAAACTGTAGTCTCACTTCTGAAATGGCGACACAATTAGTTAAAATAGCACCAACTTTGTTTCTTAGGAGCTTTTTATTCATATAGATAGTTGATTTTCTTAATATATTTTCACAGCTACTGTCCCAACATTTTAAGACACAAGAAATGTGATATTAAGAAGTGACACAGTGATTAATGTGGAACATGTGGCTCCGAATACTTTTGTGTTTGATCTCGATGTCTGACAATTTAAATATGGCCACAACACCGACCGATGAGAAATGTCAGCTTTTCTCACACGTAATGTTTTACACCAATCTGTCCTGAAAATGTCAATTGATTTTGAAGTTGACCTTCAAGAACAAACAGCATTTGAAACCTTCTATTACAGACATCGCTGCTAATGTAATCACGCATAGAGACTGCACACAAGCAGGAAAATATATGCTGCGAACGCACACGCAAACCTACACACACACACACACACACACACACACACACACACACACAGTTTTAGGCTAATTCGGTGGATGAGATGAGACAGATGATATTACCTTGGCTGGGTTTCTGTTCAGTGGTTTGCACTGGTGTTTCAGGTGCACCTGTTCTTTGTGTGGAAAGTTGTAATTACCAGTGTTTACTGCCAGCCAGAGAGTAGAAGGGCAGCTCACATCTGCGCACTCCCACGTCTGCATCCTGCTGCCATGAACAAACAGAAACACACATGGATACGCAGTCTTACAACAGTTGGACACCATTTATTTCATTTTTTTTTTGTATCTAAAAAAGCAAGTACGTATATACAGTATGCTCATGTGAGTTTTTGTATCTCCCCTTCTAGTTCAATGAGAAGGCCGACGCTGTTGTTCCGTGCTTCAGGACTTTAGTCCAAGCCAATGTTCGGAACAAGAAGATCTTCAAGGAGGCCGTCATGCATATGCAAGCCAAAGGAACCACAGATTATAAATCTGGCTTCACATTTGCCTTTGAACAGCTTCTCAATGTAAGAGCCAAGAAGCCTTTTTCAGGGATGGGCAGACGCAAGGGGTGAATGTCTGTCTGTGTGCCTACAGAAAGTCGCTGGAACTACGTACTAAAGCTCCATCATGTTATTATACACCCTGTCAGATCCAGTTAAAAAAAAAAAAACTGAATTAGCAGTGATAAAACAGTGGCGACAGTGAGCAGTCCAGGTTTGTATAAGACATTTCCAGAGTTCTGTCATTGTCGAATGTAGGTCTGATAATAACTGCTGTTGCGACGGAGTGACACTAACGTTTGCGGCAGCCAGCACCGCGGTGAGGTCTGACAGCAGCAGGCGTCCACGTGCTCTCGACACAGGTGCTGCCTCAGCTCCGTATGCTGCTGTGTATTTTAAGAGGCTGCCACCCTAATGGGCTCTGATGGGATGATTGATGAGCGCTCAGCGCGGCCCAGAGGAGATCAGCCACAGACACTTTATATTCCTCTGGTGGGCTTGGAGGCACAGAGCCAAGTGCCAGCTGCCCCCCCCCCCCCCCCCCCCCCCCACACACACACACACACACACACACACACACACACACACACACACACACACACACACACACACACACACACACACACACACCTTCTCTTGCCAGCAGAATGAGAAATAAAAAGGCCTGTTTAATCGCTGTCTGTGGCAGACTCGCTTTCGTGATTGGTGGCAGAAGCACAATAAAAATATGTAATTGTAGCAATATTATTTATCTTTATTAGAATCTTGTCAGATTGACATGCCACTGGCTTGCATATTAATGGCAGCTGCTGTGCAAGCAGGCGGGGGAAGTTTGTATCAAAGCTGAATGCTAAAATTTGGTGCCTGGCTTTGAGCATATAATGCTTAAATCAAATGTACCGCTAGAGTAATGTTGTGTACTCCAAATGAAATCCTAAAATGATGATAATATAAGGAAGGAACCAACCAGTAAATGTGTAACTGTATGATGAAAAGCAAAGAATACAAGTTTATTGCAAACAAAATATAGTATGTGAGAATCCCTCCCTTCCATGTGCTCATTACATGATGATGTTAATAATGTTTCATTAACAAAGATTTCCAGGACAGACATTGATATCTTTCATCCTACACTGAAAATTTTAATTTACCAAGTTAACCTGCAGCATTAAATATAATAATACAGTACATTTATTGTGATATTTGAGTATTTAATGATTTTAAAAAAACTGGTTTTGGGACATGGTAACCAGTTAAAGAGCAGACATTACTAAACACATGGTGTCAAAAAAATAGAAAAGGAAACATATAAAATAAAAATAAGTAGCAACAGGTGACTCTTAGCAATAAATGCATTGTGTTAACTTGCATTTTGCTTCTTTGACATATTTATCACAATACCAGACCGTTTTTAAATGATGTGTTAGCATGATCACATTCCTCTTTCATTCTTGCATATTCCCTAACCTGTCTCGCTGCCTCTTTCTTTGCTCTTCTCTCTTCATCTGCCACAGGAGAGCAGTGCCCCGAGGGCCAACTGCAATAAGATGATAATGATGTTTACAGATGGCGGGGAGGATCGTGCACAGGAAATCTTTGAGAAGTACAACTGGCCCAACAAAACAGTGAGTCTGTCCCAATAAGGCTGTTATCTGTTCGTCTACATCACTCTGCCATCCCAAGGGATCATGCATGTCCAGAAACTGTCTTAGCTGTCTTTTCCTTCCCCGTCTCCCACCGTGTTCTGCTGGCATTGTCTCATTATTCAAGGTTTCAAGGATCATTTATTGTCACGATGCAACGCCGGGATGCACAACAAAATTCAGTTGTAGCCCATTTGCAACACAACAAACGCACGATAAACAAACCGGTAGTACATTCCTGTCGTGCATTCTTTCGAATTTGCATCGTAAGGAATGTAAACGGCAGCAACAAAAACAATTCTCTGGGCAGATAATATGGCCGACGTCTTCACATTAACAAAAATGCAACATGAGGAAAACAATGTCCATCATCTTGAACGATGAACGATGGAGCCAGGTTCTCTGTGAAGACGTGGGCTCAAAAGTCACCGACCTCCCGCTGCTTTCATCCATCTTATTTTACTGCAACCGGGCATCAGACAGCCAGCAGTAGGCTGGGTAGTGGAGTAGCCTCAGGTCCTAGCTGGGTTAGCTTAGCTTCCATCTCTTTCTCTCTGTTTTGATTTTTTTTTTTTTTCCTCTTGTGATTCATCCATTTGACCTTTCTTCAACTCTCTCATTCCATCTCTCCCTGTCTGTTTCTCTCTGTCTCTCTCTCTCTCTCTCTCTCCTCTTCGGTCTCTTTTGTTGTGCTGCTGGTGTTAACAGCTCTGACCTGCTGACTAATTAGCCACTTTATCATCAGAGCATATAAAATTACAGCCAATAGATACTCAGTTTGTGTCTTTGTTCCGGCGTTGCTTTCACTTCCACCCTCCTTTCTCCACTTAACAGGCCTCCAATATTTATTCTTACACCCGTTACTATTCTGTTGCCTCATGAGGGCTGCTGTCACACAGGAATAATCTGCAGTTTGACAACTCTCTATCCTCGTGTTGGTGACATTTGTGTGAGTTGACTGGGAGGCTAATCTAAGATTTGTGCATTGTAGTTGTCACATGACAGTGACCTTATTGCCATCCAGAAGAACGTTTGAGTGGTCTTGTGTTTGCTCTACTAGCTGTCTCTGCAGGAAGTTTGTTTTTTTGGCTATTTATTCTGACGTTGACTTCTTTTCATTCTTTTTTTTCCCCCTCGATCCAGGTTCGTGTCTTCACCTTCTCTGTTGGTCAGCATAATTATGATGTCACCCCTTTGCAGTGGATAGCTTGTGCCAATAAAGGTATATGGATAAGGTGTTTTTTTATCAAAGCATTATGTTTGTATGTACATGTAAAAGAGAAATATGGGTTGGTGCAGGGTTAGTGGTTTGATCGCTGCCTCCTTGTGTCCACATTGATATAGATTTTATAGATGGACACATTTTTTCCATCGTATTCATCATCTACTGGGTACCCCTGAGCAATACATCATTAAAGGAAACACTTGTTTGAAGCATTATTGTGAATGGCATTGTCTCAGGGTCAAGTCATTCTCAAGTGGGAAATGCAAAGCCCAGTCATTCAACAAAAGAACTACAAAGGAATGTGTTGTGGTTCTGTTGAGTCAGTCTGACTCCCGTCCCTCTTGCTGTGAGGTCGCACTGCTTACTTTATAACTAAAAGTGTGACTAATAGCCCCCTCACATTTAGTTTTTTGCTAGGACCCTGTGACATCACTGTTGGATGTGGTTTTACATTTAACGCCCACCTCTGACCATGCCTCTCAGGGATGCCCTCTGTGGTCAGATGTGAAACACACTTGAATCTTTTAAACCAGAAAAGTCCAGAAACACACTAGCTTGGTGTCAAGTTACTCTTTAACTGTTTTCGGATACATATTGATAGAATTCAATTTAATATTTAAACCTGCTTGCCCCATTACAAACCCACCATCACTAAGATTTGTCTTGCCGCACATGATTTTCAACATAATATTTTATTCATCCAAAGCAGCCACAGTTCCTAAAATAACCCAGCAAACAGGCAGCTCTGCCTCTGACAACCCATATGATTCAGCCGCTCTTCCTGTTAGCTACATTGTCTGCTTGAATCTCATCTTGACTCACCACATTAAATCCCAACCTAACTCAGACTGCTGTTTCTGTGCTCAGTTTGGAACACAGTTATATTTTTTTAATCCCCCCCCCCCCCCCTCTTCTCCTCTTCTCTTTTTGGGCCTTGATTTAATATTGTTTTCTCAGTGTTTCAGTTTATCTGAAGCTGCTCCTTCATAAGGCCTTTAGTCGCCTGTGTGAAGCCTCGGCTAACTGCTGCTGCTGATTAGCTTATTGCCAGTGGAGCCGAGTGCTTCAGAAGTATCTTCCCATAAGTTGTTATTAATTAGCAGGAGGAGTCTGGTTGCAAGATGATTACCGTGCCATCTCCCTGTCAGGCAGGGGAAAGTCCAGGATTACGCCTCTGTGCCAACATGCTCTCTGCTGTTCGCGACTGTAGTGATTACCGTGGTACTAAAGTCTATGCCAACATGAGACAATACTGTTGACACACCACCCTCAATGGAGCTGTCCTCTCATATCTTCAGCACTTATTACTCTTTTGGTATCTCACTCCAACAGAGCCAGCTCCCTGACACTTTCACAGGCCCTAACCCTTCACCCGTGTCACACACATTTGTCAAAACGCAGTAACGCACACAAGCACAAAAACACACAACTAGGCCACTTGGAGATGCTAGCTGTTGTCTCACTTGAGCTTCAATCCCATTTTAAGAAGAAAGTAACCTCTCTGTGACTCTGAGCACAATGGAACCATTTCTCCACGCTCGCACACAGTGCAAAAAAAAAAAGAAAATGGAATGGAAAGGAGAGTTGTCTTAAAAGAAAATAGGTGAAAGCAAATACAATATCCTCATACTGCCACAAAAGTGCTGTTTATAATCCAAAAGAAGGGACAAAACATCCCATAACTTCAAGATGGGTATCCATAAAGAAGCATGGTTGGAGGTTTATTGGATGCAATTACAGCAGTTTTTATGGTGTCAACAAATACGAATATTGAATATGTATATGAAGTAGTGTATTCTGGTCTACCTAGGACGAAAAATACATAGTCATACTGAAAACAGCATACCCTTTATTTTATGTTTTATTTTTATTAACCATTATTTTGCCAAGAGACTTCCATTGAGATGTTGAATCTCTTTTGTCAGGGGGTCCTGACCAAGATTGCGGCGTTAAAGTTTCACAACATAAAAAGACAGAAAACTGAATTTTTTTTAAAAACAACATAAAATCATAACGTACATAAAGAGACGACAAACCAATCAATCAAATAATGTTGATCATTATCAGGATAATTCAGTGCTCAAATGATCCTTAATCCTGTTTTTAACGTCTTGCATGCTTATAGAATAATCTAGTTTATAAAGTAGCTCAGTAGCTTACCTGAAGGTCCAAAAACGTTGCGGTTTCCAGGGATAGGTGCTTAATTTGTCTGCAAGATAGGAGGTTGCAGCTACAATTATTGGTGTCAGTAGGGAACATAGATAAGGGAACATCTCTCTCAAATCAAACGCAGCACGATACACCGAATCCAACATTTTCAAAGTGAATGATCTTGCATCCAAATGTAAAATATCACCATAATTAATTGCCGATAGAAACGTCGCTTTAATTCATTTTTTTTCCCCTCAAACAGCAGACGTTTGTTGAGGAGATCTACATTACAGTCTTACTTTTTTAGTTTGCACCCATATCTTACCCTCTTCACGTCTCGCTGAGCGTTGCCCTACACCCACAGATACCACCTCTCTGGAACACTGCCAAAAGCACTGGGATAAACTACTGCTCTGAACAAAATTATAATTATAAGTATGTGTGCCCCGCGTGTGCAGACGATGCGTATGTATGGGCATAATGTCGGCATGCTCAAATGTGCAAATGAATGAGACGGAGAAGGCAAATCTCGACACAAACCACTGTGGCACAGTGCATAATGTGACAAAAATAATGAGAGTCATCTCAGCCTTTTTAACATTCTGGGGATGCTGTCTCCATTTCACCGCTCTTTGTATAAACACTCATGGCTTTAATAGCTTGGGGAGCGGCGTGGTTATTGACCCAGTCGGTCATTTTCCTTCATTCCTAATCAGCAGCAGCGGTGCCTGGGGCTCAGCATTCCCAACGAGCTTCCACATTTACATCCTGCAGCACAACCATGAGTGTAGAGAGGTCAATGGCCACAAGCTCTACCATGCCTGCTTGGCCCGACACCATCAGCTGGAGATGATGGCATTACGTGTACCTAATAGCACGGTGGAGATTAGACTCCAATCTACAAATGGATCGCTTTTGTACACGCTGTGACTGTTTCAATCTTTAAAAAGGGGGCAGAATGTGACGCAGACGGGCACCGTGACGCAGGCTGTATGCAAAGCGTTCTGTTGGAAAAGTGTATTGATTTTCTCCTCTTCATCTTTAGGTTACTACTTTGAAATTCCATCAATTGGAGCCATCAGAATCAACACGCAGGTAAGGTATACGGGATACTGAATGCACATTTATGAATCCACAAAAAAAAAAAAAAAAAAGAAGATAAGCGAGAAGCTAGTCCAGTTCTCCTTCATTTGACGATGATTATACAGATTGTAAGATAAGTATTCCATAACAAACGGACAGAAGACGATGCAGCTGGACAACTGCAGAAAGGGAAGTGACAGAGTTGGAGATGGAGTGATAACGAATAGGGTTGTGGACTCTCTGAGAATGTTTCTGGACGCTCTGAAGTAAAGGCTTTCAGATCTCTTGCTCTTTTTCTATCACACTGTCTTTCACACACACACACACACACACACACACACACACCTTAGGATCCTCACACACCCAGGGTCCTGCTACCCCCCCCACTCTTGCTTGAGGCACTACGAGCTTCTGGAGGCCCTTGGGATAACCTCATTCCAGCTGTAGAAATTGACTCAGTTGCTGGAGGTGGGGAGTTACAGCACATCCCTCCTCCCCCTCCCCCCCCCCCCCCCCCCCTCCGACCCGGTGAGCGTTCAGGCCCTAGAATTACTGTCAGCTGTTCCATTAACTCCAGCATATTTATATTCCGAGAACTGCCACTTACTCTATTAGGTTTTCTGAAGGTGGGTGACTACAGCTCTCTGTATAGGCCCAGAAGACACATTATTTAATCACACTCTGCCCTTCAACATCACACACTCATCACATAGTCTCACTTGACTAAGATGGCAACATTCAAATAACAGATGGACCATAGATGGCAAGGATATTATTATTCAAACTGTCCTGACTCATGCGATTATGTAGGAAGAGTGGAATAGTCTTGAAAATGAATGTCAATGTTTTGTGTGTCTGCGTAGTTAATAGACTGTAGTTATAGTGACTGGTGTCATCCATTCTGGCTTCTTTGTGTAGATCTCTCAGTGGACCAACAATAGGGCTTTAACTAGGATGTTTGTCTTTGGAAGAGTCCCTGTCTGCAATCATGGTTGTCACGATACCCAGAGAGACAATAGCATTTAATCAACGCGTAGGGATGTTGCTGGAGTCTATGTGGCTCCGGTTCCTCTGGACCACATCTCCAGTTGCCGGCTTTTTATGTTTCCTAGATTGTTCTAGCCAGGCGGAAAATTTTCCCTCTATCCCGTGAAAAGGTCTGGCTGTCATCGCCCTGATGGAATATCTCCCTGTGGCGCGTTAAACCGGACTTTTATTGAGCTAATAATAGAATAGGTTACGCCTGTCAGCACCTCACTGTTCAGGCGATGGAAAAACAAATGGTCAAAAGCATAATACCGAAATAGCTGTGTGCTTCTACAGGGAGCCCCTTTTCTCTATTGAGGGTAGACACAAGGGTCAGAAATTTGCGGTTTCAGTTTTTTTTGGCGCAAAATGATGGAAATTTGACCCCGAGAGAGCGGCTGTCCACTTATCTGTTTTTACATTTGATTGTATTGCGTTGTAACATAAGGGTAAACATTCGCCTTTATAACTCACCGACTGCTGAATAGGATAGCAGGGTTTTGTGTTTTTGTAAATGTTTGCAGACATATTCACAGTCTGTACGATCAGAGAACAGCGTTTGCTGTCTCTGGTCTTTATAGCGACTAGACTCTAAAGGCTGTTAGCGTGACGGTCCCGACTGCGCAGTTGCATCATATGTCATGAGTTCAATCACTCAATAATTGCACCAATTACACATCACATCTAAAAAGAAACTATAGGTTGTTTCCAAGACAATGACATGTCGGCCGTTGTGCGTGGTGGCTCCTGAGAACGGAAGAAATAAACTGTATATGATGTATTACTAGTAGACTTAACCCCTCACCTCTATTCACAATAGCTGTGGGACATTCTCCTAGTGCCAGCGATGACAGTAGAGCCTCTGGGAGAATGGCCTGTTTGCACGTCGTGCCACTGACACCCTTAATGTGTTTTTAATAGCTCCTTCATAATGATGAGAAACGGCCGTGAGTGGTTTAGGACTGGAGGCTTTATGGCTCGGCAGGACCGGGATGCTGCTGCTGCTGGTGGCTCACTGGTTTATGTGGTGACAGAGAGGAGGCTGGTCAGGGTCTTATAGTTTTATGACAGATGAACGTTGGCTCTTCCAGCTCTTTGCTTTTACCGCCTCTGCACGACAAGCGCTATAAACGCTTGTTTGATTGTACGTGTTTGTTGTGTTTGGTCTCGCGAGCATGTCGTGTTTTTTTGCCGTCGCAGGAGTACCTGGATGTCCTGGGTCGTCCCATGGCGCTGGCTGGGACTAAAGCAAAGCAGGTGCAGTGGACAAACGTCTACCAGGATGCTCTGGTGAGAGAAAACTTAGAAAAAGACATTTTATTTGAATTGAACCGTAAAGTAGCCGTTATAGAATTCAACCAAATATTTCTCATTCTATGTTACATCATTTAATCCATAGATCCAAAGCTATTCAGATGATGACCTTTTAAATTTGTTCGAAAAACGAGCATGGTTGCATCCTACAAAGTAATTCTGGTGTCACAATCTTTTAGTCTATTCAATTCTACTTCTTATCGTTTAAAAAGTTTTAACCGAGTTAAAATTGCAGTTGATTTATTTGGGGCTTATCGTGTTTATTGGTTTGGATTTTTAATTACACACTATATATATATATATATATATATATATATATATATATATATATATATATATATATATATATAAATATATATATATATATAAAGGTCTTTTAAAACAGATTTATAATATGCTTTTTCAGGGTTTGGGCCTTGTCATCACTGGAACGATGCCGGTCTTCAACCTCACTGTTGATACTGCCAGCTCTCAGGTAAAAACAACACTGCAATACAAGGAGCTTAAAATAGCTGCACTTTTTATCCTTACACAGCACACGGACGTGATGATTCATACCCCAGCTCATCCGTCACATTAATGAGCCTTTACCTCTATCATTATATTAGAACAATGTTTTCATCGTCATTCTCGTTGTTAAGGCGACACAAGGTTATTCAAACAGGAGAAGGAGTTTGAGTAGCTGATGCGCTTCAGGTTTTATTCCCGTCTCTTTGCTGTTGTCGACCGTCATCAGTCATTTGTAATGGCGTCCGTACAGCTGCCGCTCTTCGAGGCAACACCTCCCCCCTGAGGTGACAGCAGACATCGCAGCCACCGGTCGGTACTATCATCCGGAGAGCACAGATATATCCAGCTTTCAATATCCATGACCAAAGTATTTACTGTGAGCTTATCACACCGGCTTGAAGCAATGGTGCAAACCGCCACAGTTTCAGATAGACTGTAAAAAAAAAAAATAGACTAATCAGATTGCTCTCAAAGTGATAAGTCAAAGATGGCATTGGGATGTTCTTAGTACTCTCACGGCACAGCTACCGGCTCTCTGTGATCCTCGGATGCCGGTGCGGTTGTGGATAAAATACTAATGATCACCTGATGTGTTTTTTTTTCCTACAGAACCAGCTCATCCTCGGAGTCATGGGAGTAGATATTGCAATCAACGAAATTAAAAGGAAGACGCCTACATACAGAGTGAGCACGTCGTACGCTCGATATCAGTCTCATATTACTTTAATATTGATTATTATTGAATCACTCTTCTTCTGTGCAGCTTGGAGCCAACGGCTACACCTTTGCCATCGACCCGAATGGCTACGTACTGCTGCACCCCAACCTGCGACCCAAAGTAGGTCCAGCTATGAACGCCGCCCCGCATTTAATCAGTTAATGTTCCTCTGAAGCCAAATTTTGACCTCCCCCCCCCCCCCCCCCCCCCCCCCCCCCCCTTCTGACTGACATTATACCCCTGCTCCTCCTCCTCGTCTTCGGCTGCTTTCTCGCTCTTGTTCAGATCTCTAACTTCAGGGAATCCGTCACTCTGGACTTTCTGGATGCAGAGCTGGAGGACAGTACCAAGGAGGAGGTAAAAACAACCTCTCTGAAACATCATTATTACTTTCAGCTTGTGTGTTTAATATGCATTTAGTTTAATCACTTTATTATTCAGTTGTTTTTCCTTTTTTATGTACTTGTATGTCCTCTCTCTCTCTCTTTCTCTCTCTCTCCTCTCTATCTCTCTCTCTCTCTCTGTCTCTCTCTCTCTCTATCTCTCTCTCTATCTCTCTCTCTCTCTCTCTCTCTCTCTCTCTCTGTCTCTCTCTCTTCAGATCCGTCGACAGATGATTGATGGCAAAACAGGGCAAAAGAAAATCAAGACGCTCATTAAGTCAGTTGATGAGGCAAGTCATCAATATATGAGACTCAATCATGATCCACTGTAGCACCTTCCCGAATAGTGTTGTAATGAACTTGAATGACTCAGTATGACTCAGTATGTTTAGTTGTTTCCCTCCAATTATGGGAAGCGAGATGTGCTGAGGATGTGACCGTGTTACGTGTTTCCTCTTTGTGGTTGTCAACAGCGGTACATCGACGAGGCCATGCGTACGTACACATGGACGCCTGTGGATGGCACAGATTACAGGTCTGTTTGAAATCAAACATGCATCAACTTGAAAGTGTGAAAGTCCAACTTTGATACTTTTGATTTGTCCAGTTTGAGTCACAAGTCTCAGATTCATGGTTGACAGCTGGTTACTCGCTCATCCGCCTTCTGTATTTGTATTAAATAATGAATCTGAATCACCCACATTAAAGAACAGTAGTTTCGCTCTCTCATAACAAACCTTCAACAGTACTCTAAGCACCAATTAATTGCATAGTTTATTCATCTCAAGACTTGGTTGAACATTTGAGGTTGCATCGTAATGACATTTCCTCCAGGCAACACTTTGCAAATTACAGTTTATGATATTCAATAGTCCTACAAAATGCCTGTGTGTTTTTTATTACATCTGCTGGCAGCGTGCCCGGTCCTGGCTGAGTTCACATGAGGCTTTCTCTGCACAATTCTATTTATTTCAACTCAAAGAGAAATTCCAGTGTATTTAACAATCCTCACGTGTTACAGTTTTTGCCTGCAACAGTCAAATCTAACTCTAACCAGACATCTAATGCTCTTCTCGGTCACTCATTTTACATTTTCGCGTTTAGGGACTTTCTTTACTCATAAAACTGGCGAAATTGGGTGTTTCTTTAAATCTAAATTTGCGTTATCTACTTTAGTCTGCTGTAGCTGTGGCTCAGTCTGATCCTGTTACAGTCACACTCTGATGTTCTATCTGTTCCAATTAATCCTCTTATTGGTTATATTTTAGCTTTGTATGGCACCACAGATTAAGAGATGGGACATGTATTTCTTTTTTTTTTTCTCCCTTTTGATTTATGGCTTTGGTAAGAGTAAATATTTACTAACATAAAGCATATGTAGGTCAAACTAACACTCCATAACTATGACATATTTCAAAGTGAAATTGATATTTCTCTTTCGTTTGAACCCTCTTGAAGTTTCACTCGATTTAAACAGAAACACAATCAGCTATGCGGCCCAAATGCCAAAGCATGTTTGATACTTCACAGAGGGCACTCGCTCCGAACGCGGTCGCTTTGCTGGAAAACAGCCGGACACCGGCCTTCTCACAGCAGGGTGGCATCGAGAATGTGCCAGATGTGCATTCTGAGAATTAGATTTCTGGGAATCAGCTTAAAATCCTCTGAATTGGAAACTTAAAACTGCTACTTCAGTAGTGGCTTCATGCGAGTGGGTGCAACTAAAAAATAAAACCCCAAAAGACTTATTTTTACTAGTCACTCACTGCTATTAAATGAAACTGACTTTCTCTCCATAAGTAATAGCCCACAGTGCTTAAATGTACCGTGTGTCGTTTGTAGCGTCGCTTGTTACCAAAGTTATGTTTCTTTTCTCATTTCTTAGCTTCTTCCGAGCAATAACACAGGTGGTTCATTAATTTACTTCCTCACAAAACATTTGGAAAGCCTGAATTGTTTAGATCCACATTTACTTTTTAGCGGTCTTCCTCTTCACAACCGTTTGCTGGTACATAGCTCTGTTTTTCTGCACATTAATGCCACCTGACAATCAGTGGAGGAGGCTGAAACGTCTACGTCACCGCACAAAGACAAACCAGGGATAATGAAAACATTGCTCCGTTGCGCTGCTAGGGGTCAAAAAGATTGATCCATCGCTGCCTAATGCCATCAGGTTAAAGAATAGTCGTAATCCATTTCACGGGACCTTTAAGCTGGTAGGCGAGTTTGAAAATGTGCATTCATAACGTGTTCCTGATTTTCTGTGTCTGCCTCGTTACCTCAGTCTAGGGTTGGTACTGCCCACATATAGTGAGAACCACATCAAGGCCAACCTGAGTGACCAGATCCTTCAGGTGCAGTGTAAGTACCCGGGAATACCCAGCATCTTTCACTCGCTGTCTCTCTCTCTCTCTCTACTCTTTCCTCCCCCCCCTCTCTCTCTCTCTCTCTCTCTCTCCCTCCCAAATATGACCTTATGCTCTTATCCAGTCCTTTGTCCTGGGTCTCCAACATCATCATAGGGAGTGTCCGAGCGGAGCCGCCTGCCCCGCTCCCCCTGTCCCCCTTCTTGCCCCTCTCTACACTCTACAATAGGCAAGCTCATACCTGAGTCCCCCGACTCCTCTACTGCCCCCTGTTCCCTCGTGTCTTCATGCTGTGCTGTAAAATGGTGATGTTTTTTCTTCACACTGGCTGAAGAAAAAAATAACTGAACTGACAGAAAGGTGAAAGCTGTGGTTTTACTGTATTACTCAGGTGAAAATAATGGTGACTTTTGTGCTATTATTTTTTTTGCCAAATGCTCTCGCCTCTTCTCCACCAAGTAATGATTCTGAAGCATCTGTGTTCAAAGTATTTGATGTTCTGGAAAACTGTGAAAACATGCATGCTTTTCACTCCTTATGATGAGTTTTATTATTTGGGGAATTTTCCTTCTGTTATGTGTGTAATTTCTTTTCTAATTTGATTTATGTATTTGTTAGACTGTGTGAGATGTTTCTCAGCTTTGGAATCATTCAGTGTATATAAACTCCCACACGGCCCGGGACAAGGGCTTGTCTAATGTGGGAGTTTGGGTTTTTGTGGGTCTGAATGGGGACACTTGTTGTCTCTCTCATTCTTTCTTTGTCCAGACCCTGTTACTTCCCTCTTTTCCTGTTTCATTTGATTTTTTTTTTTTTTGTTTGACCATGGTTATTTCTCACAATTACTGGTTTTGTCTTTTACTTTTTTTCCTTTCCTGAATTTCCCTTTTTTCCTTTCTTTCTTCGTTGGTTTTTACGTTTCCTCGTTTGCTCTTGCAAATAAGATGTTTGCTCTTCATTTCTTTTTCTCTCTTGTCTTGTTTGACTTAAATTGGTTTCTTTCTTTCAAGAAAACAATATTTTTATTCAAACAGTAATTGAATAAAATATTGTCTGTGATCCCCCCTTCCCACCCGACCCCCTGTTTCTTTTCTTGCTCACTCCTTCTCTGATGGATCCACACAGTGCCATACACCAAGGGCAAGTATACTCCATATTGGTCCACGTTCCTTCCTTTACTTCCTATTTCCTACCGCTGCCTCCTTCCCACACCTCTCGTCCTTAACCTTTTCCTGCTGCCCCCCCCCCCCACCCACCCCCACCCCCCCTCCTCCTCCTCCTCCTCCTACCCTCACCTGTCCCAGCCTGCTTGCCTCTGTTCCTGCCCGTCTTGCCTTCAGGACTTCCTCTCTTTTTCCTCCTCCTCTTTTCTCCTTTTATCCCTCCTTCTTCTCTTCACCCTCTTGCTGCAGCTCAGATCCCACATCTCTCACGATGGCTCCTCTGGTCCCCAACCTCACCCTCCTCCCCACGTACCCGCTGCTCCAGAAGCAAACAAAAAACAAAAAACACCCACTGCACCCAAGGAAGACAAATATTCATGTTCTCTGTTAAAACTTGTCTTTTGTCCCTCCTCCTAATCCTTTTCCTTCTGTGGATAGCTCCAAATGGGTTGTGTCTGCCTCCTTTCTCTCTCTCTCTCTCTCTCTCTCTCTCTCTCTCTCTCTCTCTCTCTCTCTCTCTCTCTTTCTCTCTCTCTGTCTCATTCTTACACTTTTTTCATTTTCTTTTTTTCATTTTCTTTGACCACATTTCTTTCTCTTCCTCATCATCTTTCTCCATTTCTCTTTCACCTTGCTCGCTCTCTCTTTCTATCTTTTTTCTTACAGTGTCATTAGTTAAAATGTCATTAACTAATTCTCACACCAGGGCTCACCAGGTGTTGAAAGATCTTTAATTAGGATTTTTTGTTTTTGTTTTAAAAACTCCCTCTTACTAGTTAAATAGCTCGAATAATTTACATTAAGTAAAATATTTCTTATCGTACTCTGTTATGTAGGTAGGCAAACACACTAAACTGAAATTTTGTAGTCCTAAATCTGTATCAGCACATGCATTGACTGTAAGTACTGCTATTTGTTTAAAGTAGAGTAAATAGGGATTTGTACATAGCTGTACTTAATTCTCCATATTAAACAGAAAGTTATGTAATGTTTGTTAGCTGCCGTAGTATCTCGTCTTACACTGTAGCTGGAGATGTTGCAGCCTGCAGACTGACCCTTCAGGGCTGAGCTGCGTCCTGCCCTCCCAGGTCCTCCCGTGTTGTCAGGTGTCAGGGTGCCGCTCGGTGCAGCGTCTGACTCCTGTGTCGTCCCTGTGTACTCCCTGTCTCCATCAGCTTGTCTCCCTCCCTCCTCACCCCTCAGACTGCCGGGGCCACGGCCCAACACTTCCTCAGTAAACCTGACCCCGGATGTGCACGGCATTGTGGGCGGAAAACTACCTGGGCACTCTATTTTAGCTCTAAAATTTCATTCCTCTGCTGTACACAGTTACAGGTCTTTGCATAATGAGAAAATAACACGTTGGATTCGTCGCAGACTCCCCTGTTGAGGCTTTAATGATGGTTGATATTGTTTGGTTTTTGTCTGTGATAGATGAAATGAAGTTGCCCTTTGACATGCCCTTCACAATGCAATGCATTTCCTATGATTATGTGTCTCTCTGAGCCCTCCACCCTGCCAGTCTGAGGGGTGACCACTTCCATCAGGACCTTCACCCACCTCCCCTGCAATAGTTGGCCATGTTGATGCCTGCCTGATCTAAAAAGCACTCATTGTGGATAATCTAGTCTGAGAACTTGCTTCCTGACTCATCACGACTTGCAAGTCAGTTCTCAGACATCCAAAATGTGTTAGATTGAAACCAAATGAATCAGAAAGTGTTTGATGACAAAGTGATAAAGAAAAGAAAAGTGAGTGCTTGTGAAGCTAAGCAGTCCATTTAGAGTCAGGTTCTATTTTTGGCACCATATTGGCTAACGCTAGTGTTCCCATGATACCTCAGTGTTGCTATGGTAAACTCCCTTCTGCGTCCCTGCACCTCTGAAGAACAGCTGCTGTTTACCCACAACTCCCCACTGCCCTGCCCACTGCTCTTCCCAGATAATCTTCCCCTTTCTGTTGCAGATTTTGAATCTCTGCTGCCAAACAGTTTTGAGTCTGAAGGACATGTATTCATTGCTCCCAGGTAGCCCTGTGTTGTGTGTGAATGCTTGGTGTCGTTGATGGTCATCAGTGTTTGGTCTTGTCTTTTGATGCACTATACTCTTATTTTGTTGTTGTTGTCTTTTTGAACTGTTGAATCTGCTTTCTATATCTTGTGATGAGTTGCACTCTGTGTGAAGTGGTTGTGTGTTTTATTCATTCATTGTTCATTTTCAGTGGTGTGTTCGTTCACTGCAACAAATTTGAGGAAAATATAGAATTCATTATAACCTTATGACATGATTTTTTTTTTGTTTGCATTTACCCATTCTCTTAGTTAACCTCATTACAGTAAAGTTTTGAAGCCACATTAAATCTTCTATGCATGCTGCTACTGTGGTGTTGTAGGTTAGTGTTACAGTAATACATTTAGGGGTTATTGGTTAGGTTCTACAACAAAATATTAAAAGTAAAATGGATTTTGGACAACAAACGCTACTGTACATATGAACAAAAGATATTTTCTTTGCATGTGTTGTTTTGACATCAAACTCTCATGGCCTCCAGCTGCAACCTGACTTCTGAAACACACCAATAAAAATAACTCCTTCATTGTGATGCAGTCAAACCCACGTTTTGTTTTGATCGACAGCATGTTGGAATTTAAGCTTTAAGAAACGCATGCTGCACGTGATGCATCCCCGCTTTGTGCTGCGTGTCGCTTTATAAAGGAAAAATACGACCCAGTCTAAATACTCGTGTTTGTTTTTAGCTCCTTTCTCTGAGTTAAAACGCCTCGTCTGTTCCTCAGGGAGTACTGCAATGATCTGGAACTGTCCAACAACAACACTGAGTTCCTGCTCAACTTCATTGCTCTCATGGAGAAGGTGACACCGGACTCCAAACAATGTGAGTTTCATTTCTTTCCACTCAAACTGATTTTAAATGAGCTAATTAAAGATTGACTCTAATGGTTGTGGCTGTGATGTTATGTGTTTTTCCTATTGTTCCTATTACTGCTAGTAATTAGTATCTCTGTAACCAAAACTATAGAAAAATATTCATCAAATTTAATTTTGCCACCATACCAACACAAAGCTTGCTCAGAGACAGTTTGAGTTTTAGATGAACTTGGCTGGTGAAACTGTCAAATTTGGGTAAAAAAGAAAATCCAATGCCTTCATATTCACTACAATGAAAAGCATGTTGTTTGTTTTGACTGAGGGAGTTTTACAATGTGTTCAGAGAAGATAAATCTGACGTCGTTCTATCTGATTTTGTTTTGCATCCTTTCTGATCGTCTCTACCTGATCGTATTTAGGTGACAATTTACTTCTTCATAACCTGATTCTGGACACTGGCATCATCAGACAGCTAGTCGAGAAAGTGTGGAAGAATAAGGACTTGAATACGTGAGTACGATTCAAGACTTACACTTTTAGATTTGACTCTGAATACGATCTCAATTGGATGTGTCTCTTTTCTCCATCCCGACTCGTAGATATGGCTTTCTGGCTGTGTTTGCTGCATCGGATGGAGGCGTAACAAGAGTGTTTCCGAACAAGTAAGTGCACTCTTCATCAAAGCCGTATGTCTGTAGATCTGTTATGTTTCTCATTTTATTCTCTTTTGATGTAGTAAGTTGTGAATACTCCCAATGTTTCAATATAGTGAGAGGCTTGTACATCAGAGATTTACAGCTCCTGTCTGTGCTCTTAAATCTAAGGGCTGCAGAAACCTGGGAGGAAGATCCTGAGCCGTTTAATGCCAGCTATTACCGCCGCAGTCTCGACAACAAGGGCTACATCTTCCGAGCGCCTTATCGACCAGGTGAATGATGCTCCCTTGGTCTTGGGTTATTTATCTCACGCTGAGCCTCATGATGTGTTGTGGCTCTTTGTTTCTAACCGCCTCCCGGCTTGTTTCTCTATTTAGTTTCCCCTTTTGAAGCCCGGGACGAGCAGATGAACCCAGAGAACGACACCATAGGGATCCTGGTCAGCACGGCTGTGGAGATCACAGTAGGAGGGAAGACCATCAAACCTGCAGGTGGGTTCGGCTCTGAACGTCCTTAATGATAGATGTTAAAAAGAAATGTTTTAGAGCAAGGAAGAGATATAAACACGTCTGTGTTCCTTGTCACTTTGTGTGGACATGTTTCGTGCTCTGCATTCATTTTTTGGGGCCTTTTATTGTGCCTCTAGGCCGGCGCCAGCATTATGTTCTCCGGTTGTTTGTCATTTCAGTCTTTTGTCGTGAATATGCGATGTCTCAGGAATGCTTTGAAGGGAATTACTACACATTTTGGCACAAACGTCCACTTGCACTTAAGGATGAATTGATTCGATTCTGAACAAAGTGAACAAAGGTCAATGTGACCTCACAAACCACGTTTTTGGCCATGACTGAAGAATTCATACGCTGCTTGTGAAAATGTCTAAGCGGTTAAAATGATGATATTTTGGACAGACATGGATGTAAAGTGCAACATGACTGGTTGGCGGAGGGATAGGCGATATTCTAGTTTGTCTTTTTTCTCTTTACTCTCAGTGGTCGGAGTGAAACTAGACCTTGAGGCCTGGACGGATAAGTTTAAGATTCTTGCAAGCAACCATACAGACAACAATCAGGGCTCAAATACGGTAATAAGTTCTACACGAAAAGTCTCTCATATTTACAAGCTTAAGTCTTCAGCAGTATTTCTAGGACGTTCAGCTGCTAACTTAATTTTTTTTCTCACAGTGTGGACCAAACAGGGGCTGTGAAATGGATTGTGAAGCCAACAGTGAGGTAAATATTTCTGCTAATTTCTGACGAGCGTCCTGTATTCAGCTCTATCTACTTCTTCTGTTTAACAGCCTATCTTTGCCCCTGTGTGCAGGATCTCCTGTGTTATTTAATAGATGATGGTGGATTCTTGATCATGTCTAATCAGAAGGATGACTGGAAAAAGGTGGAGTTAACGAATTCATTTTCACACTTTAGCACGTTTTCTTGTCTGTCGTTACACTGAGCTTAACCAGTGTTTCTTGTCGCCCACAGGTGGGCATGTTCTTCGGCGGTGTTGATCCCGACTTGATGTACGCACTCTACAATAATTCCTTCTACATCCGCAAGCAGTCGTTTGACTACCAGTCTGTGTGTGAACGGATGCCCAACAGTGAAGCTGGAGCTGCACCCAGAGGAGTGTTTGTGGTAAGAACATGCACTTAACCACCAGAGCGAATGAGATAAAATGAATTAAAATAGTAGACTAGAAGATAATACATATAGTGAGACTGATGGATTTGATTTGAACATGCATGTAGTCTAGTTGATATGACACGAATGTTCTTAAATTTTCTCTGTTCGTCTGTATCTGCAGCCCACAATTGCAGATTTTGTAAACGTGGCTTGGTGGACATCGGCAGCTGCATGGTGAGAGTCTTCGGGCTCCATTGAAAAAAAACAAAAACTGTAACATACACACAAAATGAATAAACAGTACAAAATACATTGCTGGACCGTATCCCTGAGCCCCATCTCCTGTCTCCACAGGTCCTTGTTCCAACAGTTTATATATGGACTGGCTTATCACAGCTGGTTCGTCACTGGTAGGTGCAAACAAGACATTCATTAAATGTTATCTTGGTGTTTTACATGTCTGCACGTAAAGTTTAGACTAAAAACTCTCAGAAAGAAAAGGAATATCTGTATTTCACAACTATTTCCGACCACTTAGTCAAATTGGAGTTATGAGCCAAGACTTTTAAAGTTCATTGATGGTTAAATGATAAATGATTCTATATTTAATTAATATATGTATTTAATTTCCTGTGAAATGAGTTTGTTTTCCTCGGTTACACTCTCCCATCCTCAGTGAATAAACTGTAAATACAAACTATATAAAGAAATGAAGTAGAGAGGTTTTACAGCTGTTCCCAGACCAAGCGTAGAAGTTCATCTTTGTAATCCCATTTTTTACAAGCAGATCTAATAAATCAACTGAACTGACAAGAGTGTGTCTTTGTGCTCCGGTCATGCTGCAGATGAGGTGGATGCAGAAGGAATCGACTCCAAAGAGCGGAGTTGTGTAATGATCCAGACCCAGTACTACTTAAGTAATCTCAGCAGCTCCTACAACATACTGCAAGACTGTGGCAACTGCTCCAGGTCTGTACACACGATAAAATGCACACGCACACACTTTTAACACACACGCACACGCTCACACACACACACACACACACACACACACACACCACAAAGAATCGCGCCGTTGCTGAGGCGCAGTTAGCAAGACGGATTCATCTTTCTGTCGGAGCTAATAAACTCTGCTGATGATTAAACTGCATCAGCTTTAATGAAACGGTCATATCATTGGCTAAATGAGCCTTACAATACAGTCTCATGAATCTGATCCATTAGCAAATGAGGCTGTGATGTAAGCGGGCAGAGGGGGGTTGTTGACAGAGTTGTCTCTCCCTCTCTCTCTCTCTCTCTCTCTCTCTCTCTCTCTCTCTCTCTCTCTCTCTCTCTCTCTCTCTCTCTCTCTCTCTCTCTCTGCAGGCTGATTCATGCCAAGAAGATAAACAACACCAACTTGCTGTTTGTGGTGGCGGAGAAGATGCCATGCAACACCTGCGAGATAGAAAAGCTGTCCCAGGAGGAGGAGGAGTGTATCCTTTTTCCCCATTGTATACCAGCTGGCAGAGAAGAAGACAAACCAGATGTTATCTCCTCATTACCATACCTGTGAAGACTAAGATGTGTCAAGGTTATTTTTAACATGATGGCGGGAATTATGTCCAGTTATTAAAGATCTGTTGGACTGCGTGAGGAATTGGTATGTGGGTGGATGATGAAACATCAGCTAAAGAAAAAAGACAAGATTCAAAGGATTTTTGTAATTTTCCTTTATTCGGTAAATTTTCAGTCAAGGAGGAAAATCCATGTGAAGAGCTGACTGTGCCGCGCTATCGGAAAGGACCTTCCACCTGCTTTGACAATAATATCTCCGTAAGATTTTCAGACACGATTTCAATAAGCACATTTATTTTAAGTTCGATTATCAGTTCTCAGTAGAATCGTTATATTTCTCCTGTCCAAACGAATGATTCTGAGCAAGTCGCCGTTAGAAACTGAAAGTTAAGTTAATGAAGGTTGACTTAAACATATAAAGAACAAAAACAGTGATACGCAGTTAATTACTTTTATAATTTACTTTTATCAGGCCGAGATTTTTGCAAACATTAGCTACATTGTGATGTACACCGTTAACATACAGGCAGACATCGTGAAAGGGAACATGCAGATTTTAATTTACATTCAAGTTTATGAAGACGGTAATTATTTGTCTTTCAGGGACTAGTTATTCGCTTTCTTGTTGAGAGTAGACCTGCAGAGACACTGGTCACTGGTCCCAGCCGAGATCCAGGCTGTGTCTGAAATCACACTCTATTCACTACATGCAGTAGTATGTCAGTGCATTTACTGTCCATTTACCATTTTATCGAAGTGTCTGAGTTTATCCACTCTGTAGTTACCTCGCTCATTCAACAATGGAACAAAAGTAGAGTCCATAATGTGTGCACTACCATTTGCTAGCATCCCAAATCTGAATTTTATCAATGCTAAAGTTACAAAAAGGTCAGTGACAACACAACATGATGATGATAAGTGTCACACATGCAGTCATAGTCCAGCACACAACCACCGAAAACTACAGCTTGTGTCGTGTCTTTGTACAGATTAAACAATTAAGATGTAACATGTTAATTAGTGAGCTTTAAGTTTGATGGTGGGCATATTTTGTTACCTTGGTTATTTAACAGACAGACATCGAGAACTTTTGGCCTGAAAGCAAATAATTGTGTCTCACAAAATGTTGAGCTGTACCATATTCAAAGTTCCAAAACTTGGATGCAAAGTGAAATAAGAGCAAGGGCGTAGTAGTCCACCTTCCTCTTAGCAGTTTCTTTCGGAAGAAAAAGGTTTAGCGTGTGAACGGACAGACTTGACTAGCATGCAGTATTAGTATCAGTATCTGATGTACTAGATGTGTACTTACAGCTACAGTCTTCCCTCTGCAGGAGAACACATCGGACTGTGGACGGGGACACTCCTTCCGTCCGTCTCTCTACACCTTACTGCTCATTCAGCTGTTTCTGCTTTATCCAGCCGTCAGCCCCCACTGTCACTCTCCACTACATTAATTCAACTTTCCTCCACCTATCCTCCTTTTAGCCCTCCCGACCTAAAAACCCTCCAACCCCACCTCACACCTCCATGCCCCTCCGCCCTCATGATATAGTCATAGGTAATAATGGGACTTCCCTTCACGGCAAATTGGAAGCCCTGAGTGCCGCGCTACCCAGCTCGCTTCAGTTTGTGTCGCTTAGTGACAACTGCAGGACGTTTGCGTCTTCAGCCAGTTAACCTTCATCTGCAAGAGGAGTGGGTGGTGCTGGACCACCTGGATCATCAGAGGCAATGGTAGAAAAGAGAAAACGACCCCAAATGACCACGCCACCACCTCCACCATCCAGAGAAGGGAGGGGAAAGAGGACAGGCCGATGTCCTCGCCACAGACCTCCCGCCTCATACAGACTGGAGAGTTGAGTTTGTCCGTCTGCCTTTCGGTCAGACAGACGTCAGGACTTCTCCCTCTTCTTCTCTCCTCCATCTCAGAGTCTCACCGCTCTGTCATTTGCCTCTGGTCAGAGACTGTGGACCATTCAGCCAGTTATAGCCACCACAAAAGAAAATAACAGAAAAAAAAAAAAGAGCTGTCAAGTATACAAAATGTCAAGTATAATCGCTGAAGTGATGAGTGTTCCAGACAAACAGTATATTTAGGTTTAATTTGAAGAGGAAGTCGTTAGGTGTTTATCTAAAAAGACATTCATTTATTTATGCACTATATCTACTTGCCAAAATGAGATAGACTTTCATGTGGTCTTATTTTTTTATAGCCAAAACACAAGGAGGAAATGGCTTCTTATTTAGATTTAGGATAAACCAGGAGAGGACGAGGAGACACTCAGAAACTGAATGCAGATTCATTTTGTGCAGCGCCTAATTACAGATTAAAGCTTTTAAAAGACGTCCACTGCGGATTATGGTAATGACACGATGATAATCGCATTTCTTGAAGTATTTTTTTCTCATATTTACAATTTAAGGCTAGTGCTATCTGGCTGACACAGTAATGACAGCTGTTAAATATTAATCAGTATTCGGTGACTGCAGATTTGGAGCATCGTTCATGTGTATTATTCTCAATCGACCATTCTGACCCCTGGTTTTGGACTGATGTTTAAAAAAAAAAAAAATCCCTGTGCTCTCTGATAGGAAAGCTCACCTCCGCCAATCCTCATGAGGCATCTCCAGTAACCTCTACTAACGCTCCTGATCACAATTTGTATATGTGCTTCACTTCTGGTCATAGAACAGACGCAACAAGATCTCGGCCTCCTGGCCGTCTCGTTATAGTGCCGGATGGGCTTTTTTCTTTTATTTGGGGGCTTCTATTACCTTTGACTGATGCTGTTCAAACTTCAAAATCATTCGCTGCTGGGGGATTGGGGCTTATCAACATTTCCAACAAAAGTGCAAAAGAGGCAACTAAATATGGTGATCACGTACAGTAGTAGTCTGGTTGTAATCCGTCGCAGTTCATCATTTGATCATTACGATGTTTAGGAGCCGCTCTGTTTCATAGTGCCTTGATGCACTTTGTTTTGGACCACATTGGCTGTATAAGAGTAGAGCCACTGTATAGTACCTTTATAAAGCAGCCACCATTGAGGAGCTTGTGAGACTGAATCTGTCGGCTATAGAAATAGCTTTACACAGAGCCATCGCACTGACCGGCTCTCGCTTAATGTATTTGCCGTCTCGACTGCGGTTGCTCCAGAGCCACCTGACTGCCATCATATGGGGTTACTATACCGTTCCTTTACAAAGCCATGTATAGAGCTATGATACACTATCCGTATACAGCAACTTAACTGGCCATAGAGCGTTTTTAGGGCCACCTGACTGCTATAGTTCTGCCTGAATCGTATGTGTTTGTGTGTGGATGTGTGCGCGTGTGTTAGTTTGCGTTAAAAACCCTCAAAGGGAATTGTCTTCAAAATGAGAAGTGGAGTGTATGAGGGACGACAGTTGTGGTAGCATAGCTGTTTTTTCCCGTTCCTGTGTTGCAACGGACAAAACCCAGTGTTGTTGTGGAGAAGAAAAAAAAAAAAAAAGTGATTTTACTGAAACAAACAGAATCCATCTTTAACCATCAGTCTGCCTAAATGTTAATCTAAGAGAGCAGAGGTATCCAAAAGAATGTGTAGTTCATCAGTGTGTTCTGCTTCAAATGCAACATAGTTAACAAAGCCTCTCTAAATGCCTTAGTGTTACACAGTACGGAGCTCTGATACGTTTCCCTCCCTCATGTTCACTCACGCACACAAACAAATAGATCCTCCAAAATATTCACTCCCTGGGTTTTCTTGGTGTTCTGCAGTAAGTATAGTGAGCTCTAATTTTGTATTTTTGCGTCTTGAAATGGTTCGTTATTGATTGATGCCTGATTGATGTTTTGATTAAATGCTTGAAAGCCAAGTGGGAGTTTTAAATTTCAAAAAGCCTCCGACCTTCAATGTTCACACCCACCCAAACCTCACTGTATTGCTCCGGAGGGACGACTCGCGCTACAATTTGAACCTTAACTACTCACTCTGTACAGTTGTTGGTACTATTTGATGTGACAAACATGCTGGCACAGTAACTGCAGTGCGGCTCCGAACAAATCTGACTCAGAGAAACAAAACACTATTAAAATATCAAAATTTGAAGGAAAAAAAATTGTACTTCCAATTTGGCTCCTTTCAGTGTTCAATACCTATCACCTGATGCCGGATGCAGTTTTACTTTTCTGGCATTTGTTTGTCTCTGTCCTGTGCCATTTAATTCTGTCTGTATTTCCCCATTTCCACTGTCTGTAAATGAGTGCTACACGTGCCTGTGGAAATGTACCCCCTGCAACTTCCTCTCTTTACCTGGTTCTGTACGCTTACAGTCCTCACACACAAACTAAGTATGTAGGCCTACAGGTTTTTTTTGCACCGCAACATTATGCACAACACACCTAACAGCGAACATGTAATGACACTTAGTCACGCCCAGCTGGGAGATGTCAATCACTAGGCAGAAGTAAGCCAAGGATGTCACTTCCCAGGTGTTTTTTTTTTGGTGAGCGGGTGGGAATGTCAGAGGCAAGCTCAGGGAGTGGGTCTCCACAGAGCAGCGCGGTCCCGTCGAACAGCAGGTCATGGAGGAATCATGTAGTGACGTCTGTGTGTGCATCCTGACAGAAAAAAAAAAAAGAGTCGTCTGAAGGGACCACACGTCTGATTTCTGTGGTTTGACAAATTTACTTTTGCCAAAAAAAAATAAAAAATAAAAAAATTGAGAATTGGACCAGCTTGGGATTGATGAGAGGGAGGGGTCTGCTTTAGGACAGGACCCTGAAATAAGTATGGGGTGGTTTTCATAAAGCCTCTCGTCCCCTCCCGACCCTCGCTGCATCTGTGTTGGTGCGTCTCTGTGGGAAAGATACGTGCGTATGTGATTCTGTAGTCTGTAGTCTGGTGCTATGTGACCATGTTTGACAAGTGTGTTTAAAAAATAACAGCAACATTTAGAGAGAAAAAAAAATAAAGTGTAAAATCAGTCGAATTTTCAGTGAAGTTATAAAAAATATAGGAATACAGCACTGTTGATAAGTTTGAGATCTGAAGTCAAAATGTTTTAAATTTTCTTTTCTTTTTTTTTTTCTTGTACGTCTGTGAGTGTGAATGTTTGTGTGCTTGGAAGATTTAGCTCCTTCTTTTCTGGACACTGGTCCATGTCGCTCCATTCTTTTGTACAGATGAAGCTAAAAAAAAAAAGAAAAAAAGAAGAGGGCAAAATTTGTAAAATCTTGTGTCTGTGACTCCTTGTAAAATATTTTCAAATTGTTTATTACAGAGAATCAGTTATTAAATAATGTTCATATTTTTCACTTCATTTCAGCGTGTGGTGTTTTGTCTTTTTGTCGAGACAGGTGGAGATTCATTAAAAATATAAAATCTATATATAGATATTTTATTGCACCTTTACTTTTAATTATAATACACAATAGTTTGTTAGATTTCATGGTATAAAGGAAAAATTTGAGATCTTGAAAATATACATATTAGCTTTCTGGACGAGACAATTAAAACGACTCATGTTCAGGGGCGTAATTTAGATTTCCCCTACCAGAGCAAAACACAACCATGTTTTTTCATAATCTGTCAAATATAACTATATAATTGTAATTCTGAGCCGTAAATAACCTTTTTAGTGACATTCTAGGAGCTGTAATTACCTTTTGGTAGGCTGCTCTGTGCCCTACATTATAACCAATTTTTTTACCAAATTAAATATGTTTACAGCAGCATTTTATATGCTTTTGAAATAAAAACATGTAAAATGCTATTTTCCTCTCGCCAAAAAGGGATTACAGCTATGCTGTCACTAAAAGGTTATCTATGCTGTTTTACATGTCCAGTCATCCCACCCCGTAAATTAAGCTGTCGCTTATGTTTGTACGCTAAATAGGATTCCTGCCAGCAGTCGGCTAAACACGGAAACAGCTAACCTTAAAAAAAACATGCTAGATAAAGCATGAATTACTTAGTAGGTTCTGGTGGGTTCACTTTGTTACTGTTGGACTAACCCAGGCTTGCTGGTTCCCCTTGTTTCAAGTCTTCATGCTAAGCTAAGTTAGCTGGCTGTTAGCGGTAGCTTCATATTTAGCATATAGATATATCAATCTTCTCATCTAACTCAGCGAAGTGAATAAGCCTATTTCTCTAAATATCTTTGAAAGTTTTATTCCTAGTGCTATTTAAAAAGTCAAAATCAGGTTGTGCAGAACGACGTGTGTTGGCTGAATTTGTCGAGAAAGAATATTGTGTATTTTTGTGTGGCTCCTCTGAATCATTCATGTGACCGTTGTTGTCGGGTATCCCTCCACTGATGCACAGCGAGCAGCTTCACAGCGTCTTTAGGAAGTCAGTGAGAGCTTTGTGCCAAGTGTCCGGGTCGTCCAAGTAACAAGAGTGACCCGCTCCTTTCATCACCGCCACGCTGCGATTGGCCAGATTACTCAGGTTGTTCAGCGACCGTTCTCCGAGCTGAGTGTCCTGGTCGCCGTAAACGATCAGCGATGGGACCTGGAGGAGAGACGGGACACAAAAACACACATGAAGGTAAGAGATCGCTCTGATGAATCATTTCCAGAGTCCTTTCTCTCCTTTTTAGATAATCTGTTTGTTTTTTTTTTAGTTTGTCAAATCCGTAACTAAAGGGATTCCGTAGTTGTCCTCTATTTTACCTCAAGTTTAAAAAAAAAAAAAACATTTGAACGGGTCTCATAAAAAGATAGAAGGCAAGCTTTTTATTTTTATTTGGTGTGACTAAAAAACAAAAGTATATAAAAGAGTAGGCAGGCAGACCTTGATATTAGCTTTTATCAGCTGCAGAGAAAGTATTCAGACTATTTCATTAAATAAAGTCACACAACGCTTGGCTATAAATACACTCCATTACAAAGTAAAAGTCCTGCTTTAAAGGGGCACTCTAAAGATTTCGTTATGCATTTACATAAAGTTGGGGGACTTGCAAGACACAGATTTAACAAAGACTGAAGGAGCAGCATGGAAAGGGGTGAAATTGTGTGAACAATTGAGTGCATCGCCTTGGATGTTTTCCAGGAGAAACTGTATGAAAATATGTGTCATTATCCCCGTATCTAGGGCAACGCGCTTTTCACCTCACCTGTCTGTCGGAGATATTAAAACCTCCGCCTTCCTGATGACATTCAACATCACATTCAAGGGGTTAAACCCAGATAACATCGCCACGTCATCGTGAGGGTTGAAGTCACTCATGTCATGATGCAGACAGATGAGTGCTATACTATTAATTATTTTATAATTGCGTTATAATTACTGATGCCTTAATGTTTAAAGATAATTGAAAGTTGTATAATGTCAAGATGGAGCTAATTCGACCAACTTCATATTTTAAAACCTGCAAATAGTAATTATAGCTGCCAAGGTTACCGTTGTTTTTCATCCGCTTTATTTACTGCACTGTATGTATTTCGTTATTTTTATTCAACATCTCACTTTGTTATCACGTCGCTGCTTTTCTGCTTCGCTATTTTGCTTCTCTTACAGTGATTTCGAGGGGAACTACTGTTCAGTAACAAACACGTGTCCTTCCTGGATAATCTGCCTTTACTCGGTTTGCCATTTGAGAAATGTTTTTTTTAATTGTTGGGAACGGGATGAAAGCCAGTGTGAAAGTCACACAGGCTCTGCTCCTCTCACAGTCGCACGTAAAAAGGGAGAGAAGGTTGTGCTGGAAAATGGGGTTGACATTCACGGTCGCACAAGTTATCCTTAAAAGAGGAAATGAAGAGCGCAAAGGAGTATAAAAGTACAACCTTACACACAGACTGTACCTTGACACTCTGGTACTGCTCTGCTGTGAAGTTCTCGGTGCAGATGGGAGCCACGGGGACGTAGGCTCGTATCAGAGCCTGGTGCTGCAGGAGGAAGGGAAGGGAGTACATCCCACTGAGGGACGGGCTGATCACCACCACAGAGCTCAGGCTCAGCTGCTCACACACCTCTTTCAGGAAGCCTGCAGGGGCCAGCTGTCCAACCGCTGCCGGGGCCTCGGCCGACTTAGACCGGCCGAGTCCTGTGGACAGAGAAAGAGAGCGGACGGCAAACCAATGAAGGCGTAAGGCAAGAAGAAGACGAGGGCAGCGGGTTTTCAAATTGAACGGATACCAGAACCTTTAGATCGGATGTTTTCAAACTGTGAGACATGAGGCAAAGATACTGCATGAGGCGAAGGGAACATGGTTCATGCTCTTAAAAGCCACAGCAAGTTGTTTATTGCAGTCAGGCCGCTGATTTGGCGTGCTTACTGACACTGTCAGCAGTTATTGCTGCACCAGTGGCTTTGATAAACAGCTCATGGAGTCAGTTAAGGAACCCATTGCGCCTGATTGCCTCCCTTCGCATCAAAGAGAGCCCCTCCATATGGGACATCAGACTCACCTGGCAGGTCGATGGCGACCGCGCGGCATCCCGCTTTGGCCAGAGTGTCCAGAGTGCCGATGTTGAGCCAGTTTTCCGATGAGAAACGGATGCCGTGAAGGAGTAAAACGGACATCCTCGCCTCCCCTTCAGTAGGTTCACTCTGTCTGTAGAACAGCGGCGCTTTGCAGCCCTCTACCTGCACACTGCCCTCTGTCATCTTAACAGCTGACATCCTGAACAGAAAAAACACAGTCGTTTAACTTCACATCTGTTACTGGCACACGCTGTTATTATGTTGTGGTAAAGTAAAAGAATAAGCTACGCATCAAAATATACTCCAAAATACGAGTATAAGTAAGAATACACCTTATGCAGAATGGTCCATTTCAGAATCATATTTTATTATTGGATTATAACTCTGGATACATTAATGAGTTGGTGTAGCTGGTAAAGGTGGGGCTGTTTTTAATGACTCTATACTGCTGGGTATTTAAACCTACAACATTACATACAAATGAATGAGTTGATTATTAAATAAAATGGAATCCCTCAAGTCAAGTACAAGTACCTCAACATCGGACAGCAGCTGAGTAAATGCACTTGGTTGCACTTCACCAGTGGTTGATATAAAATATGTCTTCATAGGAAAATTTAGCAATGCTAACAAATACTGTACATTAATAAACACTTGAAATTGTCCTTTTGGCTGCGTACAAAAACATTAAAGTGGGCAATAAACCTTTTTTTTGAATGCTGAATATGGGGCTTTAAGTAAAAGTGAACCTGTTGAATATGTGAACAAGTACATCCCTCTGACATGTAGTGCAGTACAAAACACAAAGTAGCATAAATCAAGTAAGTACAAGTACCTCAAGACTGTACTTGACAGCTAACTAATGCAACCAGAGTTCCTAAAGAAAAGAATCAGGTGAGCTGCTAACATGAATTACTTCGGTTCTCCGCCACAGTTTCAACACGACACACTGTGTAGGTTTCTCCACAGAAACATGCATTGCATCGGACTGCACTGCTTACTTTGTTGTCCGCTGCAGTTAATAACGGATGTTGAGTCCAGTTCAGACCAGACGAAGAGCTTTGTGGACAGCTGGCAGGTTAAACAGTGTGATCAAAGTCCAGAGTAGATCATTTGATTTGTAATATCGAGCACGCTCTCAGCACTTCATCTAAAACACGATGCGAAAAACAAAATCCGTGAAAATATTTTTTTCCAGTAGTGAACCGACGATTAACCCGCAGAGTAAAGAGGGACTGTTTAGTTGAGTCTGTAACCAGCTGCAGTTTCACCTTATTACCCGGAAAACAGGAAGAAAAAAAAAAAAAAAAAGCTCTGGAAGATTATTCTACTGACGTCTAGTGTTTGATAAGAGAATTGCTTTTGTTCTGACAGCAATTTAAAAAAAAAAAGTATATTTCTTCTTCTGCATTTGTTCCGCAAAATATTTGGTTTAATCGTCAGTTACATTGCTGTCAGAGTGAAACTAGTTGAGTGATCATGAAAAGAAGAACATGAACTGATGTGCCACTCGTCATTAATGATTAATACGCAGTATTGATCGGCTGTGTTTTGGGGAATTAGGGCCTCTGTTTGAGTAAGAGCTCGGTGTGGGTGGTTGTTTAAGTCAACGTTGTATGTTTTCTGCGTGGATTTCTAACATCCTGCTGGAGTTTTTTGGGGGATTTTTTTTTTTTTTTTCAGCGTCAAACCGACCTGTGATCGGATTTGTAATCCTCAATTAGGACTTCATAGCAGAGACCTCAGTCTGACTTCCATCCAGTGTTATAGAACTCTGTGTCGTCCGCAGACCTCAAACAATGAAAATGTTGGTGCCTTTTCTTCTCCTGACAGTCCGACTGGCTGCTGGTAAGAACGTGTTATGATCCTCAATGTCTTCAGTTATGAATGACTCACATTAATTGTCTGTGCTGTTATGAAGAGTTCAAATGTTTATGAAGAAATGTGCAACAAAACAGAAGAAGTCGTCCCATATTTGTACTCTGAATATTATTCAGAGTACCAGGATTATTATGTAATACATCTGAAGGAATGTCAGTGGTGGAGGAAGCATTTAGATATTTTTATTTTAGTAAAAGTGTCAACACCACTGAAAACTTTCCACTACAAGCAGGAATATTTATTATCCTGCCCTGATGAGTATTATCAGCAGAATATATCTAAAGTAGTTTCAGAAGTAAAAGTACTCATTAAAGTAAAATTGGTCCCTGTCATTGTTTTAATATTAAATGTTGTGTTTTGGTATTAATATTACTGATGATGAAAGTGTTTGTTGCTGTTAACTGTAGATTGTTCTATACTGTTGGGTAGGTTCACCTACAGCAATGCATCACATTCTATCAGGTGATCATGTTTGATAGCTGTCCTGTGTGAACCACTAACCCTAAAAAGTCAACTTTCAGGAAAAAAACTGTTTTTGTGATGATGCCTTTTTCATCTGATCCAAGATGCTTTTTAAGTATTTTATTTAACTTCGGAAGTAAGAGGATTTTCTCAACACATAAAGGAACAATTCATCCTTCAGCTGTCAGACAAATGTAGTGAAATAAAAGATAAAAGTTCAATATCTGCCTCCCAGATGTTGTGGAGTAGAAGTGTAACGTAACATGAAACAGAAATACTCCATTAAAGTACAAGTACCTCAAATTTGTATTTAAGTAAAGTGCTTGAATAAATATTCACAGTTAAAGTTCACTTCTGTAAATTACTCATATGTATTTAGCCGTCAGCCTTGTTATGAGGAGTCTAACGTTCTTCTTTTTTATATTTATTTTATATATTATATTATATTATATATAGAGCCAGTTTAGTAACTATCGCCGTGTGAGGGTTGGTAAACTAATGTGGAAACTACAAAAGTAAAAACAATTCCCCAAAACCACAACCAGTTATTTTCAATCTTGTGTTTTTTTGTGAGTTGTAGGATTATTCTGTTAAACATTTTAGCACTGCATGAATGTATACCAGTAGTAGTAATATAAGTAGTAATATCGGTGGTTGTCGGTTATAGTAACCATGGTGTACTGAGTTGCTGTTTAAAACTTTTTTTCTGGTCTCTGGTCTCACAAACTAGCAGCGTCTTGGTCCAAAGGTTATATGTATGCAGGCTCGTGCCCAAATGTTGCAGCTGGTACCAGTATGCAGCTGCACTCCAGTTCAAACCTGGACTCAACAGATCGAGATACAGTCCTGCCAAAACATTTTTATTTAGTTTTATTGTTCTGTTGTGCATAAACAGGCTACCGAAGTCCCCTGAATGACTTCCAGCGCTCAGAGGGCAGAGAGCTGGTTCCCACCTCCTGGAACTCAGCTCGAGTGTTGTTGTTACCGAGTGTGAACCTGGAGGACTGCGCCACTCGCTGCTCTCAGTCTCTGGACTGCAGGTATCGAACGCCTACTTTAACGTAGCAGGTTGTAAGCATCACTGGTCAACCATGTTCTTTCAGCAAGGCCATAATTAGAAATATGACTTCATCGTTTAAAGCATTCAGGTTGTGTTGGACCTGTAAACTTGATGGCTCACTGTGAAGTCAATTAAAGTCTAAGTAAGGTAACTCATGTAAAATGAATCTGTTAATTATTAACTTAATCTACAATGTATTAAATAGGATAATTGTGGTCTTTTTCAACCTGGGTCTTATTTTCATAATTTTGACTATTATATCTATCGGTTAGGATGCGTTTGTATTAACAATTGGTCAGACGGGTTATCAACAACCTGTTAGACAGGTCATCTAAACTATTTTTTTCAGAATTTAAGAATTTTGTCCAGTAAAATTTCGGTTCACACACTGACAAGCCAACAGATCTTTTTATTTAACTTATATAATGTCCTACTGGTGATCAATTTCTGAGCATTAAGAAAGTGATTTTTGCTAAATTATGAACCCTTTAATTTATGTACCTTGTTGATAGTTTGTATTCCTCAATGTCCCTCAACACCAGAGCGTTTAACTACGAGACACGTCCAACTGTTTCCTGTAAACATCTGCCCTGGGTGGGTGACGGGAGCAACGCAGAGGTGAAGAGGAACGTAAACTGTGACCTTTATGAGAAGAAAGGTAAGACTCAGCGTGTGACGTTACAGAGATCAACGCGACGCATCAGTGCTGGACTTCTTTGATTGGTTCGTTTCTATTTTGAAGTCTATGTCAGAAAGTGCATCGTGGGTAAAGGAGAGGACTACCGAGGGAAAGTCTTCACCACAAGAAGCGGGCTCACCTGCCAGCAGTGGTGGTCCAAGTTTCCTCATGATCACAGGTGAGACGTTCCTCTGATGAATCTTAGTAGAGGCTCAGGTTTAAAGTGGCTCTGCTAACCAGTCATGTTGCAGTTTACATCACTTCATCATTTTATCCTATTAGCCATTTGTATGAAAGGGTTTTAATCTTGAGTTATGGCCAAAGACGTGTTTTGTGAGGTCACTGTGATCTTGATCACCAAAATCTAAACACTTCGGCCTTCAGAGTCCAGGTGGATGTTTTGTGCCTAATTTGAAGAAATTCACTCAAGGTGTTCCTAGACAGACGGACAGAGGCGTAGAAAAGGTGAAGCTGGCTGCAGTACAGGCCTGTCAGAGAAGACGCTACTGTCTGTTGATGTTTATAGGTGGTAGATTTCAGGCTGTCATTGACAAAATAGTATATTTTTCATATACATACCTGATTTAAATGAATGCATGTGATGTGAAAGGGGGTCACTCACACAAACCCACCTGACTCTGCAGTTCCCCTAAGCTCTTCAGCGCTCTCAGTCTCTTTTAGCGCATTGTTTTCGTTTTTTTTGGCCCAAATACTCTAATCTACCTCGTTTCTAATAGGGGATGGCAGCTGTTTTGAATTTTTCTGCTGCCACGCGGCCAAAAAATATGTAGCTTTAAGTTCATATTAATTTCTCCAATTGCATCCGCCACTCACTGTGGAACTCTCTGTTCTTCTCAGGTGGACTCCCACAGCTACCAACGGTCTGGAGTTGAACTACTGCAGGAATCCAGACGGGGATCGGATCGGTCCGTGGTGCTACACCACCGACCCTGAGCGCCGTTATGAAAGCTGCAACATCCCCCAGTGCAAAGATGGTACGGCCCATATATTTTGTGTGAAGGGAAACGCTTGACATTTCTCAATCATTTTTCTAGAAAGTTTCTCGTTACTAATAAGAGGGGAATACTCATTAATTTGATTTTTTAAAGAAAGATGAAGAAAATTGAGCTTCATTGTTGTGTTGAGCTTATTACTTAATTAATTACAGGGAAACTGACAAATCCATTCAAACCCAAGGAAATACTCACTTACTTCTTAACTCCATTTGCTGATTTATATGATTTCCTGTCATTTTCAGCTACACATAAAATCTAATTTCACATTGTTTGCATGTTCAACTGACCTGCCGGCTGCTGCGCACTGGCTAAAAGATGATTTTTTTTTTTTGGTGAAAGAAGGTTGTACTTACCAAGTGCACCAATTGAACACCATTCCCCCATAATTAGCACCAAATAACATTGTCTTTTCTAGGAACCTTCCTAACAAATAACAAGGATATCAGTCCCTTTAAAAGGAATTATTTGGGTTAGGGTAAAGATAAAGATAAGATGTTTTATTTCTCTCTCACACTTCTGACTTTTGTTTTCAGAGGTATGCATCACATGTAATGGAGAGGACTACCGGGGGCAGGTTGACCACACTGTGAGTGGCAGAGAGTGTCAGAGATGGGACCAGCAGTACCCTCACCAACACATCTACCAGCCTGAAAAGTACGCAGTATTTACACTGCATTGCCCAATTCATTGACCATATAAATTGGTGTGTTCTGAACGGTTTCAGTCCTTTGTTTTTTGTTATTTTGGACGAAAAAGAATATTTGTGTATATTTCAGATACCCTGACAAGAGTTTAGATGACAACTACTGCCGTAACCCCGACGCCTCTCCGGTGCCCTGGTGTTACACCACAGACACTGAGGTGGAGAGGGAGAACTGTGAGATCAGCAAGTGCAGTAAGACGTTGCTTTTTTTTTAATAGTAACTCCATTAGAAATGCTCATTGATGATGGAGCGAATAATTGATTTGAAACGGATTAATCTATATAATATCATCTATATATCATCTATATACATTTTTCACCATTTTGTGACAGTTTATGGACCAAATGATTTATTAATTGAGAAAGTCAAATTATAGATGATGAGAATAATCCCTAAATAAGATATAACTGTAAAGTTTTCTTCTTTCTTCTGTTTTGTTTTTGCCGTTAGTTTCCTCCTGGCACAATCGAGGAGAATCGGTGTTCGCAGACACAGTTGAATTAGAGAGTCTCATTAAGTCGCTGTAATTAAATTTAGAAAAATCACCCTTTTGGTGTTTGTGCAAATTACTTCCCAAATTGTGTGACATTTCACAATTGCCCCAATGATTCTCTTTGATTGAAGAGTGAATGCGGCTAAACTTTGTCAGAGATTCAAGCCCTGCATCGTCCCACGGGATTTTAGGTTAATTAAAGATGTATTACAACGTTTACTCTGGTATACTGTAGCTTCCATTAGGATTAGTGGGAGTGGTGGTAGTGCAATTCATTTGACAAAGAATTAAGGGTATGATAAAATGTAAAAGGTATTTGCTTTCGCAACGTGGTTTGTTTAATATGAAATTATAGATTCTAAATGAATACTCTTTAGCAGTTGGGAATGCGTTCAGTATAATGAATGACATGCCAAGGCAGACTCAAATGCTAAACTTTTCATTTCAGAAGATGAAGAAATAAATAAACCCAACTAGGACATCGGTGTTTTCTCCAGAATTTCAACACAAGTTGTGCAAGATGACACTGGCAGCGTTGGCATTTCCACTGAGGACAGAGTTCACTGGGACTCAACGTCTATGAGAGAGCACCATCTTGTGGTGCAGGCAGTCAAAATCAAAGCACTGCTCCAAATCAATTCTCACTCTCATCATAGATTAACAAAAAGATCATTCTCAACGTCGCGAAAAAAAAAACAAGATTGATTTTTATCCTCACTTCCAATTAAGCATGGTTGCGGGTAGACATGACCATTGGAAAGAAGATTGTTAAATCAGATTCATTAAAGAGCTCCTCCAGAGAAACAGACATAATAAGACAATAATTTGTTATTATTACGATTCTGCCTCGATAAATAGCATCTACTATATATAATATGAATATGCAAATGTTGCTTGTTTCAAAAGTTGAACTGCTGGACACAAGATGTCTTCAGACTTTAAGCTCCCACATCACACTTAGGTGTAAGTTACGTCTTTAAGGTGAGCGCAGAGAAACGTCAGCATCCTTCAGCAGATAAGAATAATAATACGTTCTGTTTGGACTTTAATTACACTACAACAGCAGAACTCAAATAGTCTCATCCTTCTAACTTCACCTCTGTGCAGCCCAGAAGTGACCTTTAACACTTGTTTCTTTCCTCTTCAACTTGCTCTCCTCCTCCAGCTGAGGTGCGGGTGGAGAAACGCCAGCGCTCCAGCTTCACCACCAACTGTTTCCGCGGCCGCGGGGAGGATTACCGCGGCAAAGTCAACGAGACAACATCAGGCATCCCCTGTCAGCGGTGGGATGCCCAACAGCCTCATGAGCATCCCTTCTACCCGAACACATACGAATGCAAGTAAGAACACGAACAAAGTAAGAACAGAGTGCTCTATTTGCTTCACGCATGAATATTAATGTAAAGATGTCATTGCAGTGAAATTTCTTGCGATCTTATTTCTCTGCTGACAGTTGACAGTCAATGATGAATGGTCGGCAACTGCAGATTAAGGAGCCGGTCGCACACTGAGTGGCAATAGGGATATGAAATGAATATTAAGTTTATTTGTAATGCGGTAATCATTCATCGTGCCTAAATCGATTACAGGCATTTCAATCATCTAGTTTTAGTAGAATTTACAAGAAGTGTTGGATTTTATTAGTATGTTGTTTCCGTGTAATTCTACATCTCTAATCATTGGTTTTCACAGTCTGGGACTGTGGGCGCCCCCTCACCCCTTAGTTCAATTGATTATGTTATCTGATCCCAGACACTCAACAATTGAACCAAAATCGCCTAACATTGCTGTTTCAGACTACATCAAATACATGATAAAAAAATGTCTGTCTTATCATCATGGCATTTATTAGTTTCTGACTCTGGGAAACTGTGTAACAGGTCACTTAATGTATGAGTGATGAGACCGTGGGCCTTATTATTGTAAAGCCTGTACATTTTTAAATATATATTAGCTGCAAGAGAATATTATGTGTGGCCTTCGTACAATCAAGAGCTAACTTTGCATTTAATTAGGCATTATTGAACAACGACAGGCTCGCTTATTAGGATTGTACAAAATGTCCTTGATTATAAAAGACACAGGACATTTTAAATCACTACACCGGTTAAACGATAAAGCGTTCAATATCTTTCAAGTGTTTGTAAAAGCCTAAATGGCCCAGTACCAGACTATTTACAGGTGTTTGAGCGCACCACATATCAGCATGGGTGTAATACTAGCCACAGTTCAAATTCAGTCAAAATGCTTGAAGGCCTTTAGGCAGTTTTTGATCTAAATCTAAAGGTAGAGCTTACCAGGTCAGGTAAGCTGTTTATCTTTATTTTGATCCTGTGTCATGCTCTAATTTTATGCAATATATTTTGTTTTATAAAGATTATAATTTAGTTTGTTTGCTATGTCTGATTTTTAAGTGATTATATGCTGTGTGGAGGTTGTTTATGACAGAGTAAAAACCTAAAACAAAGCGAATGACTGTGCGCAACGTCTCACCCAGGGGTTTGGAGGAGAACTACTGTCGTAACCCAGATGGGTCGGAGGCTCCCTGGTGCTTCACATCTGTGCCAGAGATGAGGACTGCTCTCTGCTTACAGATCAAACGCTGTGCAGACGACATAGAGGCTGAAGGTGCGACTTTTTATTCCGATTTTTAGCAAAAAGAAGAATTCAGTTTCGGCTTCCTGTCAAGTGTAATGGATAAAGATAATGTGGTAAAGGCCACAATAATGTATGAATATTTACATGCAGAACATGCAGGGCTTAAACCATGATTAAAGAAACACTGAGGCCACGAGTCCAAGTTGTCTCCAATGCAACCCGAGAATATTTGGACCAGGAACTAATAATAGTATTTATTTTTTACTAGTACTGGGATTTATCAAATTGTATTTATTGAATGTTATATTTCTGTATATTTTATTTCTCACTGTTTTTTTTTTTTTACATTTTCACTGTGTGCCATAATTCATCAAGGAAACTTTCATAATAATATTTTTTTTCAGATTGCTACCACGAAAATGGAAAAAACTACAAAGGAATCGTCCGCAAAACTCGTAAAGGAATCACCTGCCAGAAATGGAACGCCAACACACCTCACCGGACCAAGTACGACAATCATTTAAGATGATCTTTTAATGGAACGGGCCCTGCTTGTTGCCTTCATGTCATTGCTGTGTCCAAAATCCAAAATGCATAATACTCTAAAACAGGTGTTGAGCATGTTGTGTATTCACACAAGAAAACGGACTAAATTAAGTACACTTTTAAACAGTCCATATGCATGCACCCTAACAACCTTTAATTGAATCTTCTGTAGAGGAAACTATTCTCCCACAATGCAATGCACAGAAATGGGAGAGCATCTCACAGCTGGAAAAATCAAAAACTAATTATTGAATGTGGTGAAACAGCTGCAGGAAAACCTCACAAAACAAAAGTGATTTATTTTTGGACAAACATTTAGCCGTCTCTTCGTTAACTCGTTATCAGGAGTGACTTTTTGACGTCAGCTATAACAGTTAAATATGTTGATTACTTTTATAGAGACTACAAGTTCCATCAAGACCAGTATTTAGTATATTATGTATACAGTTAGTGTATAAAGTAATATTTATAACTAGAAAGAAACCACTATGATTTTCCAGGATAAACCCAAGGACGCATCCTGAGGCCAACCTGACAGAGAACTACTGTCGTAACCCAGATGGGGACCAGCACGGACCCTGGTGCTACACCACTGACCCCCAAACTGAGTTTGACTACTGCGCCATCAAACAGTGTGGTACATAACTCTGCTTTTTTTTGTCTATTTCAACATCCTCAGAGTAGCTTGATGCACTGCGTGGTGACAACTCCAAAGAGCTTCTGTCTTCTGACTTTAACAGTTCATCTGTTTCTTGTTGCTTTCAAACAGCTGGAGAGAAAGTGTCCATGACTGAACCAGTAGGTTAGTTTCAGAATGAATTTGAGGCAATATTTTCTTCTTCCTTCTCGTCTGTTTGATTTTTTTTTACAATAATACGTCACCGTTTTCTGAACGCAGCGAACGTGGAGTTCAGTGAGTGCGGGAAGAGAGATGACCGCATCCAGAAGTCGAGGCTGCGTATCGTGGGCGGGATTCCTGGGAACTCGCCGTGGACAGTGAGCCTCAGAGACAGGTGAGCCTGCGAGCTGACGGTTGTTTGAGCCGGCCATGGACACGCAAAATACACCTAACTGTGCTTTATGTGACCTCTGACCTCTTGGGTGCAGGAAAGGAAATCACTTCTGTGGAGGATCCCTGGTTAACCCCAGATGGGTGATCAGCACCAAGCAGTGTTTCTCCTCCTGGTAAAGCTTGTTTATTTAACATGTTTATTTAAGGGCGTTAGCATGGACATTGTGAACATGTTAGCATTTAGCTTAAAGCACTGCTGTGCCTAACTGCAGCCTCACAGAGCTGCTAGCATGACTGCAGACTCGTGTTTGAAAATGTCTCTTGCACGGCATTTATGGAAGAGTCCCCCTTATAGACTTAAGAAGCATGAAATAAAAAGTGTCGCATTTTGCTCGTCTGCATTTGTGCACAGCTACGTGGACCTGCCCGGATACTCGGCCATGATGGGAACACTGTATCGGGATCCTCAAGAAGGAGAGCCTGGCGTGCAAACCATCCCTCTGACCAAGATTGTCTGCGGACCCTCAGAGTCTCAGCTGGTCCTGCTTCAACTGGAATAGTGTGTACTTTCAAGTGCCCCCCAGCACAAACACACACACACACCCATACACACACATACCAATAATTTCCCTCCGCCTTTCTCTCCTTTCTGTAGCCCGGCTCAGTTTAATGAGCGTATCTCTCAGATCTGCCTCCCTCCTGAGCGCTACATTGTAGCTGAGGAGACGTCTTGTGAGATCGCAGGATGGGGTGAGACTAGAGGCAAGTATAATCCTTTGTAAATGATAACTTGACACTGAATTAACTACATGCTGCGCTTCATGCAACTACAATATGCTTCAATTGCAGTAATTGATAATAGATGACTTCCTTCGAACAAGCATCTTGTTTCTGCCCTTGAAGTAATGTTGCATCTAAATGAGAAAACTATTCAGACCATTGAGCAACAGATGGCATTGATATTTCTAGAACCATTCAACATCTGTCCACCTTCCTTTTCTTTTTTTTTCTTCTCTATGTCCCTAAACACATCGGCTGCTAACTCATTCCTCCTTCTCGCTGTTTTTAAAGGGACTGGAGATGAGACTGTCCTCAATGTGGCCTACATACCAGTTCTCAGTAACAAGGACTGCAACAAATACTTCAGAGGTCGTGTTCGTGAGAATGAGATGTGCACCAGCTCTTTCCAGGGCGGGGTGGGCGCCTGTGAGGTAGGTGTCCATACAAAGTGAGCACAGCATTAAAGCTTTGCTGTACATTTTAGATTTCGTTTTTTTGACCCTGGAGCAGCAGCAGAGTTACTTCATTCACTATTTTATTTTCTTTCTCTTTTTTTTTGTTTTTTTTTGACAACTTTTTATTGGTGGAAGTGAAGTATCACATTTACATATATTTTACATATTGCCAGATTTGACTTTACTTTAACTAAAAACACCAGAACTCAAGAAGCTAGAGGAACAAAAAGAGAAGAAAGAAAGGGTGAAAGAAACCAAAATGAATAAATAAACAAACCAAAACCAAACAACAACACAAGAGAAGGAAGGAAACCTTTTATTGTTGCCTTTTGCCTTTATTAGGTTACAGAAGAGATGCATTGTGGGTAATATGGTATATGTCTTAACAAACATGTCGCCATGACGCATACAAATTGACATTTATTGCAATGTGTAGTGGCATTGAAAGGAATAGTCTGACATTTTGGAAAATACACTTATAGTTTTCTTGTTCAGAGTTCGATGAGAAGATCAATACTCTCAAATATGAAGCTAGAGCCAGTTAGCATAGTTTAGCTTAGCTTAGCACAGCTAGCCATGTTTTGTCTAAAGGATACAGAGTCTACCTACTAGCACCTGTCTGGCTAACTAATTAACACATTATATCTTGTTTGGGTTATTTAAACCTCTGGACTGAGCCAAGCTAGCTGGTTCCCCCACTTTCCAGCGTATGCTACGCTAACCCTGCTGCTGGATGTAGCTTTAGTGGAATCAATCTTCTTATCTAGCTCTCAGCAAGAAAGTGAATATGCGAGGTCCCCAAAATGTCGAAACTATTCCTTTCAATGAACAAGTATAACATTATTTGGGGAAGAATTAATACTTCAAATACTGAGGGTGAAAATCTTTTGATGATGAAAATCACTTGAAGTAAAGAGCATACAGCTATTTATATGTTCCTGTAAATTAAACACATTCACCATTTGGATAATGGAGGAGGACTGGACAAGATGTGACTGCAAGATGTTTCCGACCTTAGCAG